>NW_006408550.1:21855427-21901693 GCF_000296735.1 Chrysochloris asiatica | reverse complement strand
GGCACAAGAGGCACTCACTCATCTCTGCCAAGAAATTTGGAAGACAACTATCTGGCTGACTGATTGGAAGAGATCCGTATTTGTGCCCACTCCAAAGAGAAGTGACCCAACTGAATTCAGTAATCATCAGACAATCTCTTTGATAGCCCAAGCAAGTAAAGTTTTACTAAAGGTAACACAGAAATGACTGCAAGCGTACATTGACAAAGAACTTCCAGAGGGTCAAACCGGATTCACAAGAGGCCGTGGAATAAAGGATACCATTGCTCATGTCTGATGGATCCTGGCTGAAGGAGAGAATTTCAGAAAGATGTTTACCTGTGCTTTATTGACTACACAAAGACTTTCGATTGTGTGGATCATGACAAGCTATGGACAACATTGCAGAATATAAGTATTCTGGAACACTTAATTTTGCTCATGAGGAATCTGTACATGGGCCAAAAAGCAGTTGTTCGAACACAAAATGGGAACACTGAATGGTTTAAAATTAAGAAAGGTGTGCGGCAGTGTTATATTTTTTCACTTATTCAATGTGTATGCTGAGCAAATAATCCGAGAAGCTTGGTTATATTAAAAAAAAAAAATGTGGCATCAGGATTGGTGGAAGACTCATTAACAACCTACAATATGCAGATGATACAACCTTGCTTGCTGAAAGTGAAGAGGACTTAAAACATTTTCTGATAAAGATCAATGAGCACAGCCTTCAGTATGGATTGCATCTCAATGTCAAGAAAACAAAAATCTCACCACTGGACCAATAAACAGCATTCTTATGAATGGAGAAAAGATTGAAGTTGTCAAGGACTTCTTTCTTCTTGGATCAGCTATCAACACTCATGGAAGCAGCAGCCAAGAAATCAAACAACATATTGCAGTAGGCAAATCTGTTGTGCAAGACCTTTTTAAAGTGTTGAAATGCAAAGATGTCAACTTGAGGATAAGGTGCACCTGACCCAAGCCATATTATTTTCAATAACCTCATATGCATGTGAAAGCTAGACAGTGAATAAGGAAGACTGTAGAAGAATTGATGCTTTTGAGTTATGGTGTTGGAGGAGAATATTGAAAGTGCCATGGGCTGCCCTAGAGCCAACAGATTTGTGTTGGATGAAGTGCAGCCAGAGTGCTCCTTGGAAGCCAAGATGGCCAAACTTCGTATCTCATACTTCTGACATATTGTCAGGAGGGACCAGTCACTGGAGAAGGATCTCATGTTTGGTAAGGTGGAGGGTCCAAGAAAAAGAGGAAGACCCCTAGCCAGATGGATTGGCAAAATGGCAGCATCAATAGACTCAAGCATGGCAACAGTAATGAGGTTGGCCCAGAACTGGGCAGTCTTTTTTTCTGTTGTACATAGGGTCACTATGAGTAGGTACTGACTCAATGGCATCTAACAACAAGAACAATTATTTAAAGCATTTGTCTAGAATGTGATAATTATTGAGTATGCAGTTCTTGTATTTAAGGTGGTTCCCAACTCCCAGAGTATGTTCTTCCTTCGTATATTCTATCAATATTTTCTCTCATTTTATAAATAATAAAAATCATGTTGTTAAGTGCTGTCATGTCAGTTCCAACTCATACTGACACTGTCTACAGTTTCTAAGGACCAGCTGGTAGGTTTGTATCACCAACCTTGTGATGATCAGTCCAGTCCTTATCCCACAGCACCGCAGCAGTACTTCAATAATAATAATAATAATAATAATAATAATAATAATAATAATAATAAATCTCCTAAACTAATGCATAGATAGGGTAAGTGACTTTCTCAAGAAAACACAGGTGAAAAGTGCTGAAGCAAGGGTTAAAAATCCTAGAAGTCTGTTCCACAGCCCAAGCTCCTACCCAGTAT
Organism: Chrysochloris asiatica; assembly: GCF_000296735.1. Classification (NCBI taxonomy): domain Eukaryota; kingdom Metazoa; phylum Chordata; class Mammalia; order Afrosoricida; family Chrysochloridae; genus Chrysochloris; species Chrysochloris asiatica. The sequence continues at coordinate 21,899,832 of NW_006408550.1, read as the reverse complement.
TATTGTTACAGGAAGTCAAGAACCATCTCAGACCCCACAGGTACAATGGAATTGACTCGGCACATTGAAACATTGTTGTTGTTTCAACATAGTGACCCTGCACAGGGTTTCCGAGGCTGTAAATCTTTACGGGAGCAGAACGCCTTATCTTTCTCCCGTGGAACCGCTGATAGTTTCGAACTGCTGACCTTGAGGTTGGCAGCCCGACTCGTAACCACTACGCTACCAGAGCTCCTTACATTGAAACATACTAGGTGTTTATAACATATTATGTCATTATTCTGAATTAGCTGTAGAATGGTGGTTGTTGTTATGTGCCATGGAGTCAGAACCGACTCATAGCGACGCTGTACAGGGTTTCCTAGGTGTAAATCTTTACGGGAGCCAAAAGCCTCATCTTTCTCCCATGGAACAGCTGGTAGTTTCAAACTGCTGACCTTAAGGTTCACAGCCCAATTCGTAACCACTATGCTGTAGAATAGGAAACCAAAATAAATACAGGTTTTTCAAGTGAGATCCACTTAAACAATTCAGGGTTGTATTGCAGTCGACTTTACACAAGAGTTAAGAGTCCTGGTGTGGTGCTGTAGGATGAATTCTGAGTACTAACCAACCACAAGGTCAGTGGTTCAAACCCACCAGCTGGTTCTCAGAAATCCTACGCACGTGGTTGCTATGAGTCAAAACTGACATGATGGCATGTAACAGCAACAAGAGCTTAAAGCTCTTATGAAGGAGATCCTACTCCCATCTGAATGCTGATTTACTTCAGCATAAACAATGCGTAAGAGCAATCTAACCTTCAAGGTGATCTCTCCTTGAATGTATATAGCTTGGCCAATGTCTCAAACTAGTTATAAAGAAAGAGTTGGGGCAAGTAGTATTGCATAATAGAATGTTCTCAGGGATGGCAGGGAAGGCAAAGCTAAAGAGAAGTCTTTTGCAGTGTCTAGATTTGTGCTAAACCTTATAATTAGCATATTCTTTATTGAAAAATGCCAAAGTAAAGATAATGTTCACCCTCTTTCATTTCATGCTGTAAGGCGCCATCACATTTTCTGAGCCTGTCCTTAGTTTAATGGTGAAAGTCTATTTACAACTTTCTTTTATAACCTCTCCTCTGCTAATCTCTTGGTTCTCTCTTCTCTTGAATTGTAAAGACATTTGCAATAGATCAATTGCTGTGAAAATTTTCGTTTCTGAACGAGTAGCGCTAGAATTTTGTTAAGGGGAAGATCGCTTCTTGCTAAGGAAGTGCTTTAATGTCTGCTAGGGAAGAAAACCTAGGACCATGGGAAAAAGTGTTACCAAAGGAAAAGGAAATAATAAAAGTGAACCAAAATTAGAAGCAGTGGCCCCCCACATTGAGTTTTCAGCCATTTGTGTGATTCAATGGCAGTGCGCTTTGTTATTTGGTGTAACTGACGTAAACGCCCTTTCTTTTTTCCAAACAATTAATGAAGTCTGTTACATGCAAAGACCATGTATGATTGATTTGCCTGGGGATCAAATCAAAGTGATGGAGGTCTCTTTAGATTCGATTGGAGAGAAAAGGATGAAGAAACAACTAGTCAACAGAATCTGGGCAGAAGACAGATGATTAAGAGAAGAGAAATCAGAACCAGCTTGAAAAAATAGTCAGGAATATGCAGAAATTCAGAGGAAAACATTGAACTTTTCACTAAATGGGAAATGGGAGTTGAAGCTAATCTTATGTAGCTCTTGAGTGTTTTTTTTTTTTTGTTGTTGTTGTTAAATGCTGTAGAGTCAGAACTGCCGACCTTGTGGCTCACAATCCAGTGCTAATCCTCAGGACTACTGTTGTCCTTAAATTGATTCTGACTCATGGAAAACCCATGTGTGAAGAGTAGAGCTGCCAGACAGGGTTTCCAAGGATATGACCCTTTTGAAGCAGATCTTCAGGCTTGTTCATCTGAGGTGTTCTAGGTGGGTTTGAATTTCCATCCTTCAACTAGACAGATTAACCTTTTGTGCTACTATTTTGAGTGGTAGGATGACCAAAGTGGGCATTTGGATTAGCAACCTTGTGTTAAATTATAGCCTTATGTGATTGCTTTTAATCATTCACACAAATGTCTAGTTACCAGAGTATGCTTGTCTTTTGTATTGATCATTTTTTTCAGGTATTTTACATTGTTTAGCAGGCTGCACATATGCATTGAGTTCTTTTGCACAAGAGTAAAAAGTATGAGGGATTCTACATGAAGAGTGACCCAGGTTTTCTGGTCCTTGGGTTATTCTCCTGGGCATCTTTTAAGTTCTGATCCCTCAAGTATTTAGGAACTAGTTAAATAATATAACTTTGTTTATGCCTTTGACAATTTCTAGAATGTCTGGGTTATTTCATATTTTTAAAGAGCAAAAAAACATTTAATATTTTATTTTAAACTCAGTTTAATTTTCAACAAGCACTTCAGACCCTGTGTGTATTCTAAGGCTTATAATTAACTTAACTTTGTGAGATGAAAATCTTTGGATAAACTTATTACATTTTTGAATTCTGGAAGTACATCTACTTTCTTATGAGGATTCTAAATATTTAGAGTAATTATAGTTGGCTTCTAGAATTTTGTAAGAAGATGCATCAAAAAATACTACTTGGCATTGTTAATAAATTTTAAAAATTAAGTATAATTAAATGGGTAAGACATAGGATAGAACTTTCTTTAGAATTTTGCTCATAATTCTAACAATGACCTTGGTAACCTAAAAAAGAAAATTCTCTTCAAATATTTTTCATATGCAAGAGAGCTATTCTGCTGTTTTTAGATATTAGTTTCATAATTTATGATGACTTGAATTACTTTATGTGCAAATGAGTCAATAGAAATATATTTTATGTTATGTTTTATAATCAACCACCTTGTAAAGCAAGTGATATAATTTCAACTTTAGACTTGAATGTGGTGGTGGTGGTGGTGGTGATAAGCCATGGAGTCGGTTCTGACTCATACCAACCCTGAATGTGGTAGGCAGCCTTTAAGATGTCCTCTACTGATCCACACCTCCTTTGTGACTTAATATTATCATCAAGCTTATAAAGCCTATTGTTGTTAAGTGCCATTGAGTCTGTACAGGGTTTCCAAGGAACGGCTGGTGAGTTGGAATTGTTAACCTTATTGTTCAAACCGATCTTGTGATCTAGTGCTTTATCCCACAGTGCCATACCAGGCTCCTTATAATGCATTCGTTATTATTGATGCTAAGTGCCATAAAGTCGGTTCTGATCCATAGCGACCCTGTAAGGGTTTCCAAGAAGCAGCAGGTGAGTTTGAACCTCTGACTTTGCAGTTCAAACTGACTTTGCAGTGCAATGCATCAACTCACAGCAATACACCAGGATACCTTAAAAAGCCTGTTGTTGTATTTAAGTACTGTTGAGTCGCTTCCCACCCATAATGAACCCTATATAGGGTTTCCAGAGAGCAGCTGGTGAGCTTGAAGCACCAACCTTGTGGCTAAAATTGGCATTGTAATCCAGTGCATTAACCCACAGAGCCACACCAGGATTTATAAAGCCAAGAACCTATACAGGGTAGCTATCAGTGAGAATCAACTTGATGGCACTTAACAACAACCAAAAGGAAAGAACACGGTCAGCATTTCTCAAGCTGGGGGAATTGAAGCAAAAATTCAAGCCTCGACTTTTGTTATTGAAAAATTCTCTGAGCAAATTATTGAATGATGCAGAATGCATCAAGAGAAGATTGAAGGAATACACAGAGTCATTGTACCAAAAGGAAATGGTTAATGTTCAACCATTTCAAGAGATACCATATGAACAAGAGCCAATGATACTCAGGGAGGAAGTCCAAAGTGCATTGAAGGAATTGGCAAACAACAAGCCATCAGGAATTGATGGAAAAAAAATTGAAATCTTTCAAGAAAGTTAGGCAGCACCGGAGGCACTCACTCATCTCTGCCAATAAATTTGGAAGACAACTATCTGGTCAACTGATTGGAAGAGATCCATATTTGTGCCCATTCCAAAGAGAGATGACCCAACAGAATGCAGAAATGATCGGACAATCTCTGTGATATCCCATGCGAGCAAAATTTAATAAAGGTAATACAGAAACGGCTTCAAGCATACATGACAGAGAACTTCCAGAGGTTCAAGCTGGATTCAGAAGAGGCCGTGTAATGAGAGATATCATTGCTGATGTCCTATGGATTTTGGCTGAAAGCAGAGAATATCAGAAAGATGTTTACCTATGCTTTATTGACTATGCAAAGGCTTTCGATTGTGTGGATCATGGTAAGCTATGGACAACATTGAGAAGTATGAGTATTCCAGAACACTTAATTGTACTTCTGAGAAATCTGTACCTAGACCAAGAAGCAGTTGTTCGAACATGGGAACACTGAATGTTTTCAAATTGGGAAAGGTGTGTGACAAGGTTGTGTTCTTTCACCATACTTATTCAACCTGTATGCTGAGCAAATAATACGAGAAGCTGGGTTCTATGAAGAAAAACGTGGCATCAGAATTGGAGGAAGAGTCATTAACAACCTGCAATATTCAGATGTTACAGCCTTGCTTGCTGAAGGTGAAGAGGACTTAAACATTTACTGATGAAGATCAAAGAGCACAGCCTTTAGTATGGATTACATTTCAATGTCAAGAAAACAAAAATCCTCACCACTGGACCAATAAACAACATTCTTATCAATGGAGAAAAGATTGAAGTTGTCAAGGACTTCATTCTTCTTGGATCAACTATCAACATTCGTGGAAGCAGCAGTCAAGAGATCAGACGACGTATTGCATTAGGCAAATCTGCTGCACAGGAACTTTTTAAAATGTTGAAGAGCAAAGATGTCAGCTTGAGGACTAAGGTGCACCTGACCCAAGCCATGGTATTTTCAATAACCTCATATGGATGATGGACAGTGAATAAGGAAGATCATAGAAGAATTGATGTCTTTGAGTTGTGGTGTTGGAGGAGAATACTGAAAGTGCCAAGGACTGCCAAAAGAACCAATAGATCTGTTTTGGAAGAAGTGAAGCCAGAGTGCTCCTTAGATGCCAAGATGGCTAAACTTCGTCTCTCATACTTTGGACAGTCCCTGGAGAAGGATATCATGCTTAGTAAGATGGAGGGTTGGAGAAAAAGAGGAAGACCCCCAACGAGATGGATTGGCCAGGTGGCAGCATTGATGGACTCAAGTGTGGCAGTGGTAGTGAGGTTTGCCCAGGATCGGCCATTGTTTCGTTCTGCTGTGCATAAGGTCGCTATGAGTCAGTTCTGAGTCGATGGCACCTGACAACAACAACAACAACCTCCAGAACAGGTTAGCATTCCACACAGAACACTTAATATTATTTTTCTCCTCCTTGACTAGAGAAATGTTATAACATGGTGGAAACTGGAATACTCCGGTCCCCAAGGCATTCTTAGAATTCCCAAATACTCTCAATTACAGTTAATTCCCATATTTGGAGTGATGTTAAATGCTGTCAAATTGGCTTCAACTCATAGCGATGCTGTATAGGATTTCCAAGGAATGGTTGATGGGTTTGAGCCACTGACCTTGTGGCTAGCATTTCAGTGCTTATCCTACAGTACCTATTGTAATTTATGAATTTCTAAGGAATAAATGCTGTGGGTTAATGCGCTGGACTGCAAAGTTGGTTTGAACTGCAAGTTCAGCGGTTCAAACTCACCAGCCACTCCTTGGAAGCTCTTTACAGGGTTGCTATAGGTTGGAAGCCTGATAACATTCAACAACAACAACAGCAGCTGCAACAACAACAAAGGAATAAAAAAGGGACTAAAGACGCGTTAAGTTGGGTGGTAATAAGTATCTATGTCTTCTTTTTGGAGTCCTGATGTGGCACTGTGGGATAATGCACCAGACTGCAAGGTTTGTTTGAACTACAAGGTCAGCAGTTCAAACTCACCAGTCCCTCCTTGGAAACCTTCATAGGGCCGCTATGAGTCAGAACTGACTCACAGCATTTAACAATAACAACAAATCTCTGTGCTTTTTCTCACTATAGAAAAAGAAAGACATTTTCATTACTTTAGTGCAGTTAATTTATTTTCAAGCTGGTGCTTTTGGAGCACAAAATTAATGGGATCTTGGCAACCCTCTCTGAATTACCCAAAGTCAATAGCGGCTTTTTTCATCTGTCATCTTAATTTGTAGTATGTATCTCAGATGCATTAAAACCAAAATCCACACTTATTTTCATTTTCACTGGCACATCCCCACTAACCAAGCAAGTAAGAGTAGTAATAAGTGAACCCTTTACATGAAAACTTTCAACTTGATAACACTGATCTAAAAATAACCCCAAAAAACAGCAACCTTGGCCGTCACTCTACCCTTCCAACCAATTCTTTCCGAATACAAATGACCCATTTATATAACTATTTAGATAGCAATGCAAGAAGGCTTAGTGACTTGTGTTCTAAATTTCCAACCAACGTCAATTTTGTAGGTTCAATGGCTGGTTACAAAATGTTCTGTGGCCTATGTATTCTACTAAATAATTAAAGATGGAAGTAATAAGAATATGATAATAGTTTTAACATTATACCAGTTTGGGGCAGATATGGAAGAAAGCTAGTTATTACATTATCTAGAATTTGAGAACTCAAATAATTAACAATGAATGAGTTCATGTGAGGGTAATGGGCAAGTTTTTGTTGTTGGGTGCTGTCCAGTCAGTTCTGATTCATAGCAACCCCAATCACAATGGAGTAAAACACTGCCCAGTCCTGTGCCGTCATCATAAGTGCTATGCAGCATTTTTCTAGTGTCTCAGGCTGGACTTGAACACAGGTTACGCTGCAGGACCACAGATCTTGGTTGGAAGAAAACCATGTTTGGAATACAGACCGACCACACACACAACTGGTCCAAAGGCCAGGAATAGCAAATATAAACAAGGAAGTCAGAAAGATGCAGCAAAGAGCAAATTGGCATGTAGTTTAAAGAACTGATCAAGACTAATGGTTTAGAGGAGTCCCAAGGTGATGCAAAGGCTAATGTGTTCTGTTGCCAACCAAAAGTTTAGTGGTTTGAGTCTATCCTGGGATGTCTTAAAGAACGGGTGATCCACTTCTGAAAAATGAGACATTGAAAACCCTCTGTAACACAGTTCCAATGCAAAACATGTGGGATTGTCATGACTGAGGATGCACAATGGCAAATCATTTTTAGTTTAATAGTATAGAACTTGTTGTTACATGCCATAGAGTCAGTACCAACTCATAGCAACCGAATGCACAACAAAACGAAACACTGCCTGGTCTTTGCCACACTTGAGACCATTGATGCTGCCACTTGGCCAATCCATCTCACTGGGGGTCTTCCTCTTTTTCTCTGACCCTCCACCCTAGCAAACATGATATCCTTCTCCAGTGACTGATCCCTTTTGACAATATGTCCGAAGTATGAGAGACGAAGTTTGGCCATCCTGGCCTCCAAGGACCACTCTGGCTGTACTTCTTCCAACACAGATCTATTTGTTCTTTTGGCAGCCCATGGCACTTTAAATATTCTCCTCTAACACCATAACTAAAAGCATCAATTCTTCCACGATCGATCTTCCTTATTCACTGTCTAGCTTTCACATGCATATGAGGATATTGAAAATACCATGTTTTGGGTCAGGTGCACCTTATCCTCAAGTTGACATCTTTGCTTTTCAACACTTTAAAAAGGTCAGATTTGCCTAATGCAATACATCATTTGATTTGTTGACTGCTGCTTCCGTGAATGTTGATAGTTGATCCAAGAATAATGAAGTCCTTGACAACTTCAATCTTTTCTCCATGGATGAGAATGTTGTTTATTGAAGATTTTTGTTTTATTTACATTGAGATGTAATCCATACCGAAGGCTGTGCTTTTAATCTTCATCAGTAAATATTTTAAGTCCTCTTCACTTTCAGCAAGCAAGGTTGTAATATCTGCATATCGCAGGTTGTTAATAAATCTTCCTCCAATTCTGATGCCACATTTTTCTTTATATAACCCAGCTTTTCTGATTATTTGCTCTGCATACAGGTTGAATAAGTATGGTGAAAGAATACAACCCTGTCACACACTTTTCTTAATTTTCAACCATTCAGTGTTCCCATGTTGTGTTTGAACAACTCCCTCTTGGCCCATGTACAGATTCCTCATGAGCACAATTAAGTGTTCTGGAATACTTATACTTCGCAATGATGCCCATAGCTTGTCATGACCCACACAATAGAAAGCCTTTGCATAGTCAATAAAGGACAGGTAAACATCTTTCTGGTACTCTCTGATTTCATCCAAGATCCATCGGACATCAGCAATGAGTTAGAACAACCGGTTTGGGACAGTTCCTAGTTATCCACAGTTTAAGAAGCACTTGGTTCACCCTGACACATCAGTGACAGCTTACAGGGATTGTAACGAGCTAGACATTAACCTCCACTTCCTCAATTCCTTCCATATAAGTGCTATCATCCCTTCATTATTTCTTTTCCTTTCGCACATGATAGTGCAAAGTGGGGTGATCATACCATCCGATTCCCCTTATTCTTTTCTGGCTTCTTCTTCTTGTTAGGTGCTGTCTCATTGGTTCTGACTCATATTGACCCCATGACCACCAGAACAAAACACTGCCTGGTCCTGAAAGAACCTCACAATTAGTGCTATGCTTGAGTCCATTGCTGCGTCTATCTATTCCATTGGAGGACTTCCTCTATGTCACTGACACACACCGCTATACCAAGCATGATGGCCTTCTCCGGGGACTGGTCCTTCTACTGTCCTTGCTAATGCCTGTCAGTTTTGTATAGTTCTTAGTAGCATCTCTTTCAACACTCAAAAGTATCTAGGTATGAGCACTTTTCTGCTTAAGAATTATTACCTGATTTTTTTTTTTTTTTTGTCTTTCAAAGTGTGTTGAAACCCACGTAAGAAGAGATTTACTTAGCCAATGAAGAAAGCTAATGAAGAAAGGAGAAGGCAAAGCGCATGGGAAGTGGTGACAGGTTGTATTCCAGGGAAGTTTAGAAAAAATAACAATGGAGAGACTTGCTTCTTCTGCAGTTAACCACCAAGATTTGATTCACTGACCATTAAAATAAAGTTGAAATTGATTTTAAAGAAAAAAAATTAAAGAAATATTGACATCCTAATAATTTTGGAGAATTCAATAGAAACTTATGGAGTGTTATTGGCATTGTAGGATAAGCACTGAACTGATAACCACATTTCAGCAATTCAAACCCATCAGCTGCACCATGGGAGAAAGATGAGCTTTTCTGCTCCCATAAAGATTTAGAACCTTTGAAACCCTATGTAGGGTGGCTATGAGACAGCACCTAACAGCAATGGCAATGGAAACTTGAGGACAAATACTAGGTGGTAGAGGCAAGAATTGAATCCTGAAATGAGGTGAATAAGATACGTTTTTTTTTTGATACTAGAATCTGGCACTTTCTTATATGCAAGATGTTCTTGAGTCAAGATCTATTAATGCTCAACACATAGTTAGAAAAACTTAAGAATTCTCTAGATTTTAAAAGCAGATAGGAATTCACAGGAACTTGAATTTGAAAGTGGAGATTCATTTATCACTTCTCATTTTAGTATTCAAGGTGAGGCACATGTTCTAGGGGGCTGTCAAGATCTTTACAATGAAATTCAGGGGAAGACTCAGCTAGCACAGGCCTCAGTGTGGGTACCCTAGCAGGTGCTCAGATATCACTAGAACACATGGGTATTCAGTGATGTGGTTAATGTGGTTCATTGTGATCATTTCTGTAATTAGAAGATGAAAGCTGATTAGTAAGTGGAACTGATTTGGAAGGAAATCATTATAATTTTATACATGGTTGAGCAAATAGAACATTTGAGTCCTACAATCAAGGTTTTCATTAACACTGCAGAATTATATTTTCTACAAGGAAAACAAAAAACAACAACCGTCATGAATCTCTTGCCCCTAAACTTCCCTAACCTAATCTTTTCTTAGTACTAAGGTGAAGTGGTTTATACAGTTTCCATGTGGTTGTGTCCCATTTTGTATTCAATCTCCTCTAATCTGGCTTCCCGTCCATTACTCTCACAAGGCATTCCAGGTCTCATAACTAAATAACTATTTGCAGCCACACATTGAACTTCTCATTTACATTGGACTCTAAGATCATTTTCACTTTTAACTGTGGATCCTCAGACCACTGACTTCTAGTGTGGTATGACCAGTTCTTATTTTCCCTCGTGAGTTTCTCTCCCTCTGCCTGTTTTATCTCAAACCATTCCTTACAACTCTATTCCTGTTCTTTTCATTTTTATGCATTCTGAACTTAAATTCAACTATTCTCTTGGTTTAAATCTCCACATTTTTGCCAACTGTTCCCAAGTGTATAGATACAGGCAAGTGCCATTCCTGAGGTCAAATATCTTTCTAATAACTTCTAGGACATTGTGGTCTAGGCACTTCTCATTGTCAATGCCTCACATGGAATCCATTATCTTGTTTCTGAAACCTTGCCTTTTAGTTCCCAATCAATAGAGAAAACAGATTTTCAATGGGGAATGCTGGCAATGGAAAACTGAAAGAACACAACAAAGTGGGCCACTGATCTCCATCTGTTTCATTTAGAAACACAAAAAATGCTTTATTGTGAATAAGCAAATGTCCTGGTAAAAAAGTGAAACTCATAAGAGTCTGTCATTGTTAACGCTTTAGAACCTATGATTTGGAAATTAGCTAAGCAAGTCACATGAACACATGAAGAAACTAAGACCCAACCAGATGGATTGGCACAGTGGCAGCAGCAATGGGCTCAAGCTTAATAACAATTGTGAGGATGGAATAGGACTGAGCAATATTTTGTTCTGTTGTGCATTAGGTCACTATGAGTCAGAACTGACTTGACGACACCAAACAACAACAAAAACAACAACTTAGATAGTTCAAGCTCGGGCTCATCTTATTTCTAAATACATGACTGGACCAGACAAATGAGTAAACTGAAACTGAGAGGCTAAGTCATTTGTCTAAGGTCACACAGTTACTAAGTGGCCCATCTAGAATCGGAATCCAGTATTCCTTGGTGAGAGAAATGATGCTGAGATTGCAGGATATGATTTTTCAAAACCAATGACTTATTCACTGCAAATATGTTTTTTGAGCAACATTAAAGATGACTATATTCATGGACTTCGCCAGAATGAGTACACAGAAAAAGAATTGACTACATCTGTGAGAAAAGACTGTGGAAAAGTTCAATATCATCAGTCAAGACAAAGCTAGAGGCAGATTGTGGAATAGACCAACAATTGTTCATATGCAAGTTCAGTTGGGTTCAGGTGTGGCAACAATTGTAGGGTTGGTCCAAGACAGGGCAGTGTTTCGCTTTGTTGTGCATGGCACCTAACAACAACAGCAACAATAAGAAATCCAGGTTAAAGTTGCACTAAAATTAAAATGAATAAACAAGAGCCCAAATTAGACCTTGAACAGATCCCATATGAATTTAGAGATCATTTTAAGAACAAGTTTGATGCATCAGACACTAATGACTGAAGACCAGAAGAGTTCTGCTATGACATCAAGAATGATACAGGAAGAAAGCAAAAGGCTATTAAGAAGATAAGAAAGAAAGAAAAGACCAAAGTGGATTTCAGAAGAGATGCTGAAACTTGCTCTCCTACATTTGTTGTTGTTAGGTGCCATCAAGTCGGTACCGACCCATAGTGACCTTATGCACAGCAGAACAAAACACTGCCCGATCTTTGTCCAACCTCACTACTGTTGCCACGCTTGAGTCCATTGATGCTGCCACTTGGCCAATCCATCTCACTGGGGGAATCTTCCTCTTTTTCTCTGACCCTCCACCCTACCAAACATGATATCCTTCTCCAGCAACTGGTCCCTCCTAACAATATGTCTGAAGTATGAGAGACAAAGTTTGGCCATCCTGGCCTCCAAGGAGCACTCTGGAGATGCTAAAATGAATGGAATAAATGAGAAGGAAAAGAGATGAACAAAAAATTACAAAGGGCAGTGTGATAAAACAAAGTCAAGTATTATAATGAAAAGTGTAAAGACCTGGAGCTAGAAAATTGAAAGGGAAGAATACGTTCAGCATTTCTCAGGATGAAAGAACTATTTCAAGCCTGGACTTGAGGTATTGAAGGATTCTCTGGGAAAATTATTGAATGATGTAGAAAGCATCAAAAGAAGATGTAATGAATACACAGAGTCACTGTACCAAAAGGAAATGGTTGATGTTCAACAATATCAACAGGCAGCATATGATCAAAAGCTAATTATACTGAAGGAAGAAATCCAAGGTGCACTGAAAGTATTAGCAAAGAACAACACTCTAGGGATTGATGGCATATAAACTGAAATATTTCAACAAACTGATGCAGCATTAGAGGTACTCACTCATCTTTGCCTAGAAACTTAGAAGACAGTTACCTGGCCAACTGATTGAAAAGATCCGTATTTGTGTCCATTCCAAAGAGAGGTGACCCAATGGAATGCAAACATTATTTAGTATCATTGATATCACGTGCAAGTAAAAATTTTCTGAAGATAATTTAAAAATGGCTGCAATAGTACATTGACAGGGAAATACCAGAGGTTCAAGCTGGATTCAGACAAGGACGTGGAACATGGGATGTCATTGCTAATATCAAATGGATCTTGCCTGAAAGCAGAGAATATCAGAAAGATGTTTACCTATGCTATATTGAGTATGCAAAGGCTTTTGACTCTGGATCATGACAATCCATGATCCACAGAGAAGAATGGGTATCCTATAACACTTAATCATGCTCATGAGGAACCTGTATGTAGACCCAGAGGCAATAGTTCAAACAGAACAAAGGGATACTGAATTGTTTTGAATCAGGAAAATTGAGTGCCAGGGTTGTATTCTTTCACCAAACGTATGCAGTCTGTATACTGAACAAATCATCTGTGAAGCTAATTATGTGAAGAAGAACATGGTATCAAGATTGTAGGAAAATTCATTAACAGCCTGTGATATGCAGATGATATACTCTTGCTTGCTGAAAATGAAGAAAACTTAAAATACTTACTGATGAAGATCAAAGACCATAGCCTTCAGTATGAGTTGTACTTCAACATGAAGAAAACAAAAATACTCCCCGCTGGGCCAGTAAATTGCATCATAATAAATGAAGAAAAGATTGAAGTTGTAAAATACTACATTTTGCACTTTCCACTAGCAACACTCATGGAAGCAGTAGGCAAGAAATCAAATGATGTATTGCGTTAGGCAAATCTGCTATGCAAGACCTCTTTAAAGTGTTCAAGAACGAAGACATCAGTTTGAGGGCTAAGGTGCACCTGACCCAAGCCATGGTATTTTCAATAGTCTCACATACATGTGAAAGGTTGTTGTTGTTGTTAAGTGCCATCGAGTCGGGTCCGACCCATAGCGACCCTGTACAGGGTTTCCGAGGCTGTAAATCCTTACGGGAGTAGAAAGCCTCATCTTTCTCCCGCGGAGCGGCTGGTAGTTTCGAACCACTGACCTTAAGGTTCGCAGCCCGATTCGTAACCACTACGCTACCAGAGCTCCTTACATGTGAAAGGTGGGTGGTGAATAAGGAAGACCTTAGTAAAATTGATGAGTTTAACTCATGGTGTTGGAAGAGAACATTAAAATACCATGGTCTGGAAGAAGAAAATCGTAAGTTTGTGTTGGGAGAAGTACAACCAGAGCGCTCCTTAGAAGTCAGGATGGTGAAACTCTGTCTCTCATACTTCAGACATGTTGTCAGGAAAGACCAGTCCCTGGAGAAGGACATCATGTTAGGCAAAGTGGAGGGTCAGAGGATATGGATTGGCACAGTAGCAGCAGCAATAGACTCAAGCGTAACAATAATTGTGAGGATGTCGCAGGACTGGACAATGTTTCATTCTATTGTGCACAGTGTCACTAGGAGTCATAACTGACTTGACAGAAGCTAGTAATAACAACAAGAATATATAAGTGAGTTATTCTAAAGAGCAGAAAGTTTCAAATTGTATCTCTTAGATCCTTTCACACTCTTAAAAAATTATTTAGGACTCCAGTGATTGTTTTCTCATATTACCACTATCTCTTGATATTTACCCCATTAGAAATCATAACTGTTAGATTTCTAAGCATATTTAAAATTTACATAAAGTACTAATAAATCTACTAGTACATATTTAAAATTTACATAAAATACTAATAAATTAGCAGTTGTGGTGTGGCACTGTAGGGTAAGCATTAGACTTCTAACCACAAGGTTGGCAGTTCAAATCCTTCATCTACTCCTTGGAAACCTTATACAGAGTCGGTATGAATTGGAAGTGACTCTTCAGCACTTAACAACAAGTACATGCTAAGGCAACATAATTTTCATGGACAATCTACGTTTCCAAAGCAAAATTAATGAGAAGAGTAGTATTGTATTTTAACTTTTTGCAAATCATTTACATTTATGATTCAACAGGAAACAGTGGGATTTTAATATCTGTTTTTGCATTCAACTTGTTGCAGTATCACATAGCCTTTTGAAGTGTCATATAGTCTTTGAAATTTAAACTGTATACTCTTGAGAGGAGAGTGAAAAAGGAAATAATGTGCAATTATTTTCTGCAACAAAGACAAATATTTTCCTTTCAATAAAGAAAAATAGGTTTGATATCTTGAACCCTTGAAGGGACTCAGAACTACCCTTTGAAGTCAGAAGATTGACTGACAACAATAATGCCTTCAAAGAATACCAGGTCTTCAGTAATTGCATCATGGCCAACTTGAACAATTGACTTAATACCAACTATTTTGAGCCTCATTTTTTCCCATGAATGATTTAAGGAAAATAATTCTCACCAGGTATACTTAGGCTAAGAATATGGAGTCTAAAACAAGAAGGCTTTGTCACTAGTAGGTGACATTAGGAAAGTTACTTCATATGCCTCATTGGATAAATGAGATAAACATTGGTCTGTAACCATACCATTATTAAGATTAAACATGTCAGTACCTATGAAGTGCTTACAGAAACATGAAATAAACAGTTGTGCTTATTAGATAAATGCATCAAAACAAACCTATTTTGAGAATATAAGTATAAGAAAGTTAAAAGTACATTATTTGTATAAGTGAAGCACTAAAAACAATGATTATACTGTCCAATAGTTTCCAGGTACCCAAAGAGAGGCCAGCTGTCAGGCTAAAAGAAATAATGACAGAATTGGAAGAGAGTTGCACAGCTTCTATAATATTTGAAGTGTTTCTAGAAGAGAAGAGACAGTGGATGTATTACATAGCTCAGTTTTTATTTAGTCACATTTTCCTCAACCAAATTTGCAATTCTGGTTAATTGAACCTAATGTTAATGTAAGTACAATGGACATTTGCGTAAGTAGCAAAGACTTCTGGCTTTTAAAAAAATATTATTTCAGTAATTAGATCAAGTAATGTTTGGATCACAAAAATTATTTCTTGACAGCGAAGATTTAAGTGTTCAGAGAACCTCATTGATAATTTTTATCCACTGACACATTGAAGTTATACTTACTATTTCACTTGAATAAGAGACTACTGTCACCATCCTTGAAGCAGTTTTTAACTCTCAGACTATAGTTCAATTCCACCTTCAGTCTTATGTTTGCTGCTGCATTTTTACTTTATTCTTATGTGGGCATCGATGCAGCAAACTGGAGAGCCCAGGTGAACATTTTTGTGTGGAAACTGGCCAGTCCACTGATGCCTCATTTTCTTCTTTGATGCTAGTTTCTGCTGTTGCTTTCTGACTAATGGGAACACGGGAATCCTTGAAGGTGTGTGATGCCTCGAATCACCTGACATTAGAGGAGTTGGTCTGTATGAGAAGATAAGTTATTTAACTAAAGGAATAGGGAAATCCTTGAAAGAGTGATGCCTCAAAGCAGTTAACTCTAAGGGATTTGATCTGTATGTGAGGACAGTTTATTTAACTTCCCAAATGGTAACTGTGCTCTTTCACCATAACAGACAGAACCTGTAAGTAGGAGATGTTCAGTAACTGCTACACTATTCTCAAGAACCTTAGGGGCTATTCCCAGTGGGAGCTAAATAGTGCAAAATATAATTTTTTGGGTCACTGTTTAGGACTTCTCCAGAATGAGGTACTTGTACATTGATTTCTTTAAAGTGTGTACTCTGCCATCCCAGTGTGGGAACTGCCTTCTTTGCGATTCAAAATCTTGGAGACTGAGCTTGGACATATTCAAATGCTCCTTCCATCATAACTCCTAAAACATTTAGACATGAAGTGTTTTGTTTATTTGTTTGTTTTGCTTTTTAATCTTCACTATATAGACAAGTAATCTCTCAGAGACATTCCCGTCATGTTATCCACCTGATACTTATAAATTCAAGACCCAACTCAGGAAACTTGAATCCAAGGCTTGTGTACAATTTTATTGGAATCTTAGATCTTTTCAGTTGGTGCCTAAATCTTGAAAGAATGACTTCCAATCTCAAAAGTCTCTGAGTTTATATTTCATATTCTATAATTGGAATTGGTTGAATATAAGCAAAACTGTAAGTTAGGAACTTATCATTTCAAATCTATTAAAATGAAAAATAGTGATACAACCAGCCCAATCATTTTACCTGAAGGTCTCTGGCTAAGGAAGAATTAACTCCTATAGTAAATTCCTCCAGGAGTTTGGAAATTTACTTCAATACGAATAGTAAAGCTATTATATTAGTTTTCCACATTTGTCATTGCTCTTTTTGTGTGCATTGTATTAAACTATAAATGAATTACAGTTAAAAACTAGGGAAGTAATGAAAGAAAACACTAAATGTAGTCAAAAAGTATTGCTACTAGGTTTCCAGTGCATGGATTTATTGCAAATAAAAAGTGCTGAAACATGTCTCTGCAATCAGTAAATGGATGCAGACAAGTTCTGTCCATAATGCACTTGACTTATCTCATTGGGTGCCTTCAAAACTTATCCCATTGGGTGCCTTCAAAACAAAGGTCCAGTCAAAACAGTAGCTTCTGAGGGAACTTCCGGGTCTATAACATTCAAGGCAGAGAGGACAGCTCAGAAGCCTATGACTGTTGGTTTTTGGAATTGCAAATGGGAAATCATGATAGATTCTCCTGAAGGACACAAGATAGGTGATTATGGGGACTTACTAAGAAAAAAACTTTAAGAAAATAGGAAACTGTGTTGGGGATAAAAATAGTCAGTAGGATTCACTGAGGAATTTCCCCCCCATCACTATAATGCACGTAATCACTCTTCAAGGGTAAAAAGGGCTGTCCTACCTAAATCCCATTGGAAACCTTAACCCATTCATCCTACAGCCCTGATCCTGCCCCTTTAGACATTTTTTTGTTTCCCAAACTCAAGGAACATTGGAAAGAAACATGATTTGAATCCCTCAAGGATGCCAAAATTGCCATTTTGATGTGGTATAAATTGAAGAGTGTAGAAATCTTCAGGGAGAGGTTACAGGGATAGAAACTTCATTGTCAAAAGTATAGATGAATAGAAATGCTTATGATTAGTAAGTGAGGAAAATGGGTTAAATTTGAAGGCAGTAAAAATGAGTAAGTAATATCAAGTGTCTATGAATTAATAAAAGTAGAGACCAGGGGTCTCTTTTATGATTATTCATCTTAAGGTATTAATCAGCTCAAGATTCTAGACAGTAAAATAATTTCTCCACGTTTCAATGTGAAGAACCTTATCATTCTAAGAAGCATTCAGCAGTAGAATAAGCTATCAGACAAATGAAGTCAGACAAATTAAATCATTGAAGTCAGGTAATTTCAACGGCCTTATATGCATGTGAAAGTTGGTCAGTGAATAAAGAAGAATGTAGAAGAATTGATACATTGGAAATATGGTGTTGTAGAAGAATATTAAAAGTACCATGGACTGCCAGAAGAACAAATAAATCTGTGTTGGAAGAAGTGCATCCAGAATTCTCCTTAGCAGCCAGGATGGTAAGACTTTGTTTTTCATACTTTGGACATGTTATCAAGAGGGATCAGTCCTGGAAAATGCCATTGTAATTGGTAAAGTGGAAGGTCAGTAAAAATGAGGAAGATCCTCAGCAAGGAAGATTGGCACAGTGGCAGCAGCAATGGACTCAAGTGTAACAACACTTTTGATGATGGTGCAGGACTGATCTTTGAAATTTTCTGTTCAGCTCTTGGACCTCTTCAATTCTTCCATTTGCTTTAGCATCTCTACACTGGAGAACAAGTTTCAGAGTCTCTTCTGACATCCATTTTGACCTTCTCCTTCTTTCTTGTCTTCTTAATGACTTTTTGCTCTCTTCACATATGATGTTCTTGATGTCATCCCACAAGTCTTCTGGTCTTCGGTCTTTAGTGTTTAATGTATCAAATCTGTTCTTCAGATGATCTCTAAATTCAGGTGGGATAAATTCAAGGTCATGTAGGCTTGTTAAAAGTCAGAATCAACTGGATGGACAGCAGTAAGTTTGGTCCATTTTGGATTTTAGTGCAAGAAAAGGCTGGAAACCTTTTCAGTGATTTAAAAGCTGCAGGCACATCGATTGAAAATTATTGTGATGAATTTGTTGGGAGTAGGACTTGGTTCATTCATTTCTAAATTAGGGGAAATTTACATAACATTCAAGACAACTGTGAGTTGTGGAGTTTCATAACCTGGAACTTATTGTATTTTGTAAAGGCAGTCCTAAAAAACTAGTACAGTTGAGTTTCATATTTACTAAAGATTATTTTTCTGGAGAGTCATATTTCTTATGTGAAAAACATTTTTAAGAAACTTCAGCCATGTAGTTTTCAAAAAACAGATTATTGTGTGTGTGTATGTGTGTAATAGATGAATTCCTGAAGAAGATAAAAAGCATATAAACTGAATTTTCAACACTTAAATCTCAGTTTCTGGCTTAATATGACTTTTGGCTTGCAATATCTCTAATTCAAAATACTTATGAAAGTAGAGGAAAGTGAGGAAAGAAAAACCTCGTGGATTTGACTTGGGAGCATGTAATTTACTTTCAAGTTTACAAGAAAGGTGCAGCTATGGTAGGAAGCGCATATAGGTACCTTTGGTCAGAAACTCAGTTCAGCTGCACTTGTTTATATTCTGTCCATCAGAGAGACTCAATCCAGGATGATGTGCTATACCTCCCATCTTTCTCTTCTTCTATGAGGAGCCTTTCCTCAGTCTGTCTCTTATATTCTTGAGTATATATATGGATATATATAAAATTTAGCTTACCATTCAGTCAGTATGCCTAATGTCATTCTATCCATGCTTTTCTGGTGTGGTGCTGTGGGTTAATGTGCTAGATTGCAAGGTTGGTTTGAACCACAAGGTCGGCGGTTCAAGCTCACCAGTAGCTCCTCGGAAACCCTATACAGGGTTACTATAGGTCAGACCTGACTCGAAGGACTAAACAACAACAACGTTTCCTTGGAGTCCTGGTGTGGCACTGTAAGATAAGCAATGGACTACTAACTGAAAGTTCAGTAGTTAAAAACCACCAGCTACTCCTTGGAAGGAGAACCAACAGATCTGTTTTGGAAGATGTGCAGCCAGAGTTCTCGGTAGAGGCCAAGATGGCCAAACTTCGTCTCTCATACTTTGGACATATTGTCAGGAGGGAACAGTCTCTAGAGAAGGATATCATGCTTTGTAAGATAGAGGGTCAGAGAAAAAGAGGAAGACCCCCAATGAGATGGATTGGCCAGGTGGCAGCATCGATGGACTCAAGTGTGGCAACAGTAGTGAGGTTGGCCCAGGATCAGACATTGTTTCCTTCTGCTGTGCATAGGGTCGCTATGAGTCGGTTCCGACTTGATGGCACCTAACACCAACAACAACTCCTCGGAAACCCTATATAAGGTTGCTATGAGTCAAATCTGACTAGATGGCACTTAGCAACAACAATGTTTCCTTATAATTAGGCACAGACTGAATTTTTAGCTGGGATATCACCAAAGTGATGCAGCACTTTTTCATTGTATTCTATTAGGTAGCACACAATGCTGATTGTCATGAATATGCCTTGTAGTTTGGATCACTTAATTAAGGTGATGTATCTGCCAAGTTTTTCTTCTGTAAAGTTACATTCTTTCCCTCCATAATTATTAGGATTTTTTTTTGGTGGGAAGATATTTTAAATCTAAGCACAATTCCATTTCTCATCCAAGTTTCACCTGGTAGTTTTAGCATTCATTGATATTTTATGCATGAATTAATTATTACTCTCATGGTGCCAACCTACAATTTTCTATTTCCATCATTCTTTCTACATTATCAGTTAACATTCTACTGTGAGGAAGGGCTTTCTCTTTCCATTGATTTATTCATTTATTGGTTTATATCAGTGTACACTTAAAGATTCCTATCTTACTCAGTGTGTTAGGTTTTACATATTTATGAAATAAGGCAATATTTAAAAGAAATATCTATAAATAGTAAATAAAAGAAAACACATGGTCTTCCCTCTGTATTCATAAAGTAGCATAACCTCAAAGACTGTAAATATTCCAACAATGACATGTGATATCCTGAGTGGTTTATTGCTGTTGTTATTAGGTACCATTGAGCTGGTTCCAATTCATGTTGTTGTTTTTAGGTGTCATCAAGTAGATACCAACTCATAGCAACCCTGTGCATAACAGAATGAAACACTTCCTAGTCCTGCACCAACTTCATATTTGTTACTACATTTGCACATATTAATGCTGTCACTGTGTCAGTCCATCTCAGTGGGGGTCTTCCTCTTTTTCTCAGACTTGACCAAATATAATAACCTTGTTCAGGGACTGGTCTCTCCTGATAATATGCCCAAAGTATGACAGACTAAGTCTGACCATCCTGGCTTCCAAGGAACATCCTGGCTGTACTTCTTCCAAAACAGATTGGTTTGTTCATTTGGCAGTCCATGGTACTTTTAATATTCTCTTCAACACCATAACTCAAATGCATCAATTCTTCTACAGCCTTTCTTATTCTTTGTCCAATTTTCACATTCATATGAGGTTATTGAAAATACCATGACTTGGGTCAGGTGCACCTTAGTTCTCAAACTGGCATCTTTGGTCTTCAACACTTTAAAGAATTGTGCAATAAATTTGCCTAATGTAATACATCATTTGATTAATTGACTGCTGGTTCCATGACTGCTGATCATTGATAACTTCAGTCTTTTCTCCATTTGCATGGATGTTGTTTATTGGTCCAGTGGTGAGGTATTTTGTTTTCTTTCGATGTTTACAAGTTCCATTTCATTTTTGCCAATTTCTAATTTTCCTAGATTCATACTTTGTACATTTCATTTTCTCATTATTATGGATATTTACAGCTGTTTCTCTTCATTTTGAATTGTGCACCATCCATTCTTGTCATTACAGTCAACTCTGAGGAGGCAGCTCATCCCCAGTTGTATTCTGAGTGCCTTCCAACCTGAGGGGCTCATCTTCTGGCACTATTTCTGACAATATTCTGGTGCTCGTCACCATATTTCAATAGTCAGTATTCTGGTGCTGACAGTGTTCCACTGCTATTCATAAGGTTTTCAGTCACTAAATATTAGGAAGTAGTTCCTCTCTCCTTCTTCCTAGTCTGTCTTCATCTGGAAGTTCAGCTGAAACCTGTCCACCAGGAGTGACCCTCCTGGTACTTAAAATACCTGTGGCATGGTTTCCAGAAACACAGCATCATGCAAGCTACCATAGTATGACAAGCTGACAGATGAGTGGTGGTTCCAACACATAGCAAAGAGTGAATGGCGGGTTTGAACCACCAACCTTTTAGTTAGCATTCCAGAGAGAAGTAGAAACCCAAAGTGTTTAAATATTTGGGGGGTTATAGATTTTTATATACTTTGTTTTCTTTAAGAATCCTTGAAAATAAACAGTGAAGCTAAAAGAAGATCCTAGCATATTTCATTTGTGCATCTTAGATGAGTTTTAGAAACTGGGAAGTGGGTTAGGTGCATTGTAATTTGTCCAGGTCCTGTATCACCAAATTTTACCTCTTATCACTACAACTCTGAGAAGTTAATTCTATCCTCCTTTAAGCGGAGAGTAAACAGGTGTTTATACAAACAACACACACACACACAAAACAAAAACAAAAACAAAAAAAACTGTCTTGGCAAACACCTGGAAACATCTTCCCTATTCCAGGAAAATTAAGTAGAAATATCTAATATAGGAGATTCAGAAAAATATGGTAGATAATAAGCTTATTATTCAGAAGAAGCAATATAAGAGCATCATTCTAAATATGATTTACTAAAAGAGCCCTTCAAAAACATTTGCAACATTATTCATATTTGAGAATGCATATATTCTATATCTGTGCTGCCCATATGTGGCTATTTAGATTTAACTTCATTACATTGAAATAAATTAATGTTTTCACTTCCTTGAGCTGCATTTCAAATACACAATAGTATCTTGAAAGTAATAGCCAGTGTATTGGAAAGAGTAAACCTGGAAGACTGGCATCATTGCCGAAGCTTCTCCTGGACATTGCTGCTCTCTAGAAAAGCCACTAGGTGATAACAACTTAAAATAAAAAAGCTAGCTGGTGTGAAAATTTTAAGCACTGCAAGAAAACAAAATGAGCAATTGCATAATTCAAATCAACATGACAAGCTATAGAAAATAGAATTGAAATAGTATAAGACTAAATTAAGCATAAGACTAATATAAGTATAAGACTAATATAAGTATAAGACTAAATTAAGGGGTGACTCTGTCATATAAGCACTGGACTGCTAACTACAAGATTGGCAGTTTCAACCCACCCATCACTCCATAGAAAAATGATGAGACATTCTGTTCGCAAAAGATTTACAGCCTTGGAAATCCTATATAGGATCCTTGTGAGTCAGAAGTGGTTGGATAACACTTAACAACAACAAATTAAGAAATAAAAAAAAGAAGAACAAATGCTTTTGGTACAGTTGAGTCTGATTGGATGTCACTTAGCAATGACAACAAATTAAGAATTAAAAAAAGAAAAAACCCCACAAACACTTGCTGTCCAGTTGACCCTGACTCATAGAGACTGTATGAGAAACAGTAGAACTACTCCATAGACGGCCCTGGTAATGCAGTGGTTAAACATCTCATTACTAACCCCACGGTGGAATGTTTACACCCATTAGCCACTCTGCAGGAGAAAAATGTTTCGGTGTTCAAAAGGAAAGGTGCCATTTTGAGAACTAACATGTACCTGACCCAAGTCATGGTATTTTCAGTCATTTCATATGAATTGCCAGAACAAACAAATCCGTCTTGGAAGAAGTATAAGGAGAATGCTCCTTGAAAGTGAGGATGACAAATTTTGGCTCATGTACCTTGGACATGTTTTCATTAGGGACTAGTTGCTGGAGAAGGACATCATGCTTGGTAAAGTGGAGGGTCAGCAAAAGAGAGAAAGACCCTCAATGAGATGGACTGACACAGTGGCTACAACATTGGCATAAGACGTGGTAAGGATTGTGAAGATGAGCCAAGACTATGTTGTGCTTTGTTCTAGTGTATATATGGTTGCTATAGGTTGGAACTGACTTGACTGTACCTAACAGCAACACCACAACTACCCCATAGGGTTTCCAGATATTGACACATCTGTCTCTAATGGCACAGCTGGTGGTTTCAATCCACTGACCTTTAGGCTAGCAGCCTAGAACATAACCGCTGCACCTTCAGGGCTCCTAAATTCAAAATCTACAGCCTTGTACACTTTCATAATATGTATTCAGTCAATATCATCATGCAAAACAAGACAAGGGGCTGGTGGTGAAACAGAGCACCCACTGTTAATATGCAAGTTCAGCCTGAAGGCCAAGAAAATGAAAGCTTAGATTAAAATGTCGTTATGAGTCATAACTGACTGGACAGCACTTAACAACAACTATTTATGGATATGTACACAAATACACATAAATATAAAGATCCAAGGAGGGAAATGGCACCTAAGAATAACAGATGTATCTTAAGAAGTCCTGGTATCAGGATATAGGATAAATACTGGACTGCTAACAGAAAGGTTTGCAATTCAAACCCACCAGCTGCTCCTTAGAAATCCTACACAGGGTTGCTATGATCCCATGGCACATAACAACAACAACAACAAAGAAAGAATAAAAGGAATCAGTGTGGCAATGTATGATAAACAATGGACTGCTAACCAAGAGATTGGCAGTTCAAATCTATCAGCTGCTTTGCAGGAGAAAGATGAGATTCACAGCCTTGGAAAGCCTATACAGGGTCAGAATTGACTCGACAGTAGTGAGTTTGAATTTTAAGTGGAGGTGCATTGGTTAAGTGTTCAGCTGCTACTCTAGTCAGATTCAGACAAGGATGAGGAACAAATTATATCATTGTTGACATTAGATGGCTCTTGACTGAAGGTAGGGAATATCAGAAAAATTTTGACGTGTGTTTTATTGATTCTGCAAAGGTTTTTGATCGAGTGGATCATTATAAGATATGGATAACATTGAGAAAAATGGTTATATGGAGAATGTAATCGCACTCATGAAGAATTTGTACAAAGACAAAGAACAAGGGGATACTGAATGGTTTAAAATCAGGAGAGGTGTACCATGGTTGTATGCTTTTACCTGATTTATTCAAGCTGTATGCTGAGCAAGTAATCCAAGAAGCTGGATTATATGAAGAAGAGTGTGGCATGAGGATTGGAGGAAGAGTCATTAACAACCTGCAATATGCAGATGACACAACCTTACTTCCTGAAAGGGAAGAGGACTTATAAGAGAAAAAGACTAGAAAAGTCACGCTGAGAAATTCTTTTTTCCATCCTGACAATGCACCTGCTTATTCTTTGAGGATCGCAAGGATAGTCCTGGCAGATTTTCATTGGGAAACATCACCCCATCCACCCTTCTGCCCTGATTGTCCTCTCAGGCTTCTTTTTGTTCTCTAAACGCAAAGAATATTTGAAAACAACACAGTTTGAGTCCCTCAAGGATGCCCAAACTGTCATTTTGATGTGATGTAAATAGAAGAACACAGAATTCTTCAGGGAAGGGTTAGGGAGCTGGAAACACTGTCTTCAAAAGTGCATCGACTTAGATGGAGGATATGCTAAGAATAGCTTCACCTTTTGATATTTTGTTTAATAAAGGTTTGATTTGGTAGTAGTACTTTTTGATTTAGTATTCTGATATTAAGGTATCAAAATCTGGCGTATATTTTATATTTGCAGCCTATATTAATTAGAATTTGCTACATTTCAAGGGCTCAAAATATGGCATGTGACTTCTGTATTAGATGGCACAGGTTTAGGTGGAATGTCAGCCAACCTAGATTCTTAATAATCATGATGAGATGAGACCCATAAGTGAGCTAAATAGAATATAAAGTATGTGTGAAATGGAAACTTAATTTGGGTGAAGTCAGTGGGATTTGAGATTCTTCCTTAGCATGGCATAATCTAGCCTATTCTGATACAATATATGTGAAAAATTAATTAATTTTGAATGTGAATTTTAGTATTCTTTTTTTCTTATATTTAGGTAAAATTGTACAAATTGTGTATGTATACATAAATCTGTGTGTGTATTGGTATACGGGACAAAAATATGTATGAGGAAATTATTAGAGAAAAATAAAAACAAGAACTAGGGATAAGAAATAAAGTTGTGGCTAAGGTGAAGGAACAAACACGTATAGCAAATGGTCCCCTACAACACCATGTAGGTAGACCATTTGTTTCCAAGTTCTGTTCAAAGCAAAGTAAGAAACAAATTCAATAACATGTGTCATACTGCTTCCAAAATAAATACAATTCAGTTGCTCTAATAAGATTGAGAGATATTTCTCTCCTGAATCTTCAAATATAAAATATCTTGCTGTCATGAAGAACATTTTCAATATGATGTATAAAATAAATTAGTAAGCTTGAACATTGTCTTGTTTCATCATGAGAAATGATGACATAAATGTATTGGATTGTATTTTAGTAAAGACAATTCTAAAGTGTACAGAAATTTTGACATTAATCTGGAAAACCACGAACACTGAAGTTGAAGATTAAAGCCATAAACCAAGCCCATTACCGCGGAGTGGCTCTTCACTCATAGTGTTCCTAGAGGCCAGAGTAGAACTGTCCCATTGTTGTTGTTGTTGTTGTTATGTGCCGTGGAGTCGGAACCGACTCATAGCGACCCTGTACAGGGTTTCCGAGGGTGTAAATCTTTACGGGAGTAGAAAGCCTCATCTTTCTCCCGCGGAGCAGCTGGTAGTTTCGAACTGCTGACCTTGCGGTTCACAGCCCGAGTCGTAACCACTACGCTACCAGAGCTCCTGTCCCATAGGGTTTCCAAAAGGAGCTCTGGGAGTGTAATGATTAGGACTTGGGATGCTAACCTCAAAGTAAGCAGTTTGAAAATAGCAGCTGTTTCATGGGCGAAAGAGAAAGCTTTCTGCTCTCATAAAGAGTTACAGCCCTGGAAATCCTACACAGGGTCTCTGTGTGTCAGAACTGACTCCACAACACATAACCACCACCATCATAGGGTTTCCAAAGCAATACATCTTCACAGAAGCTGATTGCTCCATCTTCTCCTGCAGAGAGTTCAATCTGCCAACCTTTTTGTTAGCAGCCAAGAGCTTGACCACAGCATACTCAGGGCTCCTTATGTTGAAGTTTGTTTGGTTGGTTGGTTATGTGCCACGGGGTGATAGTGTCGAACTGCTGACCTTGAGGTTAGCAGCCTAACTTGTAACCATTACGCTACCAGAATTCCTTATGTTGAAGTTTGTTGTTGTTAGGTGTCATCTAGTTGGTACTGACTCATAGCGACCCTGTGTGCAACAGAACGAAACACTGTTGAAGTTTAGTGGCTCATAAATTTGTTGGGAACTCTCTGTTTACTTTCTGAGTGATGAAATAGTATGTTTTCAATATAATGGAACACATTTCTAACAAATGAGAAACAATGACTCAGCAAAACTAAAACTGGCTTTCAAGTCAATTTAGTACGTTTAGCAAGTGTAGTCCCAAATTCCAGTTAACTTGGAACATTTGTAGCTTAGACATGTTATCAGAATAGACCAATCTCTGGAGAAATACATCATGTTGGTAAAGTAGAGGTTTATCGAAAAAGAGGGTGGTCCCCACTGAGGTTAACTTACACAGTGGCAGTAACAGTGGTCTCAAAGATAATAACTGTGAGGATGGTGAGGCCCAGGCAGTGTTCTGTTGTGTACATGGTTACTATTGAGTCAGAATCTATAGCATGGAACCTAAACAACAACACAAAATTCTAACATTCTGAATGCTGTAGAATCTAATCAGTAATCAGATAACAATACTAATCAATATATAAGTCAATGCTTAATTAAACACTGCGAGCTAATATTTTTTAGCTTTCAAAATATGTTTCATCCATATGTTTCTGCAAATGTCTAAAGCTAAACTTTCCATGGATATATCTAGGGTTCCTGCTGCTTTTGTGGATAGGCCAGCACCATTGTGTCCTGTTGGAAGCAGAGTTCTGGAAGGAACCCAATTGCCTACAGCCATTCATAGACAGACATATACATTTCACAGTGATTGTCTTTAAATACTATGTCAGAACAATCTCTCTCCCCCTTCTCACCTATAAAAGAAGCTCCGCACCACTGATCATTTTTCATTTCACAGACATTGTGGGTATATTCTTAGTTGCAAAGAAGCACAGGACTGTTTTATGTCACTTGGTAACTCCTTATGTCTTAAAGCCAGAAGAGATCTATTCTCATTTTTCAATCTCCCCTCTGCACTATGACAACCTGGTTCGCCTTTCTCAGTCCGTTTCAGCAGGAAAGACCAGGTCAAAACAAATATGTCCTGGAAGGCTCTGGAAGCTTTCTAGCCAATTTAGTAAAGTTAGCAATTCTAGTCCCAAATCCCGTTGCTTGGAATGTTTGTGAAGAAGCCCAGGTTTCCCCACCTGAGACTTGAGTCACTTCCTTGAATTAAGCAGAAATGACACTTTCTTAGAAGAAAAATGTACTGAATACTCCTTTTTAATCTCTTCTACGATAACTTTTCTTGACCTGTGAGCTCCTGGAGGAAAAACCTTGCCTTAACTTGTCCTGAATCTCACCTAACGCCGTCTATTTTATTAGAAAATTTGCCTTCTAGCTCCGACAGAGTAGAAAGGGTGATAAGTTAGGAGTTTTTTTTTAATACTCCACACTTTAGTGATATATGGATTAAATATGTATACACACATTTAATAGCTATAATATATCTGCATATATATTATACATTGTATTAAAAATACCTGCTTGCTGTTCCTTTGCAGATTGACCTTGGACAATGTAGCATGTCCTATATCCTCAACTATAAAAAGTGTGCTTATGAGGCTATATCCAGTATAAAATGCTTGGTAGGATGCCTGTATCAAGTAGATATTCAAGAAACAGCAATTCCTAATGATGCTGCTGTCATCCTGGTGTGGTGCTATAGGAAAAGCACTGGACTGTTAACCACAAGGTACGTGGTTCAAATCCACTAGCCACTCCTCAGAAACCCGACTCACAGGGTTGCTGTGAATTGGAACCAACTTGATGACACTTAACAATAACAACAAAGATGCCTTTATAGTGTGTTGTGTGTATGCTGCGCTGCCAGGTGTGTCCATTTCCAGAGTGGTCCTGTGACTCCAGAGAGATCATTTATGTGGGATTGTTTGATATGAGGGGCCTTCAAAAAGTTTGTGAAAAAATTCCATTATCTATTTTTTTTTAATGTTTTATTGTGAATTTTGTGATAGTTTATGTGGGAGAACATTAGCTTTACATTCATCCTATTATATATTGTTTCATTGCCATGGTTACAATCCCCTCCATGCTTCATCAACCAACCAAAGGGCACAACCTGCAAGGCTGCTGCCTTCCATTATCTTTTTTTTTTTTTTTTAATGTTTTATTGTGAATTATATGGTATTTTACATGGGGGAACTTTAATTTTACATCCATTCTATCATGTATCATCTCATTTCCATGTTTCCAATCCCCTCCATGCATCATCAACCACCCAAAGGGTATATCCCAGAAACCCGCCCCCTACACTTCCCCCTCCTCCCCTCAGTTTTCAGCCCACAGTCCCTTTCCCTCTCTGGGTCCAAAGACCCCAGTCACTTCATCACTTTACATCATCATCTCTGCCTCCATCTCAGGCATCTCTGTTTCTCTGGGTAGGATCCTGCTCTCGGCTCTTCTCCATTGATGGTCCCAGAGGTCTCCACTCCTATCCTGGAGATTTAATCACTCCCTTCCTTGTTACAAAACTTCTACCTTTGCATTTCCCACCCTCATAGTCCATCCTGATAAGCATTATTCGCTACAGTATCACGAGTTACCCATCTGTTTCTCCTTTCATCAGCTCCGCCAAGACAGATTGAATAGTACCTACTGAAGATTCTGCTTTCCACCATGCTCCCTAGCACCAGGTTCCCTCTTGAAAGCTTGTAAGCCAGTCACTTCTTGCCTTTGTAGTCCCCCCTCTCCCAATTTGAGTATCCAATGTCCAAGCTGCCCTTCTCTGCCATTATCTTCTAATTCCATTTTTCCACAAACCTTTTGAAGCCCCCTAGTACGAATCGGGCTGCGAACCTTAAGGTCAGCGGTTTGAAACTACCAGCTGCTCCGCGGGAGAAAGATGAGGCTTTCTACTCCCGTAAAGATTTACACCCTCGGAAACTCTGTACAGGGTCGCTATGGGTCGGAACTGACTCGACGGCACTTAACAACAACAACAACAAGTACAATACTAAGATCACTATGGGACTGATTTTTAGTAGAGTTCCTAGGTAATACAAGCAATTAAAGCAGTCAGCTGCTAATCTAATGGTTAGAAGTCTGAGTTCACCCAGAAGTGCTCTGGGAGAAAGATGTAGTGATCTTCATATGAAACAGTCACTGAAAACTCTACAGGTTAGTGGGCATGTGTTGGTATCTTATTCTGGTCTCAGTTTGCATTTTTCTAATGACTATTCTCTTGTAGAGAATAGACAGTAGGGATGAGGAAAGCAAGAAGAACAACTAGGGTACTAATGCAAAAGATAAAGATATGGAAATCATTAATTATAGAATATGGAGTCCTGGTGTGGTATTGTAGGAAAAACACTGGCCTGCTAACCATAAGGTCAATGGTTCAAACCCACCAGCCACTCCTCTGAAGCCCTACTGGATCGCTATGAGTTGGAACTGACTCAATGGGACTTAACAATAACAGCAAAAATTATGTTGTTGTTGTTAGGTGCCATCAAGTCAGTAGTGACTCATAGTGACCCTATGAACAACCGAATGAAACACTGCCTGATCCTGGGCTAACCTCACAATCATTGATAGTTTTGATCCCATTGATGCTGTCACTGTGCCAGTCAACAACAATGATAGAACATAGTTAAAGATGAACATGTGGAAAAAAGCTATTGGTATATATTGAATTGTGCCCTCAAAAGTATTTGTACATCCTAATCTCTATGACCATGGCTGTGGTTATAAACCTATTTGGGAATTGGTTCTTTGTTATGTCAATAACACTATTATTATATGTTGTGTCTTGAGTCAGTCTCTTACAAATTATAAAAAGAGATGATTAAACCAGCAGAGATGGTGAAGACAGATCCTAAGCTACATGGAGATCTCCAAGGAAGCAGAAAGCAGAAGATGATGAGAAAAAGAAAGACTTTCCTCCAGAGCTGACACAGAATACCTTTCCCTAAAGATGTAACCCTGAATTCAGATTGTTAGCCTCATAAGTTGTGAGTCCTGGTATAGTGCTATAGGATCAACACTGAACTGCTAACCCCAAGGTTGGCAGTTCAAACCCATCAGCTGCTCCTTGGAAACCATATACAGGGTCTATATGAGTCAGAACTGACTTGACAGCACTTAACAACTTAGCAAATTGTGAGAAAGTACATTTGTGTTTGTTGAAGCCATCCACTTATGGTATTTCTGTTATAGGAACACATTAAACTCAGCATATTTATAAAGTGAAATAAGTGCATGAAGTTAGGCGTAATTGGTGAGTTAGGTAGTGAATTGTTACAGAAGTTAAAGGAAAATCAAACTTTAAGAAAGAGTGAGGGATAAATAATGATAAATGTCACAGAAAATTAAATTAAAAACAAAATTTGCAATTTGTACTAGGAGGAGTCATGGAGACAGACTTGGAATTGAAGAAAAGCCAAATGAGGTTGGGTTAGTATTTGTTGTGTGCTGTTGAGTCAGTTTCAACTCATAACCCTGTACCGGGTTACCAAGAGTGGCTGATGGATTTGAACTGCTGACCTTGTGGCTACCAGTATATTGCTTCTCCTACAGTGTCACACCAGGTAGAGTTTACAAATCATAACATCAGAAGGAAGGAAGCTACGGAAAGAAAAGCACTCTGGTTTCTGTGTAAGATTCCCTTTAAGTCTTCAGCTGAGCATTGATCAGTACAGAAACCTGATGAAACTGCCTGAGGATGTGAACAGAATCAGCTGAAAAAATTAAAAACAGGTCTTTGGAGTTTACACAAGGTTAGGAATAGTTCTCACCAGCCACAATTCATGAAACACAGTGTAGAGTCATCAGAAGGATTTATTTAAAGACTGGGTAAAAAATAACTGCTCTTCTCTTGCTTAACAAATTTAAAATCAAGATAACAAAGGGTCAGATGACTTAAAGGTAACTTGTATGTGACCCAAGGAAAATAATCAAGTTGATGTATAAGAATACAAAAATATTTGTTTCCCAACATGAAAAATCCTTAATACAAAAGCTATTATACATGCAAAGAAGCGGAAAAATATAACCTAGAATGAGGAGAAAACTTAATCATTCCAAATTAACAAGGACTAACAGAAATGGTAGAAGTAGTGGACACTAAAAGGCACTAAAAGAGTTACTTTAGCTATATGTACAAGTAGAACGATTGAGAATGTTAAATGCATACTCAAAGATATAAAATGGCAAAATACCTGAGTTGAAAATACATTGGGTGGAATTAAGAGTATGTTGGACATTGTTTGGTAAAATGGAGGGTCAATGAAAAAGAGGAAGACCTCCAATGAGATGTATTGGCACAGTGGCAGCACCAATGGGCTAAAGTGAATCAACGGTTGTTAGGCTGTTACAGGACTGGGCAGTGTTTCCTTCTTTTGTGAATATGATCGCTATGAGTTGGAACCAATTGGACAGCAGCTAACAACAGCAACAGCAAGACACTGCCAAAGAAGGAATCAGTGAGCTTGAAAGCATATCAGTAAAACTATCCAAATGAAACATAAAGAGAAAAAGGACAGTGAGGAAAAAAAAAAAGATTAGACACTCAGGCAAATTTTGCTTGCTTTTTGCTGAGTCTGGATTTTACCTTTGGCTTGTCCTCTGACTGCCAGTTCTTTGGACTTGAACCAGTGGTCTGCTCTATTACCTGTTAATCCTGGGATCCATCAGCCTGCCACCTTACCTAGCAGACCTACTAGACCTTCCAGACCTGCCTGCTTGCCTGCCCTCTTATCTGCTGATCTTGGTTAATCTTTCCTGGACTTGAGACTCTCCCACATCTACAACTGTGTAAGCCATTTCTTTGATATAGACTTCCTTTTATTTATACATATGTGTCACCGGTTTTGCTTCTCTAGAGAACCCAATCTAAGACAACTAAGCACATAAAACATTACATTTTCTTCAGCTCTTTTACTTCCTCATTTCTTCCATTTGCTTTATAGCTTCTCAACACTAAAGAGCAAGTTTCAGAGCCACTTCTGACATCCATTTTGGTCTTTTCTTTTTTTTTTTTTTCATTCTTGTATCTTTAAGGATCTTTTGCTTTTTTCCTGTATGATGTTTTTGGTGTCATCCACAGCATCTGCAGCTCTTCTGGTCTTTGTGAATTGGTGTCTAATGCATGAAATTTGGTCTTCAGATGGTATCTAAACTCAGGTGGGATATATTCAAGGTCATATTTTGGTTTTCATGGAGTTGTTTTAATTTTATTCAGCTTCAGTCTGAGCATTCAGATGAGCAATTGATGGTCTGTTCCATAATTCACCCCGGCCTTATTCTGCCTGATGATATTGATATTCTCCACCATATCTTGCCAGATATGTGGTCAATTATATTTCAGTGTTGCCATTTATATTGTTTAAAATAAGAATTTGCGGTGAAAAGTCATTGGTCTTGCAAAATTCTATCATGGGATCTCTTGCATCATTGCTACTGCCAAGCCCATAGTTTCCAACTACTGATCTTTCCTCTGTATTTCCAATCTTTGCTTTATAATCATCAGTAATTATGAAGTAGAATTCTTCAGTTTTATCATCGCTAGCTTTAGTGGTGGTGCATACATTTGAATAATGGTGATGTTAACTGGTTTTCCTTGTAAGATTATGAATAGTATCTTATCAAAGAAAGCATTGTACTTTCATTTTTGCACCTAGAGCTGACTTGAATATCTTTAAAAATGCAATGAATACTTTCGAGGAAAATGCTTATTCACCAAAAAGGCTGTGTTCAGATTTCTCAAAGCAAATTCTTACACCCTAGCTAAAAAATCTCTAGTCTAGAAGATGGGAACACAGTGACTCTGAGGGATAAACATGGTCTGGAAACCATAAGGTCAGCAGTTAGAGTCCACCAACTGCTTCATTGGTGAAAGATGAGGCTTTCTGCTCCCACAGAGATTCATAACATTGGAAACCCTATCCGGGGTTACCATGAGCGGAACTGCCTTGATGGCACTTTAACAACAATTCTAGAAGATTGGGATAAAATAAAGAATATTTCAACCATTGTAAGAAAAGGCATGGGTTAATTTTACAGACTACAGAAATTTAAAAATTAGCAAAAATTATTGAGAATTATATATTCCTGATAGAAGTACATTCTGCTAGAAGTTTTAAGTGGTTCTAAGTCATGGCAACAAAAGACTTTCTGTCATTATTATACAGTTTAAGGAGTCCTGGTGTGGTGCTGTAAGATAAACACTAGACCAAAAGGTTGATTTGCACTGCAAGGTGATGGTTCAAACCCACCAGCCACTCCTTAGAAACCTTACACAGGGCCTCTATATGTCAGAACCTATCTGATGGCACATGATAACAACATACTGCTTAAGGAGTCCTGGTGTGGTGCCAAGCACTGGACTGCTAACCATAAGGTTCAAATCCACCAGTAGATCCTTGGGAACCCTATATGGGTCACTACAAATTGGAACAGACCTACAGCACTGAGCCCCACCACCACCGACAGACTACTTAAGGACAGTTGCAATGTTCTCTGTAGTAAAGATGTACTTTTACTTCTGCATTAGAAATTTTATGGTTAAATTCTTAACCATATATATATGAATCCCCAAAAGTAAAATACTTCTTTTTATTTATTGCAAAAGTTGTATTTGGACTATACTATGATTTTCTTTCTTTCTTATTTCTTGCTTCTTTGCTGCAAGAAAAAGCTTATGTTAAAGTGTAAGTCTCACTAGACTTACTTCTGCTGATGTTAGGCAGCCCCTCAGCCTAAAGACTAAGAGTAAATAATAAGAAAGGGACAATAAGCTTTGTTTGTGGGTCTTTATTAATCCTCTGGGCCACACTCAGTCTCCACTGTAAGTTGGCTGTTTTCTTGGATGTGGGAAAACAACCTTTAATCAAAACTCTGCCCAGTCATCTCGGAATGGCCATTCGTATTTGAACGAGGATAACCAGCTAGACTTTGGGTGCTATTTATGTTTAAATAGCTGTTCAAGAAAAACAAGTAAATTTGTTCCAGAGTCAGAGCAGTCGCTCAAGGGAAATTGCTTATTGCCTCTGGCCTCAGCGATGTTTATAACCAATGGTGCCTTGAGTCCTGGGGGCCGTATTGACTAAGCAGTATTAGATTTCTAAACATCAGCTCAGGACATGTTTGGGAGAGCCATGGACCTGGCCTTGCCAGGAAAAGTTTGAGGAGTGCAAATATTTTTAAAGGATTCAGTTGATATCCCTGATCTCTGTAATATTAGTGAACAAATACGTACCTTAGAAGTACACATCAGAATTGTCATTCCTTCTTCACGTTTGCTCTATTTAACCTGAAGAACTGATAAAGGACTAATACATAGGCCAGTGACATTCTATGGAGGTATGTGAATAAGATTAATTCGGCTTATCTCAATGTTTGAGTTTTTCCTAAATGAATATTTTCTAAATAAATCCTAGATAGATTTTTGTTACCAAACTACCTAGGCGAGTACAGGAGATAAAACCTTTGCATGTGAGAGAAAAAAAGCATAGAATTTTCAGAGCACACTACATTGATACAGTGACTTATTTATCTATTAGTGGAATAAGTGATTTTACTTGGGAAAATCAGAATAACTTTGATTTGCAGATATTTTTAATAATAAAGCTATCTTTTATTTTTTAATATTCTTCTCAGTATGAGTTAATATGTAGTGAAAATAGTATCTGCAAGCTACTTTGCCACTCGCTGCTGAGATATTTGCCTTTTTAAAATATCAACATTTTCACAAGTTAGCAGGACTCTTTTCTGATGTTAATTGTTTGTGAAGTAAAAAGAAATTCATACTTTATAAGTGACAAGAATATGGGAGATTTCCCAAATCATCTTTAAATGGTCATGCGTATTTTATACTTCTGAATTAGTTTACGAGTTAGGTTCAAACTCCTTTATATAAGAAAATGTTTTGTTGAAAAACTTTAATTTATGATATATATATTATTGTTGTAGCTTTTTGAACCTAAGTTCATATGAGAAATAAAATTACCTTATAATCTTCCCAACTAAAAATATTTAAACATTGAAAGAGTGAAGTAACTTGCTTCACAAAGTTACCACATATTTTAAGTTACCTCAGTACTTACTGTTATATATTATTGAAGATTCTAATCTATTCTATTAAAACAAAGAAATCAGGTAGGAGACAATGCCCAGGTCTAATTCAACCAAAGAATTGAGAGATTCTCCCAAAGGAGAATTCAGAGAATTCTCTTTTATTGTAACTTATTTTCTTTACAGAACGTAATAACACAAAATGACACTACATACAAAGGTTTCTTACTTGAGGTGAAAATGACAAGACAGTTACTTTTTTTTTTTGGTCTTCTTAAACAGCTGTCTTATTTTTTTTAGATGCAGTTCTTGTAATCTTATAAAGAAGCAGGGTGCTCTAATCAAAAGATCAGTTTAATCATACAATTAAATTATTGTTCATTCACCTATCTAATCATTAATTCATTCATATATGTGCTCATGCGTTCATTCACTCAACAGATATTTACTGCACATTTTTTCCATGTCTGCTACTGCATCAGGCACAAAGGATATAAAAATGAATTACTTATGTCTCCTACTAACAAAGATGTAGCAGCATAGTGGATAAGAAAGTCATATTAGCCAGAAATCATTCAGCAATGTGGCAGGTGCAAGAACACAGAACAGCGTTCTCAAGGACAGGAAAAGTACATCTACCTTAGGTTAGAAATGATTCTTCATTAGGAATCAAAACTTCCCTATTTATTCCCAGTTTTCTCATGAGAAAACCAATATTATTATTATGTGACCTTGAACAGTTTATTAACTTTGTCTGATCCTTAGTTTCCTTGTCTCTTAAATAAATACATCTCTACACTAATTCAGAGTCATATTTGAAAATAAAATTTAATGTGCTCCAATAACGAAAAAAATATCTATGCCTTAATCAATTAAAGTTGGGCATCATCTTGTACCTTAATATGGTCTCTGAGTAATTATATAGCAGAGAAACAATTTTACTATTATTTACCCAGTTTCCCAAATTTACACCGGCTACAAATTTGCACATAAATAGTTTGCTAAATGTATCTTGGATGTTACAGTCTGTATGATAGCATTATAAAACTTAAAGTCCTTTCTAAGAGTTAAACATTGAATGGTCTCATATTATTAACGTAATACATAAAGTATTTTATTGAAGATCTTAATGCATCTTTTGCTACTCTACTAAATGATGAAATCCTTCAATTTGTACATTTTGCCCTATCTATTTTTGTAGCCTCTGGAGGTTTTGGTATTTAAGGTTTACTGAATAAATGTGTGAATAAGACTGTATGCATGCAAAAGCTGGACAGTGAATAAGGAAGACCATAGAAGAATTGATGCCTTTGAGTTATGGTGTTGGAGGAGAATATTAAAAATGCCATGGGCTGCCAAAAGAACAAACAGATCTGTGTTGGAAGAAGTGCAGCCAGAGTGCTCCTTGGAGGCCAGGATGGCCAAACTTCATTTCTCATACTTCGGACACACTTTCAGTAGGGACCAGTCACTGGAGAAGGATATCATGTTTGGTAAGGTGGAGGGTCAAAGAAAAAGAAGACCCCCAACAAGATGGATTGGCCAACTGGCAGCATTGATGAACTCAAGTGTGGCAACAGTAGTGAGGTTGGCCTGGAATCGGGCAGTGTTTCATTCTGCTGTGCATAAGGTCACTATGGGATGGTACTGACTCGATGGCGCCTAACAACAGCAACAACAAAAACTATATAAAGATTCTTACATTACACTTATTCAAATGATAAACAATGTTGAATTGTGTAGGTGAATATATAGGCTTTGTCATTTTATTTCATCAAGTCTGTATTCTTAATATTTAATTTTCATTTATCAAATACTCATTGTTGTTGTTGTTGTCAAGTGCCTTTGGGTTGGTTCCACCTAATAGCAACCCTGTATAGGGTTTCCAAGGAGCAGCTAGTGGGTTTGAACCGTTGATGTTACAGTTCAAACTGACCTATGGTTGAGCATTTATCTTTCAGCACCACAGCAGGATTAGAAATACTCATCATCCAACTACTATATGTCAGACCTTGAGTATATCCCACTTGAACTTAGAGACCATCTTAAGAATAGATTTGACACATTGAATGCTAATGACCAAAGATTAGATGAATTATGAGATGACATCAAGGACAAGAAACCAAAAGGTCATTTAAAAACCCCCAAACAAACAGGAAAGAAAGAATACACAGAAATGGATGTCAAAGAGACGCTGAAACGCACTTATGAGTATACAGTAGCTAAATTAAAAGGAAGAAATATTGAAGTAAAAAACCTGATTAGATGAGTTTAAAGAGCAGCTCAAGAAGAACAAGTCAATTATTATCATGAAATGTATTTTTTTTATGTGCTGCTGGATTCTGTTGGCTAGGGTTTTGTTGAGAATTATCACATCTATGTTCATGAGGGATATTGGTCTATAATTTTCTTTCTTAGTGACGTCCTTCCTTGGTTTTGGTATGAGGGTTATGGTTGCTTCATAAAATGCATTAGGAAGTTTTCCATCTTCTTCTATAGTCTGGAATAATTTGATTAGAATTGATGACAGCTCTTCCCTAAATGTTTGGTAGAACTCACCAGTGAAGCCGTCTGGGCCTGGACTTCTTTTGGTTGGGAGTTTTTCTGATGAACTTACTAGTTTCTTCTTTAGTTATGGGTCTGTTCAAGTCTTCTGCTTCACTCTGTAAGTTTTGTTTTTCTAAAAATGTATCCATCCCCTCTAGGTTTTCAAATTTGTTGGTGTACAACTCTTCGTAGTATTGTGTTATTATCCTTTTTTTCCATTGTGACGTCACCCATGTTGTCTCTAATGCATGTTATTTATGTCTTCTCCCTCTTTCCTTTTGTTAAGTTTGCCAGTGGTTTGTCAATTTTATGAATCCTTTCAAAGAACCAGCTTCTTGTCTTGTTCATTCTTTTTATAGTTTTTCCATTTTCTATCTCATTTATTTCTACTCTAACCTTTATTATTTATTTTCTTTTGGTGACTGTAGGTTCCCTCTGTTGGTCTGTTTCTAATTGTTTCAGTTGCTTGTTAATGTGTTAATTTTGGTTCTTTCTTCTATTGGGATGTGCACATTTATCACAAATTATCTTTTCAGCTGCATTTTCACTGTGTCCCAAAAATTTTGGTATGTTGTGTTTTCATTCTCTTTTGTTTCTAGGAACTTTTTGAGTTCATGCTTAATTTCTTCTATTATCCAGTCACTTTTCCACAGGGTGTTATTCAGTTTTCGTGTATTCAACTTTATTTTCTTGGTCTTCTTATTGTTGATTCTAGTTTTATGGTGTTGTTGTCTGAAAAGATGCTTTGTAGTATTTTGATGTTTGTAAATTTATGGAGGTTTCTTTTGTGACCTAACACTTGGGCAATTCTGGAGAATGTTTCATGTGCACTGGAAAAGAATGTATATTGTGCTGTTGTTGGGTTGAATGCTCTGTACACATCTATGAGGTCAAGTTGG
Organism: Chrysochloris asiatica; assembly: GCF_000296735.1. Taxonomy (NCBI): domain Eukaryota; kingdom Metazoa; phylum Chordata; class Mammalia; order Afrosoricida; family Chrysochloridae; genus Chrysochloris; species Chrysochloris asiatica. The sequence goes on along the minus strand of NW_006408550.1, from coordinate 21,860,543 downwards.
TTGATTGTTCTGTTTAGTTCCTCTGTAACTTTGTCGAGTTTCTTTCTGGTTGTTCTATCCCTTTTCTAAAGTGGTGTATTAAAATCTCCCACTATATTTGTAAGTTTGTCTATTTCTTTCTGCAATTCTAGTAGGATTTGCTTTATATATCTTGGTGCTCCTTCATTGAGAGCATAGATATTTATTATGGTTATGTCATCTTGCTAAATTGACCCTTTAATCATGGGATAGTGTCCTTCTTTATATCTAAGGATAGTTTTTGCCTTAAAATTTATTTTTTTCAGAGATTAGTATTGCCATTCCTGCTTGTTTTTTATTGCAATTAGCTTGGGATATTGTTTTCCATCCTTTAACTTTTAATCTGTTTTTGTCTTTGTGTGTAAGATGTGTCTCTTGCAGGCAGCATATTGAAAGGTCTTGTTATCCATTCTGCCCCTCTCTGTCTCTGCACTGGTGCATTCAATCCATTGACATTCAATAGGTATGAATTATAAGCCTAATATGATGTCTTTTGCTTATTCTATGGTGATCTTAATCTAATCCTTTCATCTCCCTACCATAGTAACCATAATTTGTAAGATATGTTTGGAATTCTTAATGGTAGAGCAGATTCAATGATAATCACTCTAATTGGTCATCAAATAAAACAAGGAAAAAAAGAATACTCAGACATATTATTTAAAAAAAAAAATACTGTAATCATTTCCTTAGGAAAACTGTTAAAAACTGAAGACTGATTTGCATGTCAGCCACCTTCAAAAAATATTATAATTGGCATCTTCCAATGAAAAACAGATAAATACACAAGCTGAAATAACTAGATTATTTCATTCTTTATCATTGCATTAATGAATCTACAAAAAGATATCACAGGAATACTTGATTTAAGTTTCTTAATAATGCTAATGAACTGTGCCCAGATAGTAATTCTCACCTATTGCATCTCACTTTCTGATGAAGTACAGTTAGCACTGAGATGGGAAACCAAGGTTAACATTAAGTCTCAGCACAGAAGGTAGTAAGTCAACCTACACCTGGGACAAGAAAGAAAGCAAAGTTCGTAGACCCATATGAAACTGAAATAATTCTCAAAACTCTGTCACCAGGTAACTCAGAGTTGTGAGATCTGTCCTAAGTTATTCAGTTATGAGAACTCTTAATTTTAATAATATCTTAGGTCTGCTAGATTTAGCAAATAAAAATACAGGGTACCTAGCTAAAATTGAATTTCAGATAGACAATGAGCAATAAACATGGAGTCCTGGTGTGGTGCTGAAGGATAAGCAATGGACTATAAGGCCCATTTAAACCCCAAGGTTGGCGGTTCAAACTGACCATCCACTCCTGGAAAATCCTATACAGGGTTGCTATGAATCTGAACTGACTCAAGGGCACTTACAACAACAACAATAATGTAAGTATATCCCATGCAATAAAATTTAAGATTATATATTTTTAATAAGTGTCCCAGGTGATTCAAAAGACAATTACCATCTGAGAACAAATGACTTTATGTTAGGTACTGTGCTTGGCTCTGAGGTGCAGAAATAATCTAAAATTGTCTCCCTCATTGACATGCATGAGGCTTGGGGATACACAACTGAAAAATATCCATACGTCCTGATTTCATTCGTTTTATTATCAGAGTTTTATAGAATGATGTTTTTAGCCTATAACTTTACTCAAATTATAGAAATAAGATGGATGGTTTTCAAATTCTCAGTGTTGACAGTTGACCAAAAAATTATCAATGAAGCATCTCTTTCTTTGTTGCTTTCACAATATCTTGGTTGCCCTGGCATACTTCTCCTAAATTGGGTATTATTAAAGAGAAAAAAGAAAGTTCCCAAGAAAGAAATTTACACAAAATGTTCTTAATGAGAGAGATTGAAATATTTGATCTGCCAGAAACAGAGTTTTCAAAGGGTGACAGTCAAGTTCACTCAATTCCTACACAACTCCTGTGCCATCAAAATTCAGTATGACTGTCTTTAGATTAAAAGCAGAAAACATACAGTGGACCTGACAATCATCTCCACTTATTTATAAGATATTCTGTATTTTGTGTTTACAGATATCTTTAGTAGTATTAGCATCAAAGAGAAGAATATATAACTAAGATGTCAGTTTGAGGACTAAGGTGTACCTGACTCAAGCCTTGATATTTTCAATAGGATCATATGCATGTGAAAGTTGAACAATGAATAAAGAAAATAGTAGAATTGATGCATTTGAGTTATGGTATTGGAGGAGAATATTAAAAGTACCATGGACTACCAGAAAAACAAACAAATCTGTGTTGGAAGAAGTATAGCCAGAATGCTCCTTAGAAGCCAGGATGGGGAGACTTCCTGTCTCATAATTCGGATATATTATCAAGAGGGTCTGGTCCCTGGAGAAGGATATCATGTTTGATAAAGTAGAGGGTCAGAAAAAAGAGGAAGATCCCAACGAGATGGATTCACACAGTGGCAACAGCAATGGGCTCAATCATAGCAATAACTGTGAGATTGGCATAGGATTGGGCAGTTTTGTACATTTGTGCATATGGTCGCTGTGATTCAGTACTCTTACACTGATTTATTTTTCCATAGAATCTATTAACCTTTAACACGCTGCATAATTTATTTGTCAATTATAGTTTTGGGTTATTGCCTCACTTTCCTGGTCTTTTAGACCCACAAATACAAAGGTTTCTCTTGACCGTTTTTTTATTGATGTGTCCCCAATGGAGGAGGGGTAGCTAAATAGCACATAAGAGATAGTCATTAAAACTGTTGAGTGAATGAATAAATAAAATAATACCCTATCAATGTTAGTCCAAATCCATTTCTAAATGATGATGTTATGCAAGCATCACTGTGCTAGTTTCTGTCCAGTATTATATAACAGCATTTTTAAAAGGATGAATTTATGTTTACTTTTGTATTTGGAAGGGAACTACTACTCAGTCAATAATGGGTTCTGCCCTTGGGTCTCTGTGACAATTACATGGGTGAGTTCATGCTGATTCATTCCTATCTTCACCTGGAGATTGTCTGACCAGTAACCAAACTCTGATAAAATAACTAATATTGGTTAAGAGTCCAGCAGCGGAGGAGGATTGGAGCAAAGTCTGGGGCCCACATGGGAATAAGGTCTGAACATTGTCCTCATTAAAACCCATCTCAAAGAATATCACATTTTATATCATTTCTTTTCATTTTACAAGACTATAAAATTAACATATAATCAAAATTAAATACATATTCAAGTATTTCTTCTATATTAAAGAATATATTAGATCCACTGGAAAATCTAAAATATAATTTTAGAAGAAAAAATGTCCCACTGTAATTTGAAACTGCTCTTATAATAAATATTTTCCCAGAAGCAAGTTCTGCCCAACCACCACTGCCCCTGATGTAGGTGCAAATGTATTTTGAAGGCCAAGGGGCAGATTGCACAACTAAAAACATGAAGAACAAAGACAGTGCACAAACTGACACTGAGATCATTAGTGAGCAGCATTTTTGCCTGATTTAGCACATTTCCCTCCGGTCATCTGCACACAATCAAATACTGCACTAGAATCACCAGTTTAATGTTGCCAGCTATGAGAAAGCAGAAAGAGCACTGAATTTAGGACAGAATACATCAACTTGCATTCAACTCTGCTTCTTACTAGTTATGTAACGTCCACTAATTATTCAATGACTCGAGGTCTGGTTTTTCCCTTTTGTAAAACATGAGACTGGTACCATTGTGAGCATGTGTAGGTGGAGTTTATTGGGTCCCTCCACTTGTACACTGGATTCAATCCCAGTTACCTCACAGGGACTTTGCTCCAGCAAAAAGTTGGTCTCTCCTGCCTTTTTAGTTGTTAGGGGCTGTTGAGTCAGTTCCAACTCATAGCAACCCTTATGCAAAACAGAATGAAAACTATTGCCCAGTTCTGAGCCATCCTCACAATTGTTACATTACAGCTCATTGCTGCAGCCCCTATTTCAATCCATGTTGTTGAAGGTTTTCCTCCCTTTTTGCTGACTCTCACTTTACCAAGCATAATGTCCTTTACCTTCTCCAGGAACTAATCTCGCCTGATAAAATGTCCAAAGTACATGAGTACTTGTCCTGCCTTTACACACATTCATTTCTATCTTATCATTCTATCTATATAAATGGTGGTGGTGGTATAGCACGGAGGCAGTTCTGACTCATAGTGACCCGGCACAGGGTTTCTAAGGCAATTCATCTTTATAGAAGCAGAAAGCACCATCTTTCTCCCATGGAATGGCTGGTAGTTTCAAACTGCTGACCTTAAGGTTAACATCCCAACTTGTAACCTCTATGTTACCAGAGTTCCTAATCTACATGACTGATGAGCAGCTATGAACAGCCAATCAATTGAAGAAATGCTTGAGAACCTTATAAAATTCATCCTTATGATTTTGTTCTCTCTGGTGATGATGGTGGTGTGACTTGAAGTCGATCCTGACTCATAGCAACCCTGTATAGGATTTCCAAGGCTGTAAATCAGTATGGGAGCAGGAAGCCTCATATTTCTCCTGCAGAATGGCTGATAGATTCAAACTGTTGACCTTAAGGTTAGCAGCCCAACTTGTAACCACTGTGCTACAGACCCACTATCTACTTATATCATATTAGGTACATGTGCGACTTCATAATTTTCTTTATTTTGAGATTATGCATATAGTTTATAGGTGTCAAGTTGACAAGGGTGGAATGCAATGGTTAGGATTTTGTGTTAACTTGACTAGGACATGATTTCCAGAGGTTTAGCAATTGGCATGTACTTATCCCATGGTGATGAAACCTAATATAGGCATAGTTAGCTCTATGATGAGTGACTATGAAAAGCCAATCAATTGAAGGTATGTTTCCTTGGGGATGTGGCCTACTCCCAATATAATGGACACACAAGAGTGACTCTCTCTCTCTCTTCTGCTGGGGACCTGGGCTCTACAATTATAAGATAATAAACTTCTCTTCATATATGTATATATGTATATATATGTATGCATATATACATTGTTGTTGTTGTTGTCAGGTGCCATCGAGTCGGAACCGACTCATAGCGACCCCATGCACAGCAGAACGAAACAATGTCCGATCC
>NW_006408550.1:21838043-21854237 GCF_000296735.1 Chrysochloris asiatica | reverse complement strand
GTTGGGTCACCTCTCTTTGGAATGGGCACAAATATGAATCTCTTCCAATCAGTCGGCCAGATAGTTGTCTTCCAAATTTCTTGGCAGAGATGAGTGAGTGTCATTTGTATTCGTCTCAGGTTATTATCTATGGATATCAGTTCTCTGTCCAAAGAACACCCTTTAGTATTTTTATAACAATGGTCTGGATTTTACAAGTTGTTTTAATTTCTGTTTATCTAAAAATAACCTAATTTCACCATCATATCTGATGGACACATTTGCTTGGTATATGATGCTTGGCTGGAATTTTTGTTGTTTGTTTGTTTCAAAGTTTTATATATGCTATTCCGCTGTCTTGTATCCTGATGGCTTTTTCTGAGAAATCAGAGTTTAGTCTTATTAGTTGTTCTTTGTAGTTAAAATTTTATTTTTCCTGAGGGTGCTTTCAGGATTTTTTCTTGGTCTTTGGTTTTGAAAAGTTTGATTATAATATGTCTTAATGTTATTCTTTTAGGGTCCATCCTGTTTGGAGTTTGTTCAACTTCTTGAATGCGTATCTTCATGTCTTTCATGCTGTAAGGCACGTTTTCTTCTAACAACTCTTGGACAATATTCTCTATGATTTGGTTGTTATTCTTGTTTCTTCCTGTTCTGGAACTCCATTTACATGTAAGTTATTCCTCTTTACAGTGTCCCTCATAAATCTTAGGTTTTGTTTGGATGTTTTGGTTCTTTTTTTGTGATTGGTCTTCTAGCAGATGAATATTGAGAGATTTTCCTTCGTGCTCAGTAATTTGGCCTTCCATTGATTCAATTCTACTACTTTTCCCTTTCAGTGTAATATCTATTTCTGAAGCTTTAGTGTTAATCTTCTGGCTTTCTAATTGTTGTGTTTGTATAGTTTCCAGTTTTTCTTTTCTTTTTTTAAGCTTTCATTGTTAATTGAGTGATAGTTTACATTGGAGAACATCAGTTTTACACTCAGCCTACCATATTTCATATCATTGTAATGATTACAATTCACCATTTAGCAGTATTTGCTTCTATTTTCTCTGGATTTTTTGTTTGTTTGTTTGTTGTTGTTTCTTTTTCGTTGTTGTTTGTTTATTTTTGATGTACACAAGAACCCTCAGGAACATGTAATCATTTAAACAACACAAGGGCACATTCTGCCAGTCTGCCTCCTGGCCACTAGCACATAGCCTTTCTCTTTCCATGAGTCTAGAGTCCTCAGCTGTTCTATCTCTCCATGTCAGCATCTTTGCCTCAATCTCTAGTGTTGCTGCTTCTCTAGATATGGTCCCACATTCAGCTCATGATCTTCCTTAATGGTCCTAGGGTCCTCTGTTCCTGAAATGTAAGATTAACTATGCCCCTGTTTTTGTTACAAACCTTCTACCATTACAGTTGTGACAGTCACAATTAGTTGTGGTAACAATTACTCATTATTGAATTCTATGAATCTTATCCCCATCTCCTTTCACCAGACCCATCTAGACAAGATGAAAACTATTCTGTGGGGATTCTACCTTTCCCCTCACCCCCACACACTCTGAAACTAAACTCCCTCTTGAAAACTTGTAAGCCAAACACTTTGTGCCTTTATAGCAGGCCCCCTACCCCCATTTTAGGTAGCCAATGTCTAAGTTGCCTGTCCCTATCAACTCTTTGTACAGAGGGGATATGTTTGATTATCTTCCTCTATTCAAGTTCTGATCATCAAGCTATCGAAGTTAGGTCAATGGGTACTATCGGCAAATTTGTGTGTTCTTGTGTGTTACTCCTCACTTCATATCAGCTGGATGCTTCACTCTCAGCTCTAGCCCTCTGTGGCTAGGTCCTTGCCCATTTTTTCATTTATTTTATTTCCTGACTTCTTCTACAGTTTTATGTTTGTTATACTTGATCTCTCCCTCAGTTTTCTCAGTCTGTGTTTCAATCCATAGAAAGTGACTAAATAGTATTATTTTAAGTTCCTTAACAAGTAGTCCCTATGCTATTTCTGATATTATATTTTCTAGCTCTGTATTTTGGTCACTTGCTTGAGGTACTTTATCTTGTTTCTTCATGTAAGCTGAAATTGTTTGCTTTCTACAAGACATTGTCATGTTGTATTTATATTTAACTGATAATTGCACGTTGAAATGTTCTCAGGCACTCATCACTTGTTTTCTGGTGGATGTGCTAGAGACTGGAAGTGTGAGCACCATTTTCTGTTCGCTGTGTGGAGTTGTTTGGGTTGGGTGCATGCACCTCTAGAAGCAGGGGCACTATGTCTGATGTCTGGTCTCACACAGAGCAAAGACTCTGAAGGAGGGTATTACATTTGCTACTGGGTTCGAATGGGAGGCGACTGGCTGCATCCCACCTACCAAGAGGGTGTTGGAAGAAGGGAGAACCAAAGCTTCTTGTTGCCAACCTCCAGTCAAGTCTGTGCCTGTAGGCCAGTGTATTGATTGTTGTTATTGTTAAGTGTTGTCCAGTTGGTTTCAACCCATAGCAACCCTGTATAGGTTTCTTAGATAGTCGCTTACAAAAGTTCAAGATGGCCACAGCATTCCTGACCAACCTATAGTCTGCCTGTTTTTCTTCTTTCTCCCTTTTTCTGTTTCTATTCCCCTTCCAGTTGGCACTCAATCCACCACTCTGTCCTATTCTGTGTAGCTCAGGATTGCAAGATCATCATCTGTATCTGTTTCCCTAGGCCTCCCATATCTGTGTTGCAGAGGGTCTGCTCAGTGCATCTGCCTACTTTGCCATGTTTTCCTGAAAGTCTGTGTGCTTTGAGCATCTCCCAACCTAGGGGGCTTATTTTCCAGCACTATATTGGACAATATTCTGTTGGGATTCATCAGGTTTCCATTGGCTGATTTTCATAAGAAGATTTCTGAACCTTTCCTCCTAGCCTGTCTAAATCTGAAAGTTCCACTGCAACTTTCCACTATGGCTTGTTACCATAGTAATATTTGAAATACTGATGGCATGGGTTCTCATATCATAGCAACAAGCTGGCTACCATGGTCTGACAAACTGACAGATAGGTGGTGATTGAGTAACTTAAATTGCACTTATTAGGGAACTTAATTACATCTATAAAATCCCTTTACCTTTGCTGTATAATATAGCACGATCATGGGAGTAATGTGAAGGGGATTCAAAAGTTCATGGAAAAACTCCCTTATTGTTTAACTCCATTCATCCAGAAACTGTTTGAAGCCCCTTCACAAAGCATCACCTTTGCCATATTAGAAGAAAGTTACGTTTCACCTATAAACAGGAAGATGGGATTATACAGGGTCATCTTAGAATTCTGCCAACCAGTCACTATGAAAGAGAGATGAGATAAAGGGTAACTAAACTTTTTTGCATGGGATATGAAAACAAATTTGGAGGAAAGGAGATAAAAAGAGAGGTCCATGATTCAAGTCTAAAATATAATCAGTGAATATTCAAAGGTCAGAATGTTAAATAAATTTAATGATCACTGCCATCTAAAATTCAGTGTGAAGTTATTTGCTCTAATTCCTCTTGATGTAAACTGCCCCAGTGGCCAGAACTTCAGAAAAGTTTGTTGTATATAACTTACCAAGAAAGATTGATAATTGATTGGAATCACTAATCTGTAGCTATATTGTAGATAATTACAACTCCCTGGACATATTAGATAGATGCAGCTTCTAACATTCATAAAGGGGCTTCAAAAAGTTCATGGAAAAAGTTCATTATCTTTTAATTTAATCATCCACGAACTTTTTGAAGCCTCGTTTTATGTATTGGGTCAGCTTCTCTTAGATACGAGAGAACAAGATGGCCCTACCGAGTTGAAACATTTCAGGAAGGTTTAAGAAGTTGATTTATGGGATACATACATTTCTGTCTTAGAGGAGAACAATGACTAAAGTATCTTAAAATATACAGTCAAATCTATATGAAGATAGACCTGAAAAACTTAGTTTGTTTTGTAAAGAGGGAAAACAAGTAAACTTCAGGGTCATGCAAAACAAAGACAGACATTTACAACTAACTTTTAGAAAAAATAACTTAGAAATACACTCATTGTGTTTATAAGTTCCTGCTATGTGGCCTTCACAACCTGATGTCATAATTCTAGAAATTACTTTTTGTCTGCAAAACTTGTCTTTCAGACAGATGACAGTTTATTAGATTTTAAAAAATTGCACATTTTGTGATAAAATCACCTTTGGGACCAAGTAAAATAGATATGACCTGAGTATATATGAGGCTGATTAATGGATGGGAAGATGTAAAATATTAATGCTATATACAACATCCAACACCTGCTGAATATGACCTTTCACAAAGTCAGCATCTAATGCTTTCTCTTTGTGAGAGTATTGGAATCATATAGTAAGAGTACATTTCATTAAAATTATAAATAATTTGGTGTTTAACTTAGTTGTCACGTTGGCTGAATAACAGGGATATGACTAAGAGAGAGATTCGTTGTTGTTGTTAAGTGCCTTCGAGTCAATTCCAACCCATAGTGACCCTGTATAGGGTTTCCAAGGAGCGGCTGGTGAGCTTGAACCGACCTTACAGTTCAAACAACTTTGCAGTCTGACTCATTAGCCCACAGCGACACACCAGGACTCCAAGAGAGAGATTAATCAGGGGCAATATGTGGAAAGAATACTGAGTTTGGAACTAAAACTTTTCTAAATTCTAATCTTATTTGAGTGACTCTTGTGGCATTGGATGAGTTAATTAACGCTTTAAAAATTAAAATACTTTATTGTGTTTTCAGTGGAATTTTACACAGCAAATCATGTTCTCATTTACCAATGCCAACACTATTTGTTTAATGATGTTGGTGACATCTTTCAGTGTGTCACGTTTTCATTATTTCTATTCTTTTTTTTCCATTTCCATTAATCTAGTTTTCCTGGCCTCCTTTGACTTCCTATCTTTGTTTTTGAGTAATTATTGAGCAATTTGGTCTCCTAGGAGACTAGATGATTTTTTTAAAGGAGCACCGTACTCACTTACCAATGGTATTATTTATTTTAGAAGTCAATCTGTATAGAATATTTTTGATTCAAGGCTAAAAGAACATCTCAGGGAACTAGTCTCAGGAAATCTTTCAGTCTCAACCAAGCCAGTAACTTTGAACTTTGTAGTAATTAGAGTTCTGTTCTACATTTTGCTCCTCTCCTTCCAGGATTCATCTATTGAGTTCCTGATCAGAACAGTCAATAGTGGTAACTGGACACCATCTAAATCTTCTGATCTTTTGGGTAGATGAGGTTGTAGTCTGTGTATACTGTTAGTCCTCTTTCATACTTTGGACATATTGTCAGGAGGGAACAGTTGCTGGAGGATGTTATGCTGGGTAAGATGGAGGGTCAGAGAAAAAAAGGAAGACCCCCCCAACGAGATGGATCAGCCAGGTGGCATCATTGATAGTGTCAAGTATGGCAGTGGTAGTGAGGTTGGCCCAGGATCGGACATTGTTTTGTTCTGCTGTGCATGGGGTTGCTATGAGTCGATGACACCTGACAACAACAACAACAATTAGTCCTCTGAATTAATTTTTTCTCTGAGTCCTTAGTTTCCTTTTTCTTTTACTCTAGATGCATAGATACCAATACTTCTTAGATTGACCTCCAGGAGCTTTTACAACCTCAGATATTACTCGACCAGCTAGGAAGTTGAACATCAACTACATACAATTGACTGAGTTGTCCATGAGACTACAGTAAATAAATTCTATGAGGTATTAAGTCTAAGAAATATCTGTGTTTGTGCCCCCTGTGTGCTTTATATGAAAGTAGTCCTGGATTATGGACATCTGACTTATGGACAAATACTATTTTCATTTAAGCAGGACTTTGAACCCATTCAAACAGGTTATCTCATGGAAGGCAAAGCAAGGCAGGAACAGACCAGAATTTTTATAATTTGAGTGATTTGTAATAGTTAATGGGACAGGAACAATTATAGAGTGAAGTCCTGGAGCACGAGACTCAAAAGAGGCTTAGTGAGCCCTTTCAGGAGCCTGACATGAGATTAGATTATTGGCAGGACTGTGGAGAGCCGTGCACATTCAGAGCAGTGTTGACGGCCACCGTGGTTGAGCAGGGAGCTATACCATCTTTGAATTGACTCTGTTGTCTCTGAACCACCTTCAGCTCTGCTCCATAGTTAGACACCTTGCTTTGATGTTATGCAAATTAGCCCTCAATATGAAACTACTGAGTAAATGTCTACTCACAACAAATTCTTCCTCACAATCATCTACATTTATTGTACATGGAGCTTTTAAATCACTGAAAATAATTGAAGTCATTCCTTATGAAAGTAAGGAGCTATATGAATTGGTTCCTATTGACCTACAAATTAGTAAAGACAGTTAGGAAGGAGTCTTATTTGCAAACTGGAACTGCCTATATATGAATATATACTAACACATATAATGACATATACAAGGGGACTTCAAAAAGTTTGTGGAAATATGGAATTGAAATATAATAGATTTTTCCATGAACTTTTTAAAGACTCCTTGTATACACACATGCTGCTTGCTGAAAGTGAAGAGGACTTGAAACATTTACTTATGAAGATCAAAGAGCACAGCCTTTAATATGGATTACATCTCAATGTCAAGAAAACAAAAATCCTCACCACTGGATCAATAAACAATATTCTTATCAATGGAGAAAAGATTGAAGTTGTCAAGGACTTCATTCTTCTTGGATCAACTATCAACACTCACAGAAGTAGCAGTCAAGAGATCAGACGATGTATTGCACTGGGCAAATCTGCTGCCCAGGAACTTTTTTTAAAGTATTGAAGAGCAGAGGTGTCAGCTTGAGGACTGAGGCGCACCTGACCCAGGCCATGGTGTTTTCAATAGCCTCATATGGATGCAAAAGCTGGACAGTGAATAAGGATGATCATAGAAGAATTGATGCCTTTGAGTTGTGGTGTTGGAGGAGAATATTGAAAGTGCCATGGACTGCCAAAAGAACCAAAAGATCTGTTTTTGGAAGAAGTGCAGCCAGAGTGCTCCTTAGAGGCCAGGATGGCTAAGCTTCGTCTCTCATACTTTGGACACATTGTCCAGAGGAAACAATCGCTGAAGAAGGATGTCATGCTGGGTAGGGTGGAGGGTCAGAGAAAAAGAGGAGACCTCTAACGAGATGGATTGGCCAGGTGGCATCATTGATGGACTCAAGTGTGGCAGCAGTAGTGAGGTTGGCCCAGGACCGGACATTGTTTCGTTCTGCTGTGCATGGGGTCACTATGAGTAGATCCTGACTCTATGGCACCTGACAACAACAACACACACACGTGCATACAGGCACACCTCGGAGATATTGTGTATTTTGGTCCAGACCACTGCAATAAAACAAATATCACATTTAAGCAAGTCACATAAATTTTTTGATTTCCCAGTGCATATAAATGTTATGTTTACAGTATACTATAGTCTATAAGGCATGCAATAGCATTATGGAAAATTTTTACAATACTGTAAGAATGACCAAAATGTGATGCAGAGACACAAAGTGAACTCATGCTGTTGGAAAAATGGTACCAACAAACTTGCTGGATCCAGGTTGCCATAGCCTTCAATTTATAAAATACACAATATCTGTGAGACTCAATAAAGCAAGGTATGCCTGTATAGGTACATCTACATATATACAAACCTGTACATTTACTTGAATGCATGCATACATACACATGTAAACATATTCTTACTTCTTAGTTGTTGTATATGTCATATTGCTGTTGTTAAGCGCTGTTCTGTCGGTTTTGACTCATAGCAACCTTGCATAGGGTTTCTAGCAAGCAACTGGTGGGTTTTAACCAGTGACCTTGCAGTTAGCAGTCCAATCCTTAACCTACAGTGCCTCACCTGTATGTGTCATGTGATGGTGGTGTGCTGTGGAGTCGATCCCGACTCATAGCGTCCATGCATAGGGTTTCCGAGGCTGTAAATCTGAGGCTGCTAACCATTAAGGTAAAGGAGCTCTGGTAGCGTAGTGGTTACAAATCGGGCTGCGAACCTTAAGGTCAGCAGTTCTTAACTACCAGCTGTTGAGCGGAGAAAGATGAGGCTTTCTGCTCCGGTAAAGATTTACAGCCTCGGAAACCCTGTACAAGGTCGCTGTGAGTCGGAACTGATTCCACGGTACATAACCAACCTACAGGTAGATGAGTCAAACCCACCAGGCACCCTGGGAGAAAGATATGGCTGTGTGCTCCTGTAAAGACTCCAGTCTTGGCACCTCGATGTAAGGTCGCTGTGAGCCAGAATGAAACTCAACAGTAGTGGGCTTGGTTTTGATTTCCAGAGCGTGATCTCCCCCCACCCATGCCATTACTTATGTTTAAGGCTTCAGTCTTATCCTCAGTAAAATGGGGTCAGTTTCACAGAATCAATAATGAATGCTCAAATGATGTGCAAGTTCTAAATTACTATAAAAATCTGAGTTAGTCTTGTCCAATAGTGCCAAGTTAGCTTCCATGCAAGTAGTCGCTTCATAAGGAATTATTGTTTTAAGCCATTGAGCTAATTGAGACTCTGAGCTACCTTGTATAAGGTTTCCAAGGCTGTAAATCTTTGGGGTAGTGGAAAGCCTCACCTTTTTCCCCAAAGGAATGTTGTTGTTGTTAGGTGCCATCTAGTTGGTACCGGCTCACAGCGACCTTATGTACAGCAGAACAAAACACTGCCCGATCCTGGGCCAACCTTACTATCGTTGCCACACTTGAGCCCATTGATGCTGACTTTGCCTTTCTATCTGGCTGGGGGTCTTCCTATTTTTCTCTGACCCTCCACCTTACCAAACATGATATCCTTCTCCAGCGACTGCTCCCTCTTGACAATAAGTCCAAAGTATGAGAGACCAAGTTTGGCCATCCTGGCCTCAAAGGAGCACTCTAGCTGCACTTCTTCCAACACAAATCTGTTGGTTCTTTTGGAAGCCATGGCATGTTCAATATTCTCCTCCAACACCATAACTCAAAAGCATCAATTCTTCTACGGTCTGCCTTATTCACTGTCCAGCTTCCGCATACATATGAAGTTATTGAAAATACCATGGAGTCAGGTGCACCTTAGTCCTCAAGCTGACATCTTTGCTCTTCAACACTTTAAAAAAGGTCTTGTGCAACAGATTTGCCTAATGCAATATGTCGTTTGATATCTTGACAGCTGCTTCCATGAGTGTTGATAGTTGATCCAAGAAAAATGAAGTCCTTGACAACTTCATTCTTTTCTCTGTTGATAAGAACGTTGTTTATTGGTCCAGTGGTGAGGACTTTTGTTCGTTTACATTGAGATGCAACCCATATTGAAGGCTGTGCTCTTTGATCTTCATCAGTAAGTATTTTAAGTCCTCTTCACTTTCAGCAAGCAAGGTTGAAATGATTCCAACCATCATATCACAGTATGGGATACGGTAATAGGTTTGTATACCAAAAAATAATTTTTATAAGATTGTATAAGATTCTTATAATTTTTATAAGAATTTTATAAGAAATTTTATAATCTGTGATCTCTGAAGCTCTGTGGGACCCTGAATTTATATCTATTCTCACTTCAGTCAATTCTTTTAAGTCACAGGAAGTAACAGTCTGTGTCTTTTTCTAAGTGAAAAAAAGTACAAAATGCAATAGCAAGAGGAGTAAATAAAGTTTGAGCCAGGGACAGTCTCCATTGGTTTGTTATTGCTAATACTCAGAGTAGGTGTTATTGCATTTATACTGAAAAACAAACTTTTAACAATGGCTTTGCCTGCATGGTATTTCTAATGTACAAGATGACAGGTCAGGATGAATGGTGGAATTAGTTACTACAATTTATACCTATTGCCTTGTATCACCATCACTCTCAGGTTTTTATTGCTCCTTTTGACTAAATCTTGCTCAAAGAACAAGGGAGGGAGGAATAATTGGATGTTATTCTGTTTACTTGTTGAACCCAATTCTCTCTCAACTCTAATTTCTATGTTTAAAAGGTGAATAAGAGAAAATGTTTTGGCTAAGTAAGATAAAATGATAAGAAACACTGCATATAAAATCAACAGACTTCTAAAATGATGTTTTTAAAAATTTTCTTAGCATCTTCAAGAAAATTAGTCAAACTACAAAAACACCCTCCACACAGAGAAAGCCCTATTTACTTAATTTATCAAAACATACATTAATGACAAGAAGGTGAGGTAAGCTTTGTGATACGGCCAGTTGAGGTCTCTGTTAGTAGATTTTAGCAGGTAATTTTACCTGCCATTCTCACAGCTCAGTACATTAAAATCCATAATCTATAAATGGCACTCTATGAAAAATTACATATTACAGTCCTTGCAAACATTCTTTCTTCCCTTTAGAGTCTTTGCCTTTAAATCTGCTCTCTCCACTGTTGCCATAACAATTTTTCTTAAGCAACTAATTTGATTACGCCATTCCCTTTTGCTGGAAAATCTCTGTTAATGCCATAGCTCCTTAAGGAAAAACATTAAACCTCTCCTGACATTCAATTCCTATCCTGTGCTGGCCTGAACTTACCTCTCTGACATTTTCCTATTCAGTTACCTCCACAGACCAACCCATGTGACTTGATGCTAGTATGTTCATCTCACTGGTCAATAAATGTTCCACTTCCTTTCATGAATTCAAGTCTTTCAAAGACTGTCCATTTACTAGTCTATCATTCTTCCTTTTATGTATAGTATATTTTTCTCTCACATATTATTTATAAAAGGCCTCTCTTCTGAACCTTCTAGGCAAGCTGTCTTTGATTTCTCTGGATTCTAGAAGACCATCTTATCGCTCTACCACATGTATAACACTGCACTGAAATGTATCTTTTTACCTGACACCTGTATGAACTACAGGTTTCCCTGGCACAGGAACTGTCTAACACAGCACGTGGTCTAGTGCTTATAGCTTAGCAGAGAATCAAGGAATGATTGCTAAAGTTAGCCAAGGCTTCAGAAACTTTATGCTTTGCATTGTAAAAATTGCTTAGATTTATTTCTTTGTAAATATTGAAAAAGAACCTTACTTCATAGTCTACGTAGGATAGAGTGGTCCACAGCTGGCCAATGCTTCTCCTGTAGCAATGTCAAAAGGTTGGATACAATGAAAAATCATATTTTACAAAGTTTCAGAAGCTGTGTAAGTAGGAAGAACTGGACGGAATAAAAATAAAAATAAAAATAAATTCTGAATTGGAGTTGAGGGTGAAATTTGACTTATTTATGTGCAGAGCCACAGATTGGGAAAGAGAATTCAAAAAGGCCTTTTGCATTGTGTGGATCTGAAGCAGTTGCAAAAAATGTGGCACCAACCATCCCTCCCAAAGCCCTCTTTACTCAAGTGGGTTTGGTCATTTGATGCAGTGGCCACACAGAAGTCAGACACTCCTCAGAGTTAGGGAGTTTACTAGGGACGTTAACAGGCTACTACACAGAATCAGGAAATGCTCAGTCAACAGTTGTTCCAGTCAGCTGCTGATAAAGGCCCATCTGACAAGTCACTCCACCAGAAGCCTAATTCTAAAAGCACTCGGCTCTAGGAACATGGGTCAGCAAACCAGCACACACACACACACACACACACACACACACACACACCAGGATTAAATGCCTGAAGTCACTCCACTAGAAAAGCAAGCATCCTGCCCAAACTCACACAGCTTTACTTGCTCTGTGGACTAGGAAGCCCACCATTCTGTCATGGGCTCAGGCTCTTGGTTCTGCTGCTCCTCAGCCCCTCCTCTGGTGTCACAGCTTTCAGTCCCTGGGTTAGGAAGTTCAATGCACGGGGATCTCAGTATGTATCCTTCTCCAGACTCTTCTTTGATGGTAGTTAGTTCCTCTCTCCCCTTTCTGAAATGGTTAATTTTATACCCATGCTTGAGTTTCTTGTTTTTACAATTGCAATGAATTCTGCTGACACCAACATCTGAATCATGTCATCCTATCAATATTTTCTCCCATCTTCCCTTACCCTGACCCATTATGGCAGAAGCATTGTTTAGTGGGATTTACAGACTGTGACGAGAAAAGACAGTAGAAAAGAACTACATCACAGCAGCCAATTTGAATCTTGAGAGACCACATCAAAACATAAACTCACGTGGAATATTTGCCAAAATTAACTAGCTAATAGACTGAAAAGCTTGCCAAGAATTTAGAAAGATTGGAACAAAGTATATTGTCTGATCATAATAGAATTAGATTCGAAGTCATTAATAAGATAAGGGGAAAGCCCTAACTAGCTGGAAAGGAAGACATAATAATATATGAGTGATTAGGAAATCAAAATGGTAATTAGAAAAAGATTTGGATGGAATTATAATGAACGTGCAACATGTTGAAACTTGTGTGGGATGTAACTAAAGCATCTTAAAAACTGTGCTTAGAGGAACATGTATGCTTATATGTGAACATAAAGGAAAAACAGAAAAATTGAAAATTAATGATTTAGGAACACAGCAAGTTAACCCCATAGAAAAAAGAAGAAAACAAAATAAAGAGCAGAAAACAAAGTAGTAGAATGAGAAAAAAAAAATAGCCAAAATTCATATTTTTTAAAAAGATTAATAAATTTATTAACTAGTTTGCTTAAGAAAAAAATTAGCATTGCCCGGGGATAAAAGAGATATCACTAAGTATCTTACAAATATCAAAAATAAAGTAATATGATGTTATGAATAACTTTAGAGCAGCAATATATTTGAAATTTAAATGAACTGTGCCAACATCTCTACAGAAAAAAATCACCAAAGTGAATATCAAACATCTACAATACCTGAGTTATTATATGTAAACACATATAATTAATATATATCAGATATATATTAAAGAATTTAACTCCATTTATTAAACACCTTCCTACTAAAAAAAATATTTCACAAAAACATTCTTTCAGATATCTTGGGAAGAGTTAACACCCTATTTATACCACTTCTCCAGGATACTAGGAAATAGAACCAGAGGAAATTGTTCCCATATCTTTTTTCCCCCGTATACAAAGACAGCAGAATCCAAAACCTGACAAGAACATTACAAAAAAAAGGATAGTAGAATCCAATCTTTTTCATAAATGTAGATGTAAAAAATCCTTGACAGAATGTCAGTAATTTAATCAAGTGGTATTAAAAAAGGAAAGTACCATGTGACAATGTGTAGTTTATTCAAGCTTCAAAAGACTGATTAACATTTGAAAATCACTGCTATTCACAATATTAACTGTAAAAAGGAGAAAAAATATCTTATGACCTCCATAATGGCAAAATGAGCTTTTAATTCAATATTCATTCTTGATAAGAACTCTTAGCAAACAAGTTAAAGAAAGGAGCTTCCTTAAGGTAATGAAGAACACTTATAAAACATTTATAGAAAACATTATGTCAGTGGAACAAAATTAAAAAATAATAATGTCTACTTCCATTGGTTTTATTTTTTTTTGAACACTGTTCTGGAGATTTTAGTCATTAAAATAAGGTGAAAAAAGGAAATAAATGTCTTATGATTTCAGTGAAGACAAAATTCCTATTACTTGCAAATCATATACCTATAAAATCTAAAATAATCTATGAACAAATTAGAATTAATAAATCAAATTAGGATGGTTGCTAGATACAAGCAATATACATAAATCAATTATATATCTGTATATTGGCTACAAACATAATAGAAAAAATCAAAAGACTTTAAAAAAAATAACATTAAACTGTTTAATTTGTTGTTGTTAAGTGTTGCTAAGTTGGTTCTGACTAAAAACTGTTTAATATCCAATAAAAATTTTAAATGAATTAGCAGAGGACCTTTATTCTGAAAACTAATCAGTATTATTGAGAAATTTATTTTTATTGAGAGAAAGTTAAGACCTTAATAAAATTCCACCATAATTTTTTTTTTCTGGAAATTGATGAACAAATTCTAAAATTCATATGCAAATGCAAAGAATCAAGAATAGTCACAAACACCTTTAAGAAGAACAAATGTGGAGGACTTATATCTTTCAAATATCAAGAACACCCATGAAGCTCTAGTCATTGCATTATTGTGGTATTAGGTAGATAAACTAATAGAACAGAATAGAGTCTAGAAACAGATCCCTACTTATGTGATCATCCAATTTATGTAAGTAGCAACACCAAATTATGTCTGGAAATTTATAGTCTTTGCAATAAATAATTCTGGTTTCATTAGATGCCTATATGGTAAAATGCACCTTGAACAACTACCTTAAGTTGTATACCAAAATCCATTCCATATAGGTTACAACTTTAAATGTGAAAGATGAGCAAGCATCGTTTTGGCCTTGGAATTGGTGGTGGTGGTGGTTATGTGCTGTGGAGTCAGTTCAAACTCAGAGAGACGCTGTATAGTGTTTCCGAGTCTGTAAATCTTTATGGAAGCAGAAAGCCTCATCTTTCTTCCATGGAACAGTTGGTAATTTTGATCTACTGACCTTGAGGTTAACAGCCTGATTGATAACCACTAGGCATTACTTTAATAAGATGCTAAAATGTGTTAATCACAAAGGGAAAAATGGAAAGAAAATTATAATATTGATTATGAAAAGTGAATATTAAAATGATGAACTTTTATCAACAAAATACAATATTAAGAAAGTAAAAATAAAATCCAAAGAGTATGAAAAGAAGATATTTGAAATACATATATCTGACAAACACATAGACTATGTAAAGAATCCTATAAATCAATAAAAAAGGCCACTAATTAGGAACAAAAATTTAAACAGAATTTTCTCTAAAGCTGGATATCCAAATGGTCAATAAGTACATGAAGAGGTTTTAAAATTTATTGTTAAATTTTTGTGTTATTGTTAAGTGCTGCTGAGTCAATTCTGACTCATATGGTTTCCAAAGAGTGCCTGGTGGATTTGAACTGCCAATTTTGCAATTAACTTGTGGTTAGAAGTCCATTGTTTATCCTATAAATTGAAGTCACAGTGCCCTAACTCTACACATCAGATGGCTAACATGAAAACCAGAGAAAATATTAAGTGTTAGCTGGGGTACCAACGAACCCTGGTAGTGTAGTGGATTAGGAACTGGGCTGTTAACCACAATGTCAGCGGTTCAAATCTATCAGTTGCTCCAAGGGAGAAAGAGGAAGCTTTCTGCTCCCATAAATATTTACAGCCTAGGAAACCCTATACAGGGTCACTATGAATTGAAACTGACTCCACAGCATATAATCACCACCAGGGTATGGATCAACTGGAATTCTCATATGATATGGGCAGGAAAGTAAATTGCTAGAATTTATTGACAGCACACTGTAACCCTAAACATAGATGTGTCCAACAATCCTACATATGTTCATTAACATATATGTCTGAATATTCATAGCACCACTAGTCATACAGCACAACTGAGTTAAACACAAAAGTTAAACACTGAAATGTTTATTTACAGTTGTTGCTGTTGTTAAGTGCTGTCAAGTAGATTCCAACCCATAACGACCCTGTATAGTGTTTCCAAGAAGCAGATGATGAGCTTGAACCACCAACCTTGCAGTTCAAATGACTTTGCAGTCTGAGGCATTAGCCCACAGCACCACACCAGGACTCCTTATCTACAGTTGATGTTGTTAAGTGCCATCAAGTCGGTTGTGACCCAGAACAGGGTTTCCAAGGCTGTAAATCTTTATGAGAGCAGAAAGCCTCATCTTTCTCCCACAGAGCAGCTGGTAGTTTTGAACTGCTGAACTTGTGGTTCACAGCCCAATTCATAACCACTATGCTACCAGAGCTCAAGTACATATCTTTCAAGTTAATATTAACATACTAACTTGAAAGATATGGGCTTGGTGATTTTATACATCAAATAATTCCAGTATTAATTTTTGTTTCAGCCTACATATTGTAGTATATGAATATAATGAATACTACATAGTAATAAAAATAAGGATTTGGAGAGGAACAAACAAGATGGTGGATCAGGTGGAATATAGTAAAGGAGCTCCGCCAACAACAACACAGAATACCCGACCAAGCAGGCTCAGGGGATGGTCCCAGAACTCTGAACCACATATAAAGGAATACTTAGAAGGTTGGAAGGCTCACAGCTGGGGGAATTTGTGGCAGAAGCAAGAAATCTATTGCTTTCTAGTCCGGGATGCTCTGCTGCTCCAGGAGCCGCCATCTTGGATGACACCATGCGGGGGAAGGATCGGAGCGGCCACAGTCTCCTGGCAGAAC
>NW_006408550.1:21833057-21835218 GCF_000296735.1 Chrysochloris asiatica | reverse complement strand
ATCAATGTAATGAAACAAGTTATATGAATTGTTGAATGTGAAACTGATGATGTGCCCTGTAAACTTTCACTCAATCCACAATAAAAACCTTAAATTAAGAATAAATGAATAAATAAAATGAGAATTCACAACTACATGCAACAAAATGGATGAAAGTTATAAACATGAAGTTCATTAAAAGAACCCAAAAACCAAAGCATAAAAATTGAATGATTCTCTTAAAATAAAGTACAAAAAAAGAGAAAAACAACAGTTAAAACTAAGCTCTTGTTTTGCTTTAGTGCAGTTGAAACGATTCCAACTCATATCAACCCTATATAGGGTTTCTGAAGTCGTTTTGAGCTACTAACCTTGCAGTTCAAACTGACCTTATGGTTGAGTGCTTACCCTATAGTGCTACACCAAGACTCCAAAACTAGCTGCACCATTAGAATTCAAGTTTAAAAGAAGCTAGTCCGTCCTGGTGACCATCCATGTCTATCAGAGTAGAATTGTGTTTCATAGAGTTTTAAATGGCTGATAATTCAGAAGTAGATCTGCATGTTTTTTCTTCCAAAAGCAGCCATGTTATCTTTGTTGAAGGATACTAAGGAAAAAAATATGAATGAAATTTACAAGATTATGGGTCCAGGTAATATGCTGATTCTTTATCTGCAGACTGACTGTGCAAGATGATCAGATTGTAGAGATGTTTTGGAGGGTATATTGATGATTGTATACTTTTCTATATGTATGTATATTTTAAGCTAAAAATAGGTTTAAAATTAAGTCAAGGATCATATTAAGAAACATTATTACTATCGTATTCTTCTGTATATAATGGCATTAGAAAATTATGTCTAAATTAGTGAATCAAGTCTACATTGTTTGCCATGAACATACCATGGGAGTTGCCTAAATAATAAATCAGGAGACATGGGTGCTCCAAGTCTGGTTCTATAAGGGAAAAGTTTCTAAGCCTTCGGTCCAGAATGGGATTTTTCATCCTATCCCCAACACAAACTTCATTGTCTGTGTAGAGGGATGTGATTGAAGCTGTCTAATAATGTCAATGACTCAGAACCCTTTAGTACAACCTGTTTTGCTAAAATGCTTGTTTTGAAAAACTGATTTGCTACAACACAATTGATATATTAAGGAACAATTTCAATCCAGTTCAAATTCCAAATATTTCATTGGCTTATGTGAGATTTCAATTGGGAGAACCATTAGGTAAATGTGGAAAACTACAGTCAACCTTAAACAGACTACAGTTACTCTAAAACATTGATAAGATTTTAAAGGGAAGAGACCCTAAATTAATGGTTATTAAACAATTTGGACATGTTCTCAAGAGGGATCAATCCCTGGAGAAAGACACAATGCTTCTTCTTAAAGCAGTTGTTGTTGTTGTTGTTAAGTGCCGTCGAGTCGGTTTCCACCCATAGCGACCCTGTACAGGGTTTCCGAGGGTGTAAATCTTTATGAGAGCAGAAAGCCTCATCTTTCTCCCACAGAGCAGCTGGTAGTTTCGAACCGCTGACCTTAAGGTTCGCAGCCCGATTCGTAACCACTAAGCTACCAGAGCTCCTTTTCTTAAAGTAGAGGGCTGGTGAAAAAGAGGGGGATTGAAATGGTGGCTGCAGCAATGGGCTCACACGACAATTGGGAGGATGGCACAGGACTGGACTGGGGTTCATTGTGTTGTGCAGAGCGCTTTTGATGAGTGGAAACTGACTCAATGGCACTGAACAACACAACAACAGACAAGCTAGGTAGAGATAGAATGGTGACAGAATGTGATGTATGTAATCACTGCCATTGAACTGGTCATGCAGAAATTGTGAATGTATGCATGTGTGCTTGGTTGTATAGAGAGGCACCAAAACCAAAATTGTTATTCTTTATTTTAAAATAAAACCTATTGGAAGAGGAAATGAGAATTTTAAGAAGACATAAAATTCTGATGTATACTAATGTGTATATATCTATATACACATTAGTGTGTTGTTGTGTTGTTGTTGTTAAGTGTTATTGAGTCAGTTCTGACTCATAATGACCCTGTATAGGTTTTCTGAGGAGCTTCTGGTGAATTTGAACCTCTGACCTTGTGGTCCAAACCAACTTTGGGGTCAAGTACTTATCCCACAATGCCACACCAAGAATTCATATATTTATATAT
>NW_006408550.1:21775179-21832957 GCF_000296735.1 Chrysochloris asiatica | reverse complement strand
ATACATGTTGTTATTGTTAAGTGCCGTCGAGTCGATTCTGACCCATAGTGACCCTGTAAAGGGTTTCTGAAGTGCAGTTGGTGAGCTTGAACTGCCAACCTTGCAGTTTAAACAACTTCACAGTCTGACGCATTAGCCCACAGCACCATACCAGGACTCTCCCTCTCTCTCTCTATATATATAATGTCATAGTAGCCCTAGATAGAGTGTGCAAGAGCAGCTGTTGGGTTTGAATTATTCACCAGGACTTATCATTTATTTACTTACTTATTTACGTATGTATATATTAGGGAGCACTGGAGCCCCATTGGATAAACATTGGATTGTAAACCACAAGGTCTGAATTCAAGCCCACCATTAACCTCACAGCAGAAAGATAAAACTTTCTGCCCTGACAAATGTTTACAACCTTGGAAACCCTATACAACGTTGCTATGAATTGGAACTGACTCGATAGCAGTTAATAACAAATGCGTCTATTAATTATGGAGTCCTGATGTGATGCTGTAGGATACACAGCAATGCAAATTCCTTTAGAAAACCTTATCTCATCCACTTACAGCCCTGATTGACCTCTTTAACTCCCCAAACTTAAAGAACATTTCTTTTTGTTCCCCAAAAACTTAAAGAACTTTGAAAAGAAACATAAATTGAGTTCCATAATGTTTGTTTTACTAATTTTGAATTTCATAACCATTTACCTTGTTTAAAGACATGATATTGCTTTTATTATGTCCCTTAAGCACTAGACTGTAAATCACAAGATCTGAGATTCAAATCCACAAGACGCTGTGTGGAAGAAAGATGAGGCTTTCTGCTCCTGCAAATATTTACAGCCTTGAAAACTCTACTGTTGTTGTTGTAAGTGCTGTTGAGTCAGTTTCAAGCCATAGCGACCTTGTATAGGGTTTCCAAGAAGCAGCTAGTGAGCTTGAACTATTGACCTTGTGGTTCAAACCAACTTTGCAATCCAGTGCATTAACCCACAGCGCCACACCAGAACTGGGTCTCTACCTGAGTTGGAACCAACTCGACAACTCTTAACAACACCCACAGCAATGACAGCAGCATCTTTTTATATGTGGGTCACTGATTTTTTTTTTTTTTTTGAGTGTTGGATCTCTCACCCCTTCCCCCACCCCCCAAAGCCCTGTGGTTTTTATTGTGAGATATGGTGTAATGAGTTTTAGAAATCATTATAGTAGATAAAACTGCATATGCAATTCAGTGGTAGTCATTGGGGTTTTTGCCAGTAAAATTCATCTCAAGACATTTGAAACCATGTGGTTTCAGAACCATATTAGAAATAAAATAAGAAACTAGAAGGTATTAGGTCTTATGATGTAGGACCTATATTCAGATACTATTGTCTGAGAACACACTACCAATATTGTATAGGTCTGGTTAACAGTATTATTGATGCAATCCAGTCATCTCTGACTCATAGAGATGTGTGTAATAGAACAAAGCCTGGTCCTGCACCATCCACATACTAGTAGCTATGCTTGAGTCCCTAACTGCAGCCACTATGTCAGTCCGTCTTACTAGGAGTCTTCGTTTTCACTAATCCTCTACTTTACTAAGCATGATGCCCTTCTCCAGGGATCAATCCTTCCTGATCACATATTCACATAAACAAGAGGAAGTCTCGCCATCCTGGCTTCTAGGAAACATTCTGGCTGTACTATCCCTAAGACATATTTGTTTATTCATCTGGAAGTTTATCATACATTCATTATTCTTTACCAACACCGTAATTCAAATGCATCAATTCAATTTTCTCTTTTCATTGTTCAGTTTTCACATGCATATAAGGCAGTTGAAAAGGCCATGGCTTGGTCAGACATTCTTTAGTCATCTTTTCAATTTTTAAAGAGATTTTTTTAAAAGCCAATAGGTAAGTGTACGTATTAAAAAGATGCTTAAATTATTCAGTTACTGCATGTTTAACAATATGCATAGATTTGTGTTAAATGCGCTGAAGCCAAATTCATTAAGATACGGTCCTTCTAACTAAAGCTTTCACCTGTCTTGGGTGGTGATGCAATATTGCAGCTGGCACTAAAGGACTATTAGCATGAAAGTGACTGTCAGCATGAGGCATATAACAGTCTCTCCTTTGAGGGCTACACAGTAACATAATAAAGAATACTCTCATAGGAGCAAAGCTGTTGTTTTAAGTCAGTGATGGAAAACTTGACTGCTTTGGGAAGTATGAATACATATTTTTAATGAGGTTGAAAAACATCCATTTAAAAGTCCTGTATCATATGAGTTGTTTAATGTCATCTGATGGAAATATGATGAAGAGTGTTGTTTAGGACATGCTTTAGGTAACACTGATTGCTACAAAAATCCTGTCTTGAAAAAACGATGATGTCTAGACCCCAACCCCTTCCTCTTATCACGAACAACGACAATAACTAGAAGCCAAGTTGAGAAGGAACTTGGGGAACCCTAGTGTCTGATAGCTTATGCATTCAACTACCGAGATGTCACCAGAAATATGATTGTGTTGGAGGGTGGGTGGGGAGCAGTGAGTAACAAGATGGCAGTGACTCTAACAAAGGCTTGCGTTGTCTCTGTATCCAGATCACTGTTTGGATCGTGAAGGAATCTTGCAGTGTTATTAGGCATAGTGGTGCTGCTAATGTGGACATTGTACATTTATGTTTCATGTGAATATGACAAATGATGCTTCTCTTGCTTTGTTTTGGGATTCCCTGGTAATTGGAAACATTTTAAATTTCAAATCATTTGACTCAATTTGATGAGATCTCTACCTGCTCTTTCAGATACCAATAGGAAAGGTAGGGTGCAGTGAAGATTTTAGATCCTCCCTCTCTCAGGCAGTACAAGAAGGTAGTCACAGAGCTGAGGAGGGTGTAGCCACCAGCCTCCCTGATCCTGCAAGGTGGAACATGTATATTCTCAGACTTCCAAGAACCCTTTGTGAATGTACCTTTGTGAACCCTTGACAGACTAGCTCTCATCCTAAGGAGAAAAACTCTACTTGATGAACTTTGGGAAGAAAGATGTGGCTGCTGTGGTTGCTGAGGCTGTAATTTTGAGTCTATTGTGACTCAGGATGACCCAGGTGTACAGAGCAGAACTCTTCCAGAGAGTTTTCAATGTTATAACTTTTCTATGTTTACCTCTGGGTAGGTTTGAACTGCCCACCTTTTGGCTAGTACTCAAGCACGTAATCATTTGTGCTACCCAGGGACTATATAACAGAGACCGAGGATAGGTGAAAGACTGCTCGGGTAAATGTGTATAGATATGAAAGAGTGGATAGAATATTCTAGGGCTCTCTTTGTATCTCACTGTGTTGTTTTCAGTTGCTTGTGGAGGTGTAACAGAAGAAAGACAGTTCTGACTTTCCTTTGTGCCCATGACAATCACATGCAATTCTAAAGGTTAGATATAGAGATTAATCATGGTAGATATAAACAGAATTTCCAAATGACTTCTTTATCCATATTCCATTCGTGCATTATTCATTGATTCTTCTACTGTGTCTGAGGCCTGGATATGCACTGGGGAAACAGAGACAAGGAGAATGTGGCCCCTTCACCCAAGGACCATCCAGTCTAGTAGAGGAAGAGAGACAGGAAAACAAGAAAGGGTCACAAAGTGCTGTAGAAACTCAGAAAGTTAAAAGTATGCGAGAGGAGAGTATTCAAATCTACTTAGAACCATTTGCCTTTGAGTTGATTTCAACTCATGATGGCTCTATGTGTCAGAATAGACTGCTTCATAAGGTTTTCAGTGGCTGATTTTTCAGAAGCAGATTACCTGGTCTTTCTTCCAAGGTTACTTTGGGTGGACTCAGACTTTGTGGTAGCAATCAAGTGAATTAACTGTGTGTACCACCCAGAAACCCTGTCTACTTAGAATAAGGGTCTTTAACTAATGGACCCATTTGGCAGTTAATGAAAGTTAAGTTCTGATGTTTCCCATTCCAAGAAGAAGTTCATCTAAAAACACTATTCAATGTATCACTGATTTTAGCAGTGTTTGGATCATAAGTCAAATTATAGATCCATAGTTATTGTTCTAATTCACTGTTAAGAAGAATATTAATGTATGCTGTAATTGTTACCCTGAAAATGTCATGGCATTGAGAAAAGAATCAAGAACAGTTCTAGCCTTTGCTTTGCAATGAATTAGCTACGTGCTCTTGTCCAAATCACTGAACTTTGGCCTCAATTTTCTTATATATAAAGTCAGAAAGTCTTTTTCTCATTCTAGATCATGATATTTATTCAAAACCTGAAAATAGAAAAAAAATATATCAAAAAAGTATATTCTCAAAAGTTTTCTTCTATGAATAAAGAGACTTTATAAAGCAACTGGATGGAATTTGGACCTCCCTTGAAATTAAAATCAACTTGAAAACCAGATGGTTGTTACTAACAATCCCCACGTGATATGCCTCTCAGGAAGTCCATCTGCTTGAATTCCCCTGGCTTCCACATGGGAAGTTAGGATCTCTAGATATTCGTAATCTGGTGAGTCATTTTATTTTCTTTCTTTATCTCATGAGTGCCAAAGACAATTTCTCTGGTAGAATGTAAGGAATCTAAATTTTGACTGGTGTATACAGAGTATGCAATAAATAATCTTTTCCATAAATAATTATAGAAAACTTAGAAAAGTACAAGGTAGAATTGGGAATTTTCTAAATTATTCCCTATCATCACTACCCAGGACTTCTAGTCCTGACTGTTATAAATCAACATTCCATTTTTAATTTCTTCCCCTGTCCGATCCATTTACAATGCACCACCAGATAATTCTTTATAAGCAGCTCCATCTAGTAGAACTTTCTTTGATGACAGGAGTGTTCTACATTTCTTCCATCCAAAATAAAAGCTACTAGTTTTTGAGCACCATTAAGCATTTGAAACATGACTCGTGAAACTGAATCTCATAATACTTTCGTATAACATTCTACCCTATAGCTTAAGTATTTATATGCATATGTGGTTTACTAGTTAATTATAATCTTCCTGTGACTATGTGATTTGACTTAATAATTAGTAAGCCAAAACAATAGAATAGGGTTGGAATAAAGTTACTGAGCTCAGTACTTGTGCAGTTGAGTAGCACAGTGTGAGGCCCAAAGCAAGTGCCCAATGACTACTAGAGAACCAATGTTTTGCTGAAGATTCACATTCAGGGTCACTTACGTTGTCATAATTCCCTTTAATGCACAAGCAAATGTCCATATACCTTTAAGAACAAAATCAACCAATATTTCATTCACTGAGATTGAGGGTTATAGAAAAAGCTTATTCTCTCTCATAGCAAATATTCTTGATCTATTCATCCCGCTCCCCTCCACTGGAAATTAGAATTTGAGGTGGGAATGTCAAAAGAGAGGGTTTGAAACTTAGCCCCTGATGGTCAGCCAGGAATCTTGTCCAGGATGAAGGCAGCCAAGGTTCAGGAAAGCATGTGGTTTCCTGCCCTCCTACCATCCACAGTGTTCCAGGCCAAAACACACTGTCTATGCCACCAGGATGAAGGGCTACTTTTATCTGGTTTGGACTTGACTGGAATTATAAAGATGCATAGGAAAAAATGTAAGAGAACTGAGAAGTTCTCTGTTTATAGGGAAGTTGCTCTTCTCAGCATTTGAGAAAATACTTTGCTCTCTGCTATTGGATACTAATGGAGCTCTGGTAGTGTTGTGGTTACAAGTTGGACTGCTAACCTTAAGGTCAGCAGTTTGAAACTACCAGCCGTTCCACGTGAGAAAGATGAGGCTTTCTGCTCCCATAAAGATATAGTCTTGGAAACCCTATACAGGGACATTATGAGCGAGAATCAACTCCAGGGCACATAACCACGACCATCACCACCACCACTGAACACTAATCTTAAGATTGATTATTTAGTTTTTTCCCACAGTGGCAGAAAATATAATGCTTTCAAATATGTAAATGTTAGTGACTATGTTTAAATGATTAAATTATTAATACAAAATTATGTCTAGAGACACTTCATTCATTATTTCCATCTTCAAAATCACTTGAAGTAACTTTAACTTTTACTTAACCTATTTTTAACTATCGATAGCAGCTGATATGCTTTAATACACCAGTAGGATTGGAATAATCTATGTTGGA
The DNA here is from genome assembly GCF_000296735.1 of Chrysochloris asiatica. Classification (NCBI taxonomy): domain Eukaryota; kingdom Metazoa; phylum Chordata; class Mammalia; order Afrosoricida; family Chrysochloridae; genus Chrysochloris; species Chrysochloris asiatica. The sequence continues at coordinate 21,826,820 of NW_006408550.1, read as the reverse complement.
ATCCAAATTTTCTCTTTCCTTAATATGTAACTAATTTTTTTTTTTTTAACTTGTAAAATAAAAGAAAAAAATAATGCTTATTTTATGTGGCTGTTTGGAAGAATAAATAAAATGACTTATGACTTACTGGAATTGAGTTAATTCTGACTCACAGAGACCCTCTCAGACAGAGCAGAAGAGCTCTAGTGTGTTTCTAATGCTGTAAATCTTTCCAGAAGTCAGCTGCCACATCTTTCTGTCTGTGGACACCAACCTTCCTGTTAGTGGCCGAGCACTTAATGACGGCACCATCAGTGCTCCTTAACCTCTGATGTTGTTGTTGTTGAGAGCCATCAAGTCAGTTCTGAATTCATAATGATCCTGTGTAGGGTTTCTGAGGAGTGACTGGTGAGTTTGAACTGTTAACTTTGTTGTTCAACTGACCTTTTAGTCCAGTGCTTATCCTACAGTGCCACATCAGACACTGTAGGGTAAGCATTGCAATTATTGCTGATATTATTGCTAGTGTTAGTTCTACTATTACTTAGATTGGTTTCAACCATTGGCTCAAATTCATCAGCTGCTCCTTGGAAACCCTATACAGAGTACCTGTGAGTTGGAATCGACTCAATGGCACTTAACAAGAACAATGTTACTTAGTTCAGGATGTTTTAAAGTTGTTGTTTTTTTAAAAACCCAATGGTTAGTCTATCATTATGTAATAAAAAACGGTCCATGTATTATGTGATTTGTCTCCTTGGCATTTGAGCTAGGAGAAAACATTTTAGACAATGTGTCCTTTCAGTGAAGTTTACAATTTTTCAGCTAGTAATTATCAAATGCCAGAATTAATTTTTCTCAGATAATTATTCCTTAAGCATAGTTGACAATCCCAGGCATTTAACTCATTCATTAAAATGCAATCATGATTTCTCCAATGGTTTTCAGTACCAGTAATGTCATGCATCATTATGCATCGCTAATTTCCATGAAGAACAATGAGATACTATTTTATTGGCGTTTACACTCACTGCATACTTTGCTGTATGCTTGTGAATAAATGGAAAAATGACCCAGGTCAAATTAATCTGTTTTTTTCTTTTTCTTGAAAAATGAATAAGCAGAGCAATAGCGGCAAGTAATCTGAGAGATGCTACTGAATACTTTTCAATTGTGTGTTTGAAACACAAGTTCACCAGCTGCTCCTCAGAAAGCCCATACAAGGTTGCTATGGATCAGAACTGACTAGATAACACTTAACAACAACAATGCTCATTAATAATTAGAATGAATATATAGGTGAGAAGGACAATAGTTGAACTATTAAATTTAATACATGATGACAAATATGAGTAAAGTTAGAATAAAAAAATATATAAAGTATTTCAGACTCCAATTTTAAAGAAAATTCCCAATGAAACTCTAAATGTTTTCTCTGATGTTTTTCATTTGTCATTTGCTGTCTCCAGTTACCAAGTCTTTTATTAATTTTTAAAAATGTTCATTAACTTACTTGACTATTTACTTTAAGTGGATTATTGTGTTAATGATAAATATTACATGGAGTGGTGTACACATTAGTACTTAGGAAAATAACAGAAATTACTTTTTGAGAAAGGTGAATTTTACTGATTTGGGCCCCTGAGACAAAACAACTCAAACTTTTCTCATTTTCACATTAAAAAAAAAAGTTTCCATTTTATAAAATAGAAATTTAGGATTCATCGAGTCTGTCAAACTTTACACCCGGATGGCCTTTTACAGCAAAGTGTCTGCATATGCACCCTAACTGAAACACTTAGTCAGTTGGAAAATTATTAATTAACATGCAAATATTTCATCTGATAAAGTCAAAATGATACCTTCCCTTTAAAATTACAGCTTCTCATTGCAAAGCATGCCCTGCTTGTATGAAACCATGATGACAGGCAGGGACTGATTAGCTTAAATCACAGATGTGTTTGCCTTAGGGAAGTAGAGGTAGCCTCATTTCCTTGTGGAGGTGATAGCCAGAATTCAAATGACTTCAATCCAAAGTCCCAACTGTCCTGATTCTAGGAGTTAGGTGATAAAATTGGAATGCAGTAAGCAGTAAAGGAAGAGTAAGCCTGTCAACATTTAATGTCTATATGCTTCTACCTGTACTACCTGTAGCTAAACAACAATTCTATGTGCCGGGGGGGGGGAGGAGGGGGAGGGTTGTCTGTTTTTAGGTTAACATCCATCAGTAAGAAATGGGTTAGTACAGCCTTTGAAAATGTATCTTGCATCAGACATCCACACGTGGATACACAACGAGGTGGGTATTTTTCAGGAAGAGAACACATGTTTAATTTGACATTTTCTTACTGAACTGAGGCAGCCAGCTTCCCTGGCTTTATTCCATCATTTCTTCCCACCAAACTCTCCCTCCTACTCATCAAATAACCACGGCATTCTTCCCCACAAAACACAGGCAGATGGGTTCCTATGTCATTATTTGTAAGCTGATTGAAAAGATCTGTTTTTGCTTCTCCTAGTCCCAATTTCATAGTTTTCTAAAATCAGTATTCATTTTCTTAGTGAACAAATGAAACTTAACAAATGCATGTTGTTGTTGTTTCAATTTTCTCATGTACTTTCTAGGCCTCCATACTTTATGGGGAGAGCAATTCATAGAAAGTGTTGGAAACTTTTTTTCTTTAATTGAAGAACAGTAACACTTTTGAAGTGTAAAGTACTAAGTAAGTGCTATATAATAACAGCAGTTTTATTGAAGGCATCTACCCGTTCCCGTTCCCATAAATGTAAATGCTTCATTATTTAAGCAAGCAGTTAAAGACTATTTGCATGGACTCTATTTATTCATTGTCATTTACTCCAAATTGCCCCATAATTAGATGATTTCTCATTTTGTTTTAAAAATTATTGGAAGCATCTGAAAAGCACTCAGTGTTACAAGGTCATCCTTAAAAGTAACTCTGGAAATTCCTTGGAGAGAGTTTCCCTAGGCATCCAAGTTACATTTTTCCGTCACTCTCTGGTAGCGTAGTGGTTATGAATCGGGCTGTGAACCTTAAGGTCAGTAGTTTGAAACTACCAGCCCCTCCGTGGGAGAAAGATGAGGCTTACTGCTCCTGTAAAGATTAACAGCCTCAGAAACCCTGTACAGGGTCGCTATGGGTCGGAACTGACTTGACGACACTTAACAATAACAACATTAGTCCTGAAAGAGCTCTGGTAGCATAGTGGCTAAGACTCGGGCTGCTAACCTCAAGGTCAGCAGTTCGAACCAACCAGCTGTTTCATGGGAGAAAGATTTGCAGCCTTGGAAACCCTGTGCAGGGTCACTATGAGTCAGAACCGACTCCTTGGTACTTAACAACAACAGCATTAGTCCTGGTGTGGCGCTTTGGTTTAATGTGCTGGACAGCAAAGTCTTTGGAACTTCAAGGTTGGTGGTTCACTCTCACCAGCCACTCCATCTATGCCAAGAAATTTGGAAGACAAATATCTGGCCAACAGATTGGAAACGATCTGTATTTGTACCCAATCCAAAGAGAGGTGACCTAACAGAATGCAGAAATCATTGGACAATCTCTTTGATATTCCATGCAAGTAAAGTTTTACTAAAGGTAGTACAGAAAAGCCTACAAGCGTAAATTGACAGAGAACTTCCAGAGGTTCAAGCTGGATTCAGAAGAGGCCGTGGAACGAGGGATATCATTGCTGATGTCTGATGGATCTTGGCTGAAAGCAGAGAATACCAGAAAGATGTTTATCTGTACTTTATTGACTACACAAAGGCTTTCGATTGTGTGGATCATGACAAGCTATGGACAACATTGCGAAGTATGAATATTCCTGAATGCTTAATTGTGCATAGGGTCGCTATGTATCGGCACCACCTCAATGGATAGCATCTAATAACAACAACAGCATCTGAATAGGGTGACTCAGACATAAACAGAAACTCCATTTTGAAATAAGATTTTTATTTTTGCCATTCTAAAGAAAGCCATTCAGCTAATTTTTCCTTGTCAAAATTTTACTATTTGAATAACAAAGAAGACAATTGCAATTTTTAATCTAGATTTATAATTGTTTAGTGCTAGCATTGTACAATAAACTCTGGACTGCAAGATCAGTTTGCACCACAGGATTGGTGGTTCAAACTCACCTGACACTCCTTGAAAACCTTATACAGGTTGATATGAGTTGGAACCGACAACATTTAACAACTATACCACTTTACAACAACAACCTTAACTGCTTAGTAAATCATTAGGTGAACTGCCTAACTCATCCTCATTCCCCACCCCTACCAGTTGGAGTCCTGTTGTGGAGCTGTGGTTAATATGCTGGATTACAAAATTGCTTTGAACCACAAGGTCGGTGGTTCAAGTTCACCAGCTGCTCCTCAGAAACCCTATACAGGGTCATTATGGGTCAGAACCCACTCAATGACACTTAACAACAACAACAACAACCAGATGGACAATGCTTCTATTTCAAGGCTTCAGATTAGTGTTGATTCAACTTTCACTTAACCAAATTTTAGTCAGTTTTTACATTTCAAAGACTTCAACTTGTGCAATTACTCAAAAGACCCCCTACATCAAAATGTCTACAGTGTGATTTAGAAATATTTCCTTAGTCACGTTGTATCACAAAATAAGAAATTAATGTTAGCCTAGGAATCAATGTTAAGAAAGTTTGTGATTTGAAAACTCCTTGTAAAATTTCAGTCCTTTTCTAGTGCTTCTCTTAGTTGTAAAATTAGTCACCTTCTGTTGTTTTACCAAGTAAAAACTGACTGCTACCTTTCAAGGGAAGTCACATGCAGGACCTTCTTGTAGGTGATGCTGTGTAAGTCCATTTTATAAATGGCAATGTTCCTTCAATAAAATATTTTATTTTGATTGTTAATAGACAATCAGCTGAGTGTCTTCACTAAGACAGTACTTAACATCCTTGACATTTTAGCCTAGGTTGCAGTTGTCCTTATGTGCCATTGAGTGAATACCAACTCAGAGCCACCCTGTATAGGGTTTTCCAGGAATGGCTATTGAGTTTGAACTTCCTACCTTGTGATTCAAACTGACCTTATTTATCCTATGGAGCCACACCAGGATTCCTTTTAGTCTATGTTGTTGTTGTCAAGTGCTGGTGAGTCGGTTCTGACCCATAGCGACCCTGTATAGGGTTTCCAAGGAGCATCTGGTGAGCTTGAAGCACCAGCCTTGCAGTTCAAATGGATTTGCAGTCTCGTGCATTAACCCACAGTGCCACACCAGGACTATAAGTAATTACATAAATTTAATGTATAAAAACTAACCAGAGAGAGAAAAAACAAGATTGCAGACCGGGTAACAGTGCAGTGAGGAGCTCCATTAGCAACAACACAGAACACCAGACCAAGCAGGCTCAGGGGATGGTTCCAGAACTCTGAACCATATACAAAGCAATATTTAGAAGGTTGGAAGGCTAACAGCTAGGGGAATTGGTAGCAGAAGCAAGAAAGCCAGTGCTTTCTAATTCAAGAAGCTCAGCTGCTCATGGAGCTGCCATCTTGGGAGATACCCAGCAGGGGAAGGATCAGAGCAGCCACGGATGCCTGACAGAATCACGGAGATAAAGGTGTGGACATTCTTTTTTTTTTTTTTTTGTATCTGTTCATCTGTTCATTGGTTTCTCACTGTCTGCACACCTCCATTCAGGTGAATAGAGGGGGTGCCTGAGTGACTGAACCCCCAACACCCACCCCAGAGGGTTCTATTATACATGCACACAGATCTCCTCAAAATTTAAAGACAGTTTCCACTTAAAAGCAAACAGCAATGCAAAACGGACACAGCTAGCCCTGAACTGTTTATCACTATGAAAAAGGCCTGAACGAGGATTGTGGAGTGGAACGGGCAGACTAAAAAGGAAATAGGCTGAAAATTGAATCCTGATATGTCACAATGACCAACAGGGACGTCTTGAAATTTCTCAGGAAGAAGAGTGAAAAGGGAAGCCCATCTCCTCATCACATCTACCTGGAGGCAATCAGAAAACATAAAACATACCAAAATACACAACTGTCTAAGTATTAAGGTCACAGATAACTCCTGAATATGCCCCAAAAAACAGAAACAGATGACCAGGTCAGCACATGTCCAGAAATAAGATAAAGTAGACCTACACTCCATACTGGAAGATGGGCAGGCTTTGAAAATGCCTGAAAAGGAATTCATAAAAATGATTATAAAATGTATCAAAACACTATACCATGGAGTTGAGAAAAATAAAGAAGAAGTCCGGAAAGCACTACAGGAACAATCAAATAAGATAGAAACAGCATTGGAAACAATTCCAAACCTACAGAAAGAGGTCCAAATAATTAATAATAGAATATCAGAAATGGACAATACACTGAAATGGCAAAGGAGTAGAACAGAAGAGCTAGTTGCCAGAACTAGTGAGCTAGAAAATAAATCTCTCAACACTACTAAGATAGAAAAGCAAGCACAAAAAAAGGATAAAAAAATCTGCAGAAGGCCTACGATTCATGTTGGACAACATGAAGAGGAATAACTTAAGAATTATCAGCATTCTGGAGCAGATGAGATAGTAAATCTCGTCCACAAATGAGATAGTTGAAGAGCTGCTAGAAGTAAATTCCTCTAACATCCTGAAAAGTGAAAAGATAAGCATTCTAGAAGCTCAACGAACCCCAGGAAGGATAGACCTTAAGAGAAAATCACCAAGACATATAATAATCAAGCTCTCCAAAATCAAAGATAAGGACAGAATCCCGAAAGCAGCCAGGGAAAAGAGAAGTGTAACATACTAAGGGAAGCAAATCAGATTAAGCTCTGATTTCTCAGAAGAAACCATGAAAGAAAGAAAGAAAGAAAAAAAACTGCCAACCAAGAATCCTCTACTCAACAAAGCTGTCAATCAAATATGAAGGTGTAATCAAAACATTCCAGGATAAACAGAAGCTAAGGAATTTTGTCAAAGCAACCCTGCTATGAAAAACATTCTAAAGGAAGTTCTGTGAACTGAGAACCAATAAGAAGAGACAACAATCAGAGAATAACATACATGGCAGCATCACCCTGAAGTCAATTGACAAATAGAAGTGTCAAGAACAGAATAAAATGATAAGAACAGAGGATCTGGGAGGCTAGTCTATGATCAAAACAATTACAATGTGAAAGAAAGTAAACACAGAGGAACAGAAATCCAGGTGGTGAGAAGATCAGATAGATTACAAGATAAAATAAATTAAATGGAGGGAATAAAAAATTAATGGAAAGTAAGGTAACCACAACAGTGCGGTTGGGGTGGGGGTTTAGTTCAGGTGTTGGGGAGGGAAATATAAGAATAGGGAGGAGGTGGAAGGACAAGATAGATAGGGGAACACTGAAACAGGTTTGCATGGCCTAAGTGGGATAGAGGTAAATAGTGATGCATGCTCAATCTTGGTACAACAGGGCTCTGTGATACAGGGATCTAGCATAGTTTGAAGAGGGGAAATTATACTAAAATGCTTGACTGTCTTGTGAATATTGGTTTCTCTTGACTATGAGTGGGATAGAAAGGAATGTTGGGAAACATGATTACAGAAAATTTGTAAGCCCGTCTTCAACCTATAACTGATTAGAATACCTAAAAGAGTTCTCGAACTTGCCCAGTGAGGTAGGCCTCTTTCAAAGCCTTTGCAGAATATAGGACCTTAGGTGGAATCCTGAGTCCCATCCAGAATCTTATGAGGTGGGATAGTCCCACTAACAAGGACAAGCAGAGCACCCTGGAACAACTAGACCAACAGAAGATACACCTTCGAAGAAATATCATCAGGAAAAAGCCAAAATAAAAACATCAGCATGATGGGCTACTACAAGAATAAGCAAGTTATTCGCTGGGAAGCCATCAAGGCAAGCAATCAAGTTCCTTCAGGACAAATCCCCCTCTAAGACTGAAACTCAAAGGGAACACATGAATAGGCATGTAAACTTGCTGGCGAACACATTGATCTACTGGTGAGTAGAAGAGGGGAGAAAGGCAGAAATGAAGAAACCGGCTGAGTTTAACCACAGTCCATTGACTCCCGTTGACCTGGAGATGAGAAAAGAGAGGAAGGGCTGGTTGTTCCAAAGTGTGGTAAGACTTGGGGACACCTGAGCCTGTGGACAAGGGCATAGCCACAGAGGGCTAGACATGATATAAAAGTGAGGGGAGATGCACAAGAACCCCCACACTTGCTGATAGTACCATTTGACCTAGCCTCTGTGGCTTGATAATCAGAACTCACCTAGCGGAAGATACAAAAAAAGAAAAAAAAGGATAAATTGCTACAGTTTGATGAACCTGACCTATACTCATGGAGGTAGTAACTCTAAATACCAACAGAGAGGGAAGTAGTCTTCACATCAAGTTCCAATGCTATCCCCTCTGTACACAGGGTAGATAGGGATGGGCAACTTAGACATTAGCTACCAAAAATGAGGGGGTGATAAAGGCATGAAGTGACTGGCTTACAAGGTTTCAAGAGGAAGTTTAGTTTAAGAGTGGGGTAAGGGCGGTGGAGAAACAGTCCCCACTGTATAGTTTTCATCTTGTCTAGATGGAGTCCTGGTATGGTGCTGTGGGCTAACGAGCCAGACTGCAAAGCAGTTTTAACTGCAAGGTTGGTAGTTCAAGCTCACCAGCTGCTTCTCAGAAACCTTATACAGGGTTGCTATGGGTTGGAACCAACTTGATGGGCACTTAACAACAACAACAGATGGGCCTAGTGAAAAGAGATGGGCATAAGATTTATGATTCAATAGTGAATAATTGTTATCATGACTAATTGCAACTGTCACAATTGTGAAGGTAGAAGTTTTGTAACAAAAACAGGGAAGTAGTTAATCATACAGTCCAGAAACAGAGGACCCTAGGACCATCAAGGGAGAAGAGCACAAGCAGAATGCGGAATCTTATCCAGAGAAGCAGGAACACCAGAGAGGGAGGTGGAGATGGGGACGTGGAGAGAGGGAGCAGCTGAGGAGTCTGGATTCATGGGAAGAGAGGGACTAAAAGCAGGTGGCCAGGAAGCATATACTTGCAGAATGTGCCCTTTGGAGGCGTAAATTATTATATATGCTTGTTTGTTTTTTTGTTGTTTTGTTTTTGTTTTAAAAGCTAAAGTGAATATAGAGAAATACTTTTAACTGATGGAACATGGAGGGGATTATAATCATTGTAATGAAACAAGGTATATGATTTGTTGAATGTAAAATTGATGATCAGCCTTGTAAATTTTCACTCAATCCACAATAAAAACCTTAAAAAAAAAACAACAAAAACAAAAAACAACTAACTGGAAAACAAACCCCACTGGTAATACATGAAACATGGGAAAATATAGTAAGAATATGTTATTGTTATTAAGTGCTTTTGAGTTGGTTCCAATTCATAGCAACCCTGTAAAGGGTTTCCAAGGAGTGGCTGGTGAGTTTGAATCACCGAACTTGTGGTTCAGACTGAACCTCTATCCAATACTTTATCCCACAGTGCCTTAAGTACTGAACTCTCAAACATTTTTCAGGGTGTTGTTTTCATTGTACCCATTTTGGTCATATGTTCTACGAAATGGCAGTTGATTACATATAGTTATGTCGTTGCATAAGCAGTATGTTGTTGTTGTTGTTGTTAGGTACCATCAAGACAGTACCAACTCATAGCGACCCTACATACAATAGAATGAAACACTGCCCGGTCCTGGGCCAACCTCACAATGGTTGCCATGCTTGAACCCATTAATGCTGCCACTTTGCCAATCCATCTTGCTGAGGATCTTTCTCTGTTTCTCTGACTCTCCACCTTACCAAACATGATATCCTTCTCCAGCAATTGGTCCCTCCTGACAATATGTCCACAGTATGAGAGATGAAGTTTGGTCATCCTGGCCTCCAAGGAGCACTCTGGCTGCACTTCTTCCAACACAGATCCATTGGTTCTTTTGGCTGCTCATGGCACTTTCAATATTCTCCTTCAACACCATAATTCAAACACGTCAATTTTCCTTATTCACTGTCACTATATAGTCTTCCTTATTCACTGTCCAGCTTTCTCATCCATATGAGGTTATTGCAAATACCATGGCTTGGGTCAGGCGCACCTTAGTCCTCAAGCTGACATCTTTGCTCTTCAACACTTTAAAAAGTTCTTGCACAGCTGATTTGCCCAATGCAAGACGTTGTTTGATTTCTTGACTGCTGCTTTCCTGAGTGTTGATAGTTGTTCCAAGAAGAATGAAGTCCTTGACAACTTCAATTCAACTTCTTTTCTCCATTGATAAGAATGTTGTTTATTGGTCCAGTTGTGAGGATTTTTGTTTTCTTTACATTGAGATGCAACCCATACTGAAAGCTGTGCTCTTTGATCTTCATCAGTAAATGTTTTAAGTCCTCTTCACTTTCATTAAGCAAGGTTGTATCATGTGCATATCACAGGTTGTTAATGAGTCTTCCTCCAATCCTGATGCCACGTTTTTCTTTATATAACCCAGCTTCTTGATTATTTGTTCAGCATACAGGTTGAATAAGTATGGTGAAAGAATACAACCCTGTCACACACCTTTCTTAATTTGAAACCTTTCAGTGTTCCCATGTTCTGTTTGAACAACTGCCTCTTGGTCCCTGTACAGATTCCTCATGAGCACAAGTGTTCAGGAATACTCATACTTCACAATGTTGTCCATAGCTTGTCATGATCCACACAATCGAAAGCCTTTGCGTAGTCAATAAAGCACAGGTAAACATCTTTCTGGTATTCTCTGCTTTCAGCCAAAATCCATCAGACATCAGCAATGATGGCCCTTCATTCCACGGCTTCTTCAGAATCCAGCTTGTACCTCTGGAAGTTCTCTGTCAATGTATACTTGCAGTTGTTTCTGTATTATCTTTAGAAAACTTTACTTGCATGGAATATCAAAGATATTGTCAAGTGATTTCCACATTCTGTTGTGTCACCTGTCTTTGGAATGGATACAAATACGGATCTCTTCTAATCTGTTGGCCAGATAGTTGTCTTCCAAATTTCTTGGAATAGATAAATGAGTGCTTCCTGTGCTGCCTCACTTTCATGAAAAAAATCAATTTTTATTGAATCAATTCCTGGAGCCTTGTTCTTTGCCAATTCCTTCAATACACCTTGGACTTCTTCCTTGAGGATCATGGACTCTTGATCTTATGCTACCTCTTGAAATGGTTGAACATCCACCATTTCCTTTTGGTACAGTGACTCTGCATATTCCTTCCATCTTCTTTTGATGCTTTCTGCATCATTCAATAATGTGCCTAGAGAAACCTTCAATAATGAAAGTTGAGGCTTGAATTTTTTCTTCAGTTCCCCCAGCTTGAGAAATGCTGAGCATGTTCTGCCCTTTTGGTTTTCTGATTCCACATCTTTGCACATTTTGTTGTAATATTTGACTTTGTCTTCTCGGGCTGACCTTTGAAATTTTTTGTTCAGTTCTTGTACCTCCTCATGTCTTCGATTTGCTTTAGCATCTCTACACTGGATAGCCAGTTTCATTAACTAGGTTTTTATCCTTATTAAGATTATATTCATATTCTATATTTAGTTAACCACTAACCACTGCTATCCAGTATATTCCAACTCATAGTAACTCTATGGGACAGAGGAAAATTTCTCTTCTGGATTTCCATAACTGTAAATCTTTCTGGAAGCAGTCTTGTCTTTCGCCCATAGAGTGATTGGTGGGTTTGAACATCTGACCTTACAGTTAGCAGTACAAGACTTAAACCATTGTGCTATATTTGATAGGTTTTCTTTAATCTGATTCAATCTCAAATCATGGAAATATCACAATGGCGGGGTGGACATGAGGGAAATAAAAAATTTGTCTTTTTTTTTTCCCCTTAGCTCTCTTGTTTGTGCTTAAATGTTGCTATTAGTCCACAGTTTGTTTTCTTTCTATCTTCCCAACCCATCTATAAATGTAATGGGGAAAAAAAAATAGCAAAACAACCTCATAAGTAATTCAAACTTTTTAGAAATAGGCAACCAGATTCAAATTTACCAGTGTGATTTTTCAATAGAGAGAAAATACCTTTTAAATCTCCTTTAGTTAGATGACCCAAATGATTATTATATTTTAGGTTACCTGCTCTGTGGCTGTATAGGTATCCTGGTGTGGCACTGTAGGATAAGCTTTTGATCAAAGGTGGTTCAAACTCACCAGCAGCTCCCTGGAAACCCTATACAAGGTAGCTATGATTTGGAACTGACTCAACGGTACTTAGTAACAACAAGCTCTATAGCATAGTGCTCAGTATTGAAAAAGTGTATTTTGGTAAGATAAAAATCTCTGCTTCATGGAATTTACATTCTAAAAATAACCTGACAAAAGCTATTTTTGTTGATAGATACGTATTTTTTTTTAATGATGCACAAACAACACAGACTCAACTAATAAGTTTTTATTTCAAAGGACTGTATTATCTAGCATATGTAGTAAAAGCATGTCTATACTTTGACTAATTGCCATTGAGTTGGTTTCAATTCATAGAGACCCTGTATAGAGTTTCCAAGGCTTTACATTTTTATGGGAGTAGAAAGTCTTATCTTTCTGCTATGGAGTAGCAGCTGAACTGGTGACCCTATGTTAGCAGTACAGTGTTTATCCTACAGAGCCACCAATATGCCTTAAATATATATACGTGCCTATAAACTTGTACAAAAGGAAGCTTCAAAAATATTTGTGGAAAGGGAGAAGAGCAGAGTGCGGGACCCTATCCAGAGAAACAGTGACTCCAGAGATGGAGGCAGAGACAATGCTGTGGAGAGATGGAGCAGCTGGGAACTCTACATAGACCCATAGTGGGAGAGGGGCTGTGTGCTGACGATCAGGGGGCAGGCTTGTGGGGTATACCATTTGGTTGGCTGATGATGCATAGAGGAGATTGTAACCATGGCAGTTAATAATATATGATAGGCTGAATGTAAAGCTAATGTTCTCCCATGTAAACTATCACATAATTCACAATAAAACATTTAAAATAATTTGTGGAAAAAATCCATTATTTTTAATGCCATTTTTCCACAAACACTTTGCAGCCCCCTCACATATATATTCTTCTTACAGAAAGATCACAGTAATTGATTTTTGTTCCACAGATGTCAGAAATCTTCCTGAATAGGTCTAATTCTCACTGCACTCTTTCATCATTGTATAGATGGCAGTGAGTCTCAACTAAATTTCCAAGTACCAGCCTTTCCTTGAACACCATCGGCACCGAGCTAACATCTCTTCTCTCCCAAATTTGCCATGTTCCTGTATTACTTTATATTTAAACTTACCATCAAGTTTCTCCAAGTGAATACGCAGGACCTCCATATTGCTCCCTGTACATTCTGATTTGTACCCAGTCTCCTCACCCTGCCTTTTATGTTGTTTATGTGTCCCTCAAATCTCTTTTCTTCATTCTCACAGTCAGTGTCCTAAGACATCATCATTTCTTGTCTGGGTTATCACAATAGTTGTCGTGTCTGCTCCCTGTACCTCCACACATGCTTGATTTCAGATGGCTGTTGTTGATAAGTGCTGTGGAGTCCATCCTGACTCATAATAACCCTGTATAGGGATTCCCAGGAGCAGCTGGTGGGTTTGAATTGCCCACCTTGTGGTTAGCAGTCAAGTGCTTATCCTATCGCACCATACCAGGACTCCCTTTTCTAGGTCATCCAGCATAAAACTGATTTCTCTCAAAAGAGAAAACGTTTCAGTATTTCCTAATGATTTCACATAAAATCTAAAGTCTGTCCTAACTTTTCAGGGTTGTTCTGCCTTCCCTCTGTTCCTCTTTGACCCCTTCTCCCGACAGTCTTCATGTCATATTACTCTCCCAGGGTCTTTTCTGTTTCTCCACTAGAACCATTCAGTAGGGCTGTGTTCTCTCACTGCTGAGAGCCCTAACACCTAGGCAAGTTAATATAATAGTCGATATAATAATCGCCCTGAAAGAATACAGAACTGGACTTGAATCATGGACCCACTGCATCCCAACTTGTTGTTAAGTGCTGTTGAGTCAGTTCTGACTCGTAGTGATCCTATGTAGGGTTTCTGAGGAGCAGATGGTGGGTTTGAATTGGTGACTTTATGGTTTGCAGTCCAGTGCTGATCCTATAGGGCCACACCCAAATTTAACATGGGCAAATAATATAGTCTTCATGAGTCTTAGGTTTCTGATATGCAATATGGGGATATTAAAGTTCAATCCTCACAGAGCTGTTAGGATTAAGTAAGTTTTTCCATGTATAGTCCTTAGTAAGATAACTGGAACTCTGTAAGTGCTTAACCAGTGTTAATTACAATGAATGAAATGTATAGGTTTGAATGAACAAGAGAAAATAGTTAAAAATGAATGAATAGTATGTATAAAATTAAATTTATAGCCTAGATAGATACACTGAGTCAGTAAGAGAAAGTCTCTGGATGAGGTCAGGTCACTAAGCAACATTTCACATTTGTCCATTTGCTACCTAAAACTTTGCTTCCTAACTGATATGGCTTCATTAAAGAAGAAATTATTCCCAAAGCTTGTTTGGAATCAGGCTTGCATTTTGTGTTTTCACTGCCTTGTTCTTGCCACTTGAGAGGTACTTTTGAATACTTCCAAGAATGTGCCCTCTGCTATCCTGATAGAACTGGAATAATCATAAGGCACTTTGTGGTGCTCAGGCCCTCTGCGCTTCCTGTCCTGGAGGGGCACAGATGAAGGAAAGCTGGCGTCAGCACCTTAGAGCACTTCAAGGGAAAAGTGAGCAGTGTGCTGAGTCTGCACAATCACTCACTCTCAGTAGATACCTTTTAAATGTTTGCAAGCTTGCCAGGGGCCATGATGGCAAACTTCAAGTACCTGGGAACCAAATTTTTTAGTATCTTCCATAGGTCTATGAAAACTGATGTTTAATATGTTATTCAGTATTTCTGACTGGTTTTCTACTTTAACACCTCTTGTATGGAAGTCATTGTTTAAAGTCAGTAACCGACTCAACAGCACTTAGCAACAACAACAGAGGCCTTAGATGACGGAAGGACAGGGATTAGCAGGCATTTCTCCAAGCATAAATGGTGGGATGATGGTAAACAAGGTACTTAAACTCTTTATAATTTACTCTGGGCTTTCCCAAAGATGATCTCACTTGGGCTTCATTCCCACAGATGATCTCATAGAGGAGGGAAAGTATTTTTATGAACCCTCTCTAACACTTCAGGGAAACTTAGGATAATAGTTACTTGCTCAAATTCACTTAATAGTAAGTGGTTTTGTTAGGGTTATTGATGACACACCTCATACCCATCCTCCTTCGTTTTGGATATTGGGTTTTTAACAAATTTATAAATGGTCTTGAAGAAGCAAGGTGACTCTGTAGAAAGAAATATCAAGATCCCCACTGTCATGAAGTAGCTTCTCATTCAATTCTAATTTATAGTGACCCTTTACAAGATTCCTGAGGTTGTAAGTCTTTAAGAGAGCAGAAAGCCTCATATTTCTCCCATGGAGTGGCAGGTGGGTTGAACTGCTGACCTTGTGGTTAGCAATCCAGAGCTATCCTATAGCACCTCCAGGGTTCTGTAATAAGATAATTGTTGTTAGTAGGTGCCATTGAGTCAGTTCCAATTCATTTTGCTCAGATCAACCAAGCAACACTCATGGAAGCATAATAAAGAATAAAAATGTTATATTGAATCAGGCAAACCTGCTGCACAAAACCTCTTTGAGTGTTCGAGAAGAAAGATGTCATTTTGACTAACTTGGACCAGAACCAAGCCATGGGATTTTCAATAGCCTCATAGGCATATGAAAGTTGAACAATGAATAAGGAATACTGTGAAAGAATTGATGCATTTGTCTATGGTGTTGGATAAGAATATTAAAAGTACCATGGACTGCCAGAAGGACAAACCAATCTGTGTTGGAAGAAATACAACCAGAATGTTCCTTAGAAGACAGGATAACCAGATTTTGTCTTTCATACTTTGGATACATTATTTATTGTTCAGACAAGCACTGAACTGCAAACCACAAAGTCAGATGTTCAAAATCACCAGCTGCTCCTTAGAAACCCTGTACAGGGCAACTATGCGTTGGAGTCAACTTGATGGCATTAACAACAACAAAATTGATTAGTCCAGTGGTGACGAGTTTTGTTTTCTTTACATTGTTCTTTCCCAGTGCCTTTGGTTGCTTTGGACTTCTTGGGCTTCTTTCTTCAGTACCGTTGGCTCTTGGTCATATGCTACCTCTTAAAATGGTTGAACATCAACTGTGTCCTTTTGATAAAGTGACTCTGTATTCTTTCCATCTTCTTTTGATACTTCTGCATCATTCAATATTTTGCATATTGAATTCTTCAATATTGCAAGTTTTTTCCCCCTTCTTTCTCATCTTCATAATGACCTTTTGTTTTATTCCCGTATGAAAGAGCATTTCCACCATCTCTTCCAACAGATGTAATCAATTTGATTTGTGTGTGTGTCATCTGGAGATGTCCATGTGTTTAGTCATCTTAGTCATATTTTATGCTGTTTAAAATAAAATAATGAATAAGTCATAGGTCTTGCAAAATTTTACCGTGTTATCTCCAGCAAAATTCCTAACACCAAGGTCCATATCATCAGCAAAAACAAGACCGTGGGTGACTGTGGAACAGCAATTCAGGCTGAATCTGAAGAAAATTAAAACAAGTCCACAAGACTCAAAATAGGACCTTGAATATATCCCACTGAATTTAGAGATCATCCCAAGAACAGTTTTGATGCATTAGACCATAATGATCGAAGACCAGGAGAGTTGTGGGATGGCATCAAGAACATCATACAGGAAAAAAGCAAGCAGTCATTAAGAAGACAAGGAAAGGGGGAAAACAGCAAAAGGGGTGCTAAGAGATACTTGGAAACTTGCTTTCCAGTACAGAGATGCTAAAACAAATGGAAGAAATAAGGAAGTAAAATAGTTGACCAGAAAATTTCGAAGGTCAGCTCAAGAAGACAAAGTCAAGTATTATAATGAAATGTGCAAAGACCTGGAGTTAGAAAAACAATAGAGAAGAATATTCTCAAGCCTAACGAATTGGAGAAAAATTCAAGCTTTGACTTGCAACACTGAACAATTCTATGGGAAAAATATTGAATAATGGAAGTAATATGTAGTTACTGTACCAGCCATATCAAGAGGTAGCCTATGATCAAGAGCCAGTAATACTGAAGGAAGAAGTTCAAGATGCAATGAAGGCCTTGACAAAGAACAAGTCACCAGGAATTGACTTGAAATTAACTTGAAATCTTACAACAAACTGATACTGCACTGCAGACATTCATCTATGTCAAGAAATTTGAAAGACAGCTACCTGGACAAATGATTGGAAGAGATCTGTGCCCATTCCAAAGAGATGACCCAACTGAATGTGGAAATCATTGGAAAATATCATTAATATCACATACAAGTAAAATTTTGCTAAAGATAATTCAAAAATGGCTACAATAGTACATTGATAAGTCACTGCTAGAGGTTCAAGCCAGATCAAGACAAGGATGAGGAATGAGGGGTATCACTGGTGGTGTCAGACGGATCTTGACTGAAAGCAGAGAATACTAGAAAGGTGTTTACCTGTTGTTTATTGACTAGGCAAAATATTTCAACTATGTGGATCATGACAAACTGTGGATACCTTTGTGAAGAATATATATTCCAGAACACTTAATTGTGCTCCTGAGGAACTTGTACATAGATCAAAAGGCAATTGATTGGACAGAACAAGAAGATACTGATTGGTTTAAACTCAGGAAAGGTGTGTGTCATGGTTGTATTCTTTCACTATACTTACTCAATCTTTATGCAGAGCACGTAATTTGAGAAGTTTAATTATATGAAGAAGAGTCTGCAGATGATGCAACCTTACTTGCTGAAAGCAAAGAGGATGTAAAATACTTACTGACAAAAATAGAAAAAAACCCACTATATTGGTTGCACCTGTGTAAAGAAAGCAATAATTCTCAGCACTGGACCAATAGATAACATCATGATAAATTGAGAAATACTGAAGCTGTCAGAGACTTCACTTTGGATGGATTCACTACCAACACTCTTGGAAACAGCAATGAAGAAATCAAATGATGTACTGTGTTAGGCAAATCTGCTGTGCAAGACCTTTTTAAAGTGTTCCAGAGCAAAGATGCCAGTATGAAGACTAAAGTACTACAGACCTGAGATATGGTATTTTCAGAGCCTCGTACGCATATGAAAGATAGACAGTGAATAAGAAAGACTGTAAAAGAATTGATGCATTTCAAATATGGTGTTGAAGAAGAATATTAAAAATATCAAGAACTGCCAGAAGAGCAAACAAATCTCTGGAATGCTCCTTAGAAGCCAGAGGGTGAGACTTCGTCTCTCGTTCTTTAGATGTATTGTTATTGAGTACCCATGAGTCAGTTCTGATTCATAGCGACTCTGTCTAGGGTTTCCAAGGAGTGGCTGGTGAGCTTGAACCACTGATCTTACAGTTCAAACCGACTTTTTCAGTCCAGTGCATTAACCTACAGCGCCATCTATTATCAGCAGGGATAAGTCTCTGGAGAAGGACATCATGCTTGGTAAACTCAAGCCCTCCAACAAAATGGACTGGTACATTGGCAGCAGCAAGGGCTCAAACATAACCATGACTCTAAGAATGGTGCAGAACTGACATTTCCTTATGTTGACATAAGGGTGCTGTCAGTTGGAACTGACTCAACAGCACTTAACAACTGTCTTAGTTATCTAATATTACTATAACAGAAATAACACAGTGGATGACTTTGAAAACCAGTAATTTATTGTCTCACAATTTAGGTTGCTGCATTTAAATGCCATCAAGTTGGTTCTGACTCATAGTGACCCTGTAAAGGGTTTCTGAGGAGCAGCTGGTGAGTTTGAACTGCTGACCTTGCGGTACAAACCAATCTTGCAGTCCAGTGCTTTATCCCATAGCACCACACCAACTCCAAATTTAGAGTGCCAGCTCTAGGGGAGGGCTTTTGATGTGTGGATTTTGTGGAAAGATCTTTGACTCCTTGGAGATCTCCTTATGTATGCTATCAATTTCCCTTGACCTAGGAGTTTCACAGTGCAGGGTCGCCAGGTCCAAATGACCCACTGTGCTCCCAGCTCTTCTGTCTTGGTGGTAGTATGTCCCTCTTTCCTTGCTTACCTTTCTCTCCTTTTATTTCTCAAAAGGATTGGCTAGAAATACAATCTAATATGTAAAATGCATCTGACCTTATTTACGTTGTTTTTGTTATTAAGTGCCCTCAAGTGGATTCCAACTCATAGTGACCCTGTGCAAGGTTTCCAAGGATCAGCTGGTGGGTTTGAATTATTGACCTAGGAGTAAGCAGTGCAGTGCTGATCCTAAAGCACCACACCAGGATGCCATTAACTTCTTAGAAGTCAGGATTTATGACATATTTGAATAATTATATCAGATCAGGATTGATCCCACCATGGGGTTAGTTGCATTATATTAGATTTCTCCATAGAGGACTACTACCTCTTAAATGCTAAACCACTATGAATGCAGGTTCAACCAAGTTGACACAAAATTTTAACTATCACATTTACCTTGATTTATTGCTATACTACTGCCCCTGTTCACACTGCTCCTCTCTCTCTAGTCTATCCTTTGAGACTCGATTCCATAGCTAGTGAACTTGTCTGTGTTTTTTAACTTGGTGGCTTTAATTGAAACTGAGACGTTCTTTATTAAAGTCCTCTTGTTCTATATCTTGTTTAATATCAGGATGGAAGAAGAATTTGGGTCGATTTGTGGCTCATCTACAAGAATTCTCAAGAATCGTTTTTGTTTGCTCTGTTGTTTCTTTTAGAAGCCATGTGGTGTCTCTCATTAATCTTGAAGTGTATTAATAGTAAATGTTATAGTTAAGGCTTTGTGTCAACTTGACTGAGCCAGGATTCTCAATAGTTTGGCTATTAAAACATAGAAATCCCCGTGGTGAAATCTGCTATGAACAGGATATTTCCGTGGGGATGTGGCCCATTTCCAATATGTTGGACATGCTTGCTATTCTGCTGGTTCTGAATTCTACGTATGTCTAGTCATCCAACCTCTGGTTATTTGGACTTGAGTCAGTGGACTGTTGTATTACTTGCAGATCCTGGGAGTCATCAGCAGCTGACCTTCTTACCTGCTCTACCTGCCTACCTGTCATCTGATCTGCTGATCTTGGTCCATAAGCTCTGCAGTTACATGAGTCAGAACTTACAGTGTAACATCTGACCAGCACACTTAAGACTTTCCCACATCTACAATTTTGTGAGTCATTTCCTTGATATAAACCTTTCTTTACAGATACATCTGCCACCTTCACTGGTTTTGCTTCTCTTGTAAACTCAGCCTAACGCAGGAGACCTCCGACACTTAACTGTGTCTTCAAGTATCAGAATACCTTTATAAGTAAGAATAGAAGAATAATCTACTTCCTTAGGTCCCAGCTCTTCCATCTAATCAAGTTTTCTTTCTCTAAAGAAGGATGTATCTATCCTGCCTTATATGTTGTTGTTGTTATATGCTGTGGAATAGGTTCCGACTCACAGCAACCCTGTACGTGGTTTCTGAGGCTGTAAATCCTTACGGGAGCAGAAAGCCTCATCTTTCTCCCATGGAACAGTTGGTAATTTCAAACTGCTGACCTTGAGGTTCGCAGCCCAATTCGTAACCACTACGCTACAAAAATGATCATGGAAAAATTCCATTATCTTGCTAATTCAATTTGAAATTCCCTTGTATATTCATTTAAACTTTTAGAGGATATATATTCAAAAAACCTAATCTCCCACCATAATATCTTTTCTTTCTTTTGTCTGTTATGTTTTATATATTTTGAACTTAATTGTGGTTTTTATATTGCTTTTATCATCTCTTTTTTCATATTCAATAGCTCTTTAAGTAAAGAGTTTGGTATATTTTCTATTGAGTAAAATGTTATAAAAATTTGGGGGGAATTTTGCATATCCAAGCCATGAGGTATTCTGGTTATCAGTTGAATGAAGGAATGAATGTGTGTGTGTGTATGTGTATGAGCTCTAGAGGCCCAATGGTCAAGTGTTCAACTGCTAAGTGAAAGGTCAGTGGTTCAATCCTACCAGCTGTTCTGTAAGAAAAATACGTGACATTCTTTCCCATAAATACTAAAACTCAAGCCAAATTGAGCCCACTGCCATTGAATTGATTCAGACTCAGATTCGTGGACTGCCAGAACAACAAACAAATCTATGCTGGAAAAAGTACAGCCAGAATGCTCCTTAAAAGCCAGGACTGGGAGACTTTGTCTTTCATGCTTTGGACATACTATCAGGAGGGACCAGTCTCTGAAGAAGGACATCATGTTTGGCAAAATGGAAGGTCAGTGAAAAACAAGAAGACCCCAAATGAGATTGATTGGCACAATAGCATTAGCAATGGACTCAATTTTAACAATTGTGAGAATGGCGCAGGACTGACAGTGTTTTGCTCTGTTGTGCGTAGGGTAGCTGTGAGTCAGAACCGAATCAAGGGCACCTTACAATAACACCACCACTTCTGGGTACACTTGAACCACCAACGTTTCTGTTTCTACCCCCAGAGATTCCAAGTGTATAATAGAACATATCCAATAATAATCCTGTTTTAAATCGAATGTATACTTCCTTGTAATGACTCAGAATGCAATTCAAGATCATGAAGAAGCCTCTAGAACAACTTGACTTATTATAGTAAATATGCAGAAGTGTCAGTTAGCAGAGATTCCAGATTCTCTTGAGAATTATGATTAACATTTAAATGTAAAAAATTGTGTTCATATAAAGCATTTTATAAATAGAACTATATATGCTGTTGCTGAGAAAATGATCAAAGGAAAAGTCTCAAGGTCACTTTCTTTAGTTTTTATTGTGAGGTTTACATGGGAGAACATCAGCTTTACATGCATCCTATCTTATTGTGTTTCATTGCAATGATTACAATCCCCTCCATGCATCGTCAAATAACCAAAGCGTACACACACAGGCCCACCCCCTGGCTGCCAGCACACAGCCCTTCTCCCTCCCTGAGTCCAGTGTTTCCAGCCGCTCCATCTGTCCACGTCATCATCTCTGTCTCCATTCCTGGTGTCACTGCCTCTCTGGATAGGGTCCCACTCTCCATTCTTCTCACTTGATGGTCCCAGGGACCTCCACTCCTGGGCTGCAAAATCAATTACTCCCTTACTTTCGTTAAAAAATATCTACCTCTATATTTCCTACCCTCACAGTCAGTCTTGATGGCAATAGTTCACATTGTACCACAAGAGCCTTAATCCCCATTTCTTTTCACCAGCCCGGTACAACAGATTAGAAATATTTCAGTGGTGATTCTACCTTCCCCCTGCCCTGTCTGGAACTAGGCTCCCTCTAGAAAGCTTGTAAGCCAGTCACTTCTTGCCTTTATAGAACCTCCATTTTGGGTAGCCAATGTCTAAGTTGACCATCCCTGTCAACCCTGTGTACTGAGGAGGTGGGAGTGATCCTCGCTGTAAAGATTTGTTCCCTTTTTTGAGTTACTACATCTATAAGTATAGGTAAAGTTCATCAAATTGTAGCAGGTTAATCTTTTTTTTTTTTTTTTTCTCTCTCTCTCTTCTTTCTTTTTCTAGTAGAGTTCTAATCATCCAAACATCAAAGCCAGGGGGTTGTAGAGGTGTTGTAATTTCCTATATATTTTAGAAATAAGTCTCTTGTCTGATGTGTCATTGCAAAAGATTTTTTCCCATTCTGTGGGTTCCCTTTTTACTCTTTCGGTGAGTCTTTTGATACACATAATTTTTTTTTTTTAATTTTCAGTATGTCCCACTCATCTATTTTGTCTACTTTTGTTTGTGTACTTTTCAAAATGTTTGGTAGTCTGTGTATTCCCTGTATTAGAGCCCTCACATTGTTCCTATTTTTTCACTGATGACTTTCATAATTTTGGGATTCACATTTAGGTCTTTAATCCATGCTGAGTTGGTTTTTGTATAGGTCATGGTTAAAGGTCTTGTTTCAATCTTTTGCATATCACTTTCCAGTTCTGTCAGCACCATCTGTTAAAAAGACTATCTCCTCCCTGTGTAACATACCTAGGCACTTTGTCGAAAATCAGTTGGCTGTATGTGGATGGATTAATTTCTGGAGTCTCAATTCTGTTCCATTGATCAATGTATCTTTCATTGTACAAGTACCAGGCTATTTTGACCATTGTAGCTGTGTAGTAGATTTTGAAATCAGGGAGTGAGAGACTTTCAACCTTGTTTTTCTTCTTGAGCAGTGCTTTGCTTATCCTGGGTCTCCTTCCTTTCTATATAAAGCTTGTAATTGTATTTTCCATCTCTCTGAAGAATGTCTCTGGAATCTGGATTGGGATTGCATTATATGTGTAAATTGCTTTTGGTAGTATTGACTTTTTCACGATGTTGAGTCTTCCTGTCCAGGAACATGGTATGTTCTTCCACTTTTGTAAGTCTCTTTTGGTTTCTTGTAGTAGTGTTTTGTAATTTTCTTTGTATAGGTCCTTTGTTTCTCTGGTTATGTTTATTCCTAAATCTTTCATCCTTTAGGTGGCTATTGTAAATGGTATTGCTTGCCTCATGTCTTTTTCAGCTCTGTCATTGTTACTATAGAGGAATCCAACTGATATTTGTATGTTGAACTTATACCCTGCCACTTTGCTGAATCTTCAAATGAGATCTAGTAGTTTTTTTTTTACAAAGTCTTTGGGGGTTTCTATGTATAGGATCATATCATCTGCAAATAGAGAGAGTTTTACATCCTCTTTGCCAATTTGGGTGCCTTTAATTTTCCTATCTTGCCAAGTAGTTCTGGCTAATACTTCCAAAGCAATATTGAAAAAGAGTAGTGACAAATGGCATCCTTGTCTGGTTCCCATTTGCAGAGGGAAGGTTTTCAGTTTCTCTCCATTTAGAGTGATGTAGGTTGTTGATTTTGTATGCATGCTCTTGATTACATTGAGGAATTTCCCTTCAATTCCTACTTTGTTGAGTGTTTTTGTCAGGAATGGATGTTGGATTTTGTCAAATGCCTTTTCTGCATCAATCAGTATGATCATGTGGTTCTTTTCCTTTTTCTTATTTATGTGGCAGATTACACTGATTGTTTTTCTAATGTTGAACCATCCTTGCATCCCTTTTATGAAACCCACTTGGTCATGACATATAATTTTTTTGATGTGGTGCTGGATTTTGTTAGATAGGATTTTGTTGAGAATTTTTGCATCTATGTTAATGAGGGATATTGGTCTGTAGTTTTCTTTCTTAGTGATGTCCTTCCCTGGTTTTGGTATGAGGTTTATGCTTGCTACATAAAACGTATTAGGAATTTTTCCAT
Organism: Chrysochloris asiatica; assembly: GCF_000296735.1. Lineage (NCBI taxonomy): Eukaryota > Metazoa > Chordata > Mammalia > Afrosoricida > Chrysochloridae > Chrysochloris > Chrysochloris asiatica. Next base: position 21,802,401 of record NW_006408550.1, on the reverse strand, counting down.
CCTTTTCTATATTCTGGAATAATTTGAGTAGAATTTGTAACAGCTCTTTCCTGAATGTGTGGTACAACTCACCAGTCAAGCCATCTGGGCCTGGACTTGGGAGTTTTTTGATGACCTGATCAATTTATTCTTTTGTTATGGGTCTGTTCAAGTTTTCTACTTCACTCTGTGTAAGGTTTGGCTGTGTTTTTCTAAAAATGTACCCATTTCTTCTAAGTTTTCAAATTTGTTGGAGAACAGCTCTTCATAGTATTCTGTTATTATCCTTTTAATTTCATTTGGGTTCATTGGAACATCGCCTGTGTGGTTTCTAATGCGAGTTATTTGTTTCTTCTCTCTCATTTCTTTTGTTAGGTTTGCCAATGGTTTGTGAATTTTATTAATCCTTTCAAAGAACCAGCTTCTTGTCCTGTTGATTCTTTCTGTAGTTTTTCTGTTTTCTACCTTATTTATTTCTGCTCTTATCTTTATTATTTCTTTTCTTTTGGTGACTGTAGGTTCCCTCTGTTGGTCAGTTTCTAATTGTTGGAGATGCTGTGTTGATGTGTTAATTTTGTTTCTTTATTCTTTTTGGATGCCTGCATTTATTGCAATAAATTGTCCTCTCAGCACCACTTTTGCCGTGTCCCAAAGATTTTGGTATGTTGTGTTTTTATTCTCATTTGTTTCTAGGAATTTTATTAATTCATGTTTAATTTCTTCTTTTACCTAGTTGCTTTTCAGCAGAGTGTTGTTCATTTTCCATGTATTCCACTTTATTTCCTTAGTCGTCTTGTTGTTGATTTCAAGGTCACTTTCTCGAACTCCAGAAACTTTTCACTGAGAAAAATCTCCAATCAGTTTTCTAGAGTTCATTATCTTCTTTCAAAGTTGATATTCTTGTGTTGGCATAGGCCAGTAACTTTTATTTTCATATCCCATGAGAGAAATCAAAGCAATCATGTTGAAATAGAAAGTACTAAATTTTCAGAGGCACAAGTTAGGAAATGGAACCCTCTTAGCTAAATTTTGTGATCAAGGCATGGTCTTTAACATTTCTCAATGAATGTTTCCTCATCTGTACAGCTTAAATAATCTGTACAAGCCAACAAATCAGTCTTAGAAGAAATACAGCCAGAATACTCCTTGGAAGCAAGGATGGTAAGACTTCATCTTACATACTTTGGACATGCTATCAAGAATGATCAATTCCTGGAGAAGGCTATCATGCTTGGTAAAGAAGAGGGTCAACGACAAAGAGGAAGCCCTTCAATGAGATGGCCTGACACAATGGCTGCAATGATGAGCTTGAACATATTTACGTTTGTGAGCATGTTGCAAGACTAGACAATATTTTGTTCTGTTATGCATAAGGTTGCTATTACTCGAACTAACTTTGATGACACCCAACAACAAGAAGAATTTGTACAATCAAGATAGCTTTTAGCACATTGACTTCTTGTGAGGAGTAAAGGACATAAGTTAGGTGAAGCACTTACAATTGTCCCAGACACATATTCTCTATGTTCAACAAATGCTTTCTGTTGACCTCATCACTTTTTATCTTCAAACAGTAGTTAACAGGTGAGGTTCTATTATTTTCAAATTTAGAGAGCATGCCTTTGTTAATGTCAAATGGACAATATCATCTCCTAATGGGTGCTCTTCCAGATGGGAGGTCTAATCCCTTTAATCTGTGCTTATCAGAGATCTTAGTGTGGGTGCAGCATCTGGCAACTCAGGACATGATAAAATATCATGGAGGTGGAAACAATTTTGGTATTGCACTTGCCTCTCATTTTGAAAGCTCTCGCTCATATTGAAATGCAGTCGCCTCTCTTATATCATCCTTTCAAGTTCCTGACTTCTGTTCCCTGGACTACAATGAAAGTGTCATCATTCTGGTCATTGAGCAAAACTTATAACATTTTTAGGTATCTATTGTGTTCCTCAAAAGCACCCTGGTGTAGTGATGAAAAATACTCAGATGCAAACTGACAAAGTCAATGGTTCAAACCCACCAGCAGTTCCATGGGAGATAAATGTGGCAGTTGACTTCACTAAAGATTATAGCCTCTGACATTTTATGCGGCTGTTCAATTCTGTACTAAGGGTCATTATGAGTCAAAACCAATCCAATAGCCATGAGTTTTGTTTGGTACAAGTTTCTGTGTTCCAGACCCTCTGAGATGAATTGACACAGAGACTGCAACAGGAAGCTCAAACATACCTACTATAGTGAGGCTGGAGAAGGACAGGGCATCATTTTGTTCTGTTATGCATTGGCTTTCTATGAGTTAGAGCTAACTCAGTGACACCTAGCAAAAGCAAGACTTGTGTTCTACATAAACATTTTCAATGCCAACACTCCCAGTCCCTACAAGTTTTTTTAATGATTTATTTTTCCCCAAACATTTATCACCCTTCACTAGTCTTTGTTCACAGTGTTCTAAAGTGTCCTTGAAGCAAAACATAATATTCTAGATATTGAAAAGAATGGTGAGATTTTCATGGGTGTGGACAGTATATTACTATAATCAACCAAGATAATATTCATTTGGAGAAAGTCTTTTTATCCTATTGGTTGATATTGTGTATAAATTCAATGCCAATCCTTAGGTGTTCCTATACAACAATGGGCTTTAAGACAGACTTCCAGCATCTGGTAACTATGCTGGTGGAATTTCAAAACTAACTGTAGGACTTGATATTTTTTCTGTCCAATTGTGTTATTGGTTTCATCTCATTGCTTACATGCACTGAGGATCATAAATCATTATTCTATCATCTAATGGATTAATACTTTACCTCAGTATTACAGCCTCTGATATTTTGATGTTGGTATTGGCAGTTGTGTGCTCTCAAGTTGGTTCCAATTCATAGTGACCCTTTATAGGTTTTCAAGGCAATAAATCTTTAAAGGAGCAGAAAGCTTCATCTTTTTGATGAGTAATGGCTGGTGGATTTGAACTGCTGACCTTGTGGTTAACAGTCCAACTTATAACCCATTATGATTGTAGTGCTCATTTGATAGTCTGATAAGTGTGCCTTAATATATAATATAAAATCATGGAAACCTTATTGGTAAAGAAGTAGAGCAAGACAAGGTTTAATACAAATTGGCTGGCATTCTAGATACCTCTATTCAAGTTGGAGATGAGCACTAATCAGTGCTTTATAGTCTCTAGTCTTGTCTTGTGGCACTGTGGGATAATGCACTGAACTTCAGGGTCAGTTTGAACCACAAGGTTGGTGGTTCAAATTCACTAGCTGCTCTTCGGAAACCCTACAGAACTGACTCAATAGCACTTAACAACAACACCAACAACAGTCTTGTCTTGCATCTCTTGACATTGATAATTATAATTTGGTGATCTATTGAATGAATTTAGTGAATTTTTTGTCACTCTTTCCACATCTCTCCTCAGGTTCAACATTTTGTTCCGAATACATGCACACACTCTCTCACACACATATTCATTGCAGAATATTTAGAAATTACTATAAAACACCTGAAATTATCATTCAAAGGTCATGGTCAGACAATTGTTTCTCCTGCTTTAATAACTCCTAACTGCATACCCCTCCTGCCTCTCTTTTGCAAGACTGGGCAGTGTTTTCTTTTGTTATGCATGGTGGTGGTGGTTATGTGCTTTGGAGTGGAATCAGTTCTGACTCATAGTGACTCTGCATAGGATTTCCAAGGCTGGAAATCTTTATGGGAGCAGAAAGCGTCATTTTTCTCTTGCAGAAAGGCTGATAGTTTTGAACTGCTGACCTTGAGGTTAGAAGCCCTCTATGCTACTAGAGCTCCTTTGTTGTGCATAGAGTCTCCATTAGGCAGAATTGATTTGAGGTACTTAACAACTATTGCAACATCATCATTTCCACACAAAAGAATGGGATTTCTTAAAAACATTTCAAGTTCATAGACCTAAGAAGTGTTTTCTAGTTATTTTGTATTTTCTGGTATACTAGATATAATATTTTACCAGTTAAGAATAGTTTCATCACCATTGCCTTCTTTAATGTGTTTTCCTTTTGTTTCATTTTTAGATACAATTTACCTAATTTGTGCAATTCAATTGTTTTAATACTCACAGATATGTACAACCAGAACAGCAGTCCATTTTAGAACACTTTAATCACCTCAAAAACAAACACTGTATTATTATTATTATTATTATTTTAAATGAGAGTTGGAAACAGAGAGAGAGTCTCATATTGTGAATGAGTAAGACTTGTTCCTTAGAAACAGAACTCTCCTATCATGACCCAAATCTACTTAGTTATTTTGACATCTGGCTTACTCTTTACACTACTTTGCTGATTATAATCAGTCCTCCGATTATGAACCTCTAATTTACAGACCACTCCTACCTTCCCTTTAATGTAATATAAATTTCCCTCACTTTGAAAAGATTCTACTTACAACACAGTCTACCTACAACAAATTCCTCATCATAATCACCTTCCCTTGTTGCACAGGAGCTTTTAAATCATTGAAAAGCTCAGCTTGAGTCTATCCTGTTCTTTCCAAATATAATACAACTTTTGTTTTTACCCCATTTTAAAAGGTTTTCTTAAAATAATAGAAAATTTGAAACTAAGTTTTTTAAAAAAAGATACCTTCAACTTGATTCTGACTCGTAGAGACCTTACACTACCAGAGTCGAACTGTGCTCTGTAAGCTTTTCAAAGGCTGAGTTTTCAGAAGCAGATCAGGTCTTTCTTTGGAAGCACCTCCACATGGACTGAAAGTCTCAGCCTTTCAGTTAGCATCCAGACACTTAACCATTTATGCCACCAGGAACTCCCCAGCTGGAAATGCGCAGAAAGATCAAAGTTGTACATATTTGTTCTGCTAAATCATTTGTTGGCGAATACCTGAAATAGAATCATAATCAGCATCCAAGTAGGCTAGATGTCTTGTTAAGTGCCATCGAGTCTGTTCTGACTCAGAGAGACCCTCTATATGGTTTCCAAGGTGCAGCTGGTGGGTTTGAACCACTAACTGCCATTAGTAATTCAGTGCTTATCTTACAACACCACACCAGGACTGGAATTTATTTGCTGAAGATGAAAAACTTGCGCTTCTTATTTGATTGAAAAATCTGAAAAGGTTTGGTTTGATTGGGGTTTGCCACAATAGATGCTGTAAACAAACCAATCTAAATCTCAGTGTCTTCAGATAACAGAAATTCATTTAGGTAACAGCTGTAGAGAGGATGGGCTCTCTGTTTGTCTTAGCTAGACCCTCCCATATGTCTGGTTGGGCTTTTTTTCTGGTTATTTTGAATGGCCTTTGCTTGGACATCCCAGCTCTTCACACGTGTTTCATTTTCCAATGGGCTAGCCTGAACATGTTGTTCTCATTGAATACAGAGGGCAAGAGTGCAATCCTAACTGTGCAAATGATGTTCAAGCTTGTGCTTGCCTGAGCAAATCATATGGCTGAATACAAAGTCGATGATATTTGGAAAAGGGCGTGGATCCTTAGAGGAGTAAAAGATTAGCATCATTTTTGTGGTCTACCATAGTATTTGTCCTATGATTGCATTTACTGCTGCAGAATGTGAACACTAGATGGATGCTGCTGCTTCCAGAAAGTAGATGCACGTCAAAGCATTTAACACCTCACAGGGGAGCACAGAGTTACAACTGTACTGCCTTATAGCAGCATATCCCACAAGCATTGCATTCAAATTCTCAATGCTCACGTTGTTGACAATAATAGTAGAGATGCCATTTGGGAGCTTTATTCAGATACTGAGATCCACTGAAATCTTAACAATAGTGCAATTCAGATTTTCCTAGATTTATCTCTTAGGAGAACTAGAGAAAATACAATTAAATGTTGAGTTATTGCTCTCAAGCAACCCATTTGTGAAGGATAATGATCTCACCTAGCAAATAAAATATTTCATGTGATTAGGTTCTTGAGTTCATGAAGTGTTATCAAACACCTGAGAATAATATGTAAAAGACCTCTCTGTACTTCCTTGGGCTAATTAAAAGGTATAGTGTCTCTTAGGAATCTTCATGTGCTGGTATTCCATAAGTATATTGCTCTGGTATTTTCAGTGATGTCATGATTCACAGCTGCTGGGTTTTGTTCAGGATCACATAATTTATTTTCAGGATAAGTATGTTTTTTTCTTGTTTGGCTCTATTGCTAAGCAACCACCAGAACGGTCCAGCTCATACATAGTATATGTAACACAATAAGCAGATGCAAATAAGTTTCACTATTTCTACTTGTTTCTATAAGAAGCCATGGTGGTACTGTAGTTAAAGTTCCGGTTGCTAACTGAAAGGCTGGTGGTTTGACCCTCCTGTCCCTCTGTAGGAGAAAGATGTGACTGTCTGCTGCCATTAAGATTAACCACCTTGGAAACTTTAATGGACAGTTCTACTCTGTTCTATAAGATCAGAATCAACTTGATGGCAGTGAGTTTTGTTTGATTTGGTTTGGTTATTTGCTGCTATCCATTAAAAGAAGCTCATCATTAAAAGTTCCTTTCACTATGACTTACTGTTATACAAATTTTACATGCTGCTCCAAGTTGTATCATCTTACGACGTTCATTCTGTGTCTCATGAAATGCTAAACTGTCTGGAACTAAAATATTGTAACCTCACTAAAAATGAAAATACTGTGTATATTTTATTATTATTAAATGCCATTGAGCCAACTCACAGCAACATTATTTAGGGTGTCTGAGGAGCAGCTAGTGGATTTGAACTGCCAATCTTCTGATTAGCTTATCCAATAGATGAGGCTTTCTGCTCCCATGAGGATTTATAGCCTCGGAAACCCTGTACAGGGTTGCTATGAGTCGGAACCTACTTTCCGGCACATAACAACAAAATAGCACCACAACAGGACTCCATTGTGTATATATGTTGTTGTTGTTAAGTCCCCTCAAGTTGGTTCACATTCCTATTGACCTTATATAGGGTTTCTGAGGAGTGGCTGGTAGGTTTTGAACTGTGACCTTGTGGTTCAAACTGACCTTGTAATGTCATATAATGAATATAACAAGATGGGCTTAAATGTATTGAGCACTTATGAATCAGGGGCTTATAATAAATTTAATTTTTGCAGCAATTCCAAGCAGAATGCTATATTTAATCAAAATATAGAAAGAGTAGACATATTCCTTAAAGAACACTTCTTAAAGTTGAAGGAAAAGAAATGACTACCTTGGTTTAGCATGTGGTTCCATGTTATAGGTTAAAAATTGCCTCTAGATTGAAGACTGTAGAGTTCATCTCCTTTTTTCCTTGTCTTAGGTAGAATTGTTTTGGCACTATCTGGTATTCAATATTTAAAAAATAGTTGCTTTGTTGAATATCTAAAACACAGTTCTTTCCAATTTTCTGGTTGCTTATTACAATGAAATATGTATACTGGAACTTTACTTTTACTTGTCCAACATTTCAGAGTAGAAGGAAGTTGAAAGGACCAGCCCATGCTATCTACTTTACCTCCACATTCAGAGTTAGTCAGCACAAATTATTTTTTGGGGTCACCATTCTCATAATGTTCCATAGCCCTTGGTACAGTTTCACCATCCGTTTACAGAGTCCTACTCTAATCCATTTATTAATAATCTATCCATTAATAATCTGAATGTGGAATGTATAAAGCATAAATGTAGGAAAATGGTAAGTCATCAAAAATGAAATGGATTACATAAAGGTTGATAGGCTAGGCATTAGTGACCTGAAATGGACTGGTATTGGCCACATTGAATCAGACAATCATATCATTAACTATGCTGGAAATGACAGACTGAAGAACGGTGACACATTAATCTTTGAAAAGAGCATTTAAAGATCTTCCTTGATCTGCAGTGCTGTGTGTGATAAAATAATATCCATATTCCTACAAGGAAGATCCATTAATACCACTATTATTCAAATTTATCACCAAACACTGAAGCCAATGATGATGAAATTAAAGACTTCTACCCATTTCTTCACTCTGATATTGATCAAACATGCACCTCCAGTATAATTTCCATCATCTAGGTCATATTTTCCAACTACTGAGCCCTTTTTCCCAAACTTTGTATTCCAATTGCCAACAATTATCAATGTATCTTCATTGCATATTTGACCAATTTCAAACTGAAGAAGCTGGTGGAATTCTTCAATTTCATTCATTCAAATTGATTCACTGATAATTACTAGTGATTGAAAGGTGAAAGCTGAAAAAAAGGAAGGATCTACAGTTGGAAAATACAGCCTTAGTGATAGAAACAATGCTGGGGATTGCATGATAGAATTTTGCAAGAATAAATGCGAATTCATTGCAAATACCTTTTCCATAATCATAAAAGCAACTATGCAGGTGGGCTTCACTAGATAGGAATCAAAATGACTACATCTGTGGAAAGGGAAGATGGAGAAGCTCAATATCATCAGACAAAGTAAGGCCAGGACCAGCTGTTGAACAGACCTTCAATTATGCACAAGTTCAGTCTGAAACTGATGAAAATTAAAACAACCCCACCAGAGCCAAAATATGACCTTGAGTATATCTCACATGAGTTCAGAGACCATATCAAAAACAGATTTGATGAATTGGACAGTAATGTCTGAAATCCAGAGGAGTTGTGGGATGTTATCAAGAACATCATATATGAAGAAAGCAAAAGGTCATTGAAAAGAGAAGAAGGAATGAAATGACCAAAATGGATGTCAGAAGAGAGTCTGAAACTGTTTTCCCACATAGACATACTAAAGCAAATGGAAGAAATGAGGAGGTAAAAAAGCTGAATAGAAAATTTCAAAATCAAATATTGTAACAAAATGTGCAAAAACCTGGAGTTAGAAAAACAAAAGGGAAGAATACCCTCACTATTTCTCGAGCTGAGGGAACTAAAAAATTCAAGCCTCGGCTTAAAATATAGAAGGATTCTATGGTGTCCTGGTGTGACCCTGTGGGTTAATGCGCTGGACTGCAACGTCAGTTTGAACTGCAAGGTTGGTGGTTCAATTTCACCAGGAGCTCTTCAGAAACCCTATACAGGGTAACTATGAGTCAGAACTGACTCAACAGCGCTTAACAGCAACACAAAATATTGAATGATGCAGAAAGCCTCAAAAGAAGATGGAAGAAATACACAAAGTCACTTTAACAAAAAGAAATGGGTGATGTTCAGCCATTTCAAGAGGAAGCATATGATTAAGAGCCATTGATCCTGAAGTCCAAAGAGCATTGAAGACAATGGCAAAGCACAAGGCTGGAAATTGATGGAAAACAAATCGAAATATTTTAACAAACTGATATTGCACTGGAGGCACTCACTAATTATGCCAAAAATTTTAAAGACAGCTACCTGACCAACTGATTGGAAGGGATCCATATTTGTGCCCATTTCAAAGAGAGATGACCCAATGGAATGCAGAAACCATTGGACAATATCATTAATTCTCATGCAAGTGAAACTTTGCTAAAGGTAATTTTAAAACGGATACATAGTACATTGGTAGAAAACTGCCAGCGGTTCAAGATGGATTCAGAAGAGAACATAGAATGAGGATATCATTGCTGACATCAAATGGATTTTGACTGAAAACAGAGAATACCAGAAAGATGTTTACCTGTGTTTTATTGACTACATAAAGGCTTTCAATTGTGTGGAGCATGATGAGCTATGGACAACATTGCAGAGAAGGAGTATTCTGGAACAGTTAATTGTACATATACCAAGAGGCAGTCAGTCAAACAGAACAAGGGAACACTGAATTAAGAAAGGTGTGCGACAGGGTTGTATCCTTTCACCATACTTATTGACTTTGTATGCTGAGCACATAATATGAGAAGCTGGATTATATGAAGAACAATATTACATCAGGACTGGAAGAAGACTCATTAACAACCTGAGATATGCAGATGATACAACCTTGATTGCTGAAAGTGAAGAGAACTTAAAATACTTACTGACAAAGATCAAAGACCACAGCCTTCAGTATGGGTTTCACCTCACTGTAAAGAAAAGAAAAATTGTCAACACTGGATCAATAACTCACACTAAAGTTGTCAAATATTTCATTTTGCTTGACTTTGCAATCAACACTTATGGAAGCAGTTGCCAAGAAATCAAAGGATGAATTGCATTAGGCAAATCTGTTGCACAAGACCTCTTTAAAGTGTTCAAGAGCAAAGATATCATTTTGGGGTCTAACATGCGCTCGCCCCAAACCATGGTATTTTCAATGATCACATATGCATGAGAAAGTTGGACAATGAATAAAGAAGACCACAGAAGAATTGATGCATTTGATTATAGTGTGAGAGAAAAATATTAAAATTATCATGGACTGCCAAAAGAACAAACAAATCTGTTTTGGAAGAAGTACAGACAGAATGCTCTTTGGAAGCCAGGACAGCCAGACATAGTCTGTCATACTTCAGACATATTATTCAAGAGGAACCAGTCATTGGAGAAAGACATCATGCTTGGTAAAGTGGAGGGTCACAGAAACAGTAGAAGGCCCCCAATGAGATGGCACTGTGGCAACAGTAATGGGCCCAAGCAAAGCAATGATTGCTAGGTTGGCACAGGACCGGGCAGTGTTTCGTTCTGCTGTGCATAGGGTCCTTATGAGTCAGTTCTGATGGCACCTAACAACAACAACAACAAATGGGCAAAATATTGAATGATGTAGCAAACATCAAAAGAGATGGCAGGAATACACAGAGTCACTATACGAAAAATAATTGGTTGATATTCAATCATTTCAAGAGATAGCATATGATCAAGAACGTATGGCACTGGAGGAAGAAGTCCAAAATGCATTGAAGGCATTGGTTGAAACAAACTGAAATGCTTCAACAAACTGATGCATAGCTGGAGGTGCTCACTCATGTATAAGAAGAAATTTGGAAGACAGCTACCATGTCAACAGTTTGGAAGAGATCCATATTTATTGTCAATTACTAAGAGAAGTGACCCAATGGAATGTGGAAATCATCAAAGAATATCACTAATATCACATGCAAGTAAAAATTTCCTGAAGATAATGAAAATGGTCACAGTAGTACATCAACCATGAACAGCCAGAAATTCAGAAGAGGACATGGAACTATGGATATCATTACTGATATCAGTAAAGGCTAAAAACAGAGAATACTGGAAAAATGTTTGTTGTTGCTGTTTTTAAGTTCTATCGAGTTGGTTCCAACTCATAACAACCCTGTATGGGGTTTTCAAGTAGTGGCTGGTGGGTTTGAACTGCTGACCCTGTGGTTCAAACTGACCTTGTGGGTCAGGAAAAATGTTTACGTGTGCTTTACTGATACTGCAAAGGCATTCAAATGTGTGGATTATGATAAACTATGGATGACATTAACAAGAATGGGTATTCCAGAATACTTAATTGTGCTCTTGAGAAACCTGTGCATAGACCAAGAGGAAGTCATTAGACTAAAACAGGGGGAAACCGAATGGTTTAAAATCAGGAAAGGTGTGCACCAGGTTTGTATCCTTTCACCATACTTACTCAGTGTGGCGCTGTTAAATGAGTTGAATGAGCTACCAGCACTGGACTGCAAAGTTGGTTTGAATCACAAAGTCGACAGTTCAAGTTCATCAGCCACTCCTCAGAAACCCTACACAGGGTTGCTATGGGTCAGAACCAACTCGAACGGCACTTAACAATGATATTCTGAGCAAATAATCTGAGAAGCTGGATTATTTGAAGAAGAATGTTTGTAAGAAAAACTAATTAGCAACCTATGTCATATGCATATGACGCAACATTGTTTGCTGAGAGTAAATAAGACTTGGAATGCTTACTGATGAAGATCAAAGGCTTCCATAAGGACTGCCCCTTAATGTAAAGAAAACAAAAATCCTCACAACTGAACCACTAAATAACATCGTTATAAATGGAGAACAGATTGAAGTTATCAAAGATTTTGTTTTACTTAGATTCACAAGCAATGCTCTTGGAAGCAGCAATCAAGAAACCAAACTTCGCATTACACTATGCAAATCTGCTGCACAAGAACTATTTAATGTGTTGAAAAAAACAAAGATGTCACTGTGAGAACTAAAATATGCCTGACCCAAGCCATGGAATTTTCAATCACCTCATATGCATGTGAAAGTTGGGCATTAAATAAGGTGGACTGAAGGAGAATTGATGGATTTGAATTATGGTTTAACAACCCTCAGAACTGAGTCAACAACACTTAAACAACAAAGAATATTGAAAGCACCATGGACTGCCAGAAGAACAAGCAGATCTGTCTTGCAAGAAGTATAGTCAGAATGCTCCTTCGAAGCAATGACAGCGAAACTTTGTCTCTCACTTTGGCCATGTAGTCAGGAGGGATAAGTTCCTGTTGAAGGACATTGTGCTTGGAAAAAATGGAGCAAAACAGAGGGACACCCTCAATGAGATGGATTGTCATAGGCAGTAGCGATGGGTTCAAATACAACGACAAATGTGAGGATGGCCCAGGACTGGGAAATGTTTCTTTCTGTTGCTATGAGTCAGAATGGATTCGATGATATCTAAAAACAATGAACAACTCCAGAGTGTTCTTGTTGTTGTTAAGTGCCACCAAGTCAGTTCCAACTCACAGTGAACCTGTATAGGGTTTCTGATAAGTGGTTGGTGGGTTTGAACAGCTGACCTTGTGGTTAACAGTCCAGTGCTTATCTTACAGAGCTGCACCAGAACTCCAACAAGCAGATTAAGCATAGAACAAACAATTTGGGGACAATTATTCTTTATCTGTTAAAATATCTTCATGATACTACTACTTAGCATTGTATGTACACTCCTATCCCTCCCTAGCTTTGAATCTAAGGACATCAAACTAGATAACAACTCTTGCCCATCATTCTAAAATAGCTTTCCCTGAGATGTGTTGGGCTCTTTTAATCTACCAATTTTGATGTTCCTTCATCTCAAGTAATTTTGTTAATATTATATATAAATCCATTTTCTGCTCAATTTGTTGGATTCTCCCTGTTAACAGCTCCAATTATCTTTATGTTGGTTCATTTTATCTTGCCTCAATATCTATTATATCCTCATAAATTTCTTTACGCTGTCTTTTCCTTTGCATTCACTATAATTATTTTAAGTTCTTCATCTAAGTTATTATCTCAACTCCAAAGCATCTCTACTCTGTACTTTATTTCTCATCTTCTGTATAACAATATTACTTTAGTCCTCAGTTCTCTTCCTCTATCTTTACCTTACTCTAGTGTCTTATCATCTTGTCTTTAATTTCTCATTAGTTTCCTCTATACAGAAAAGGACAAAACTTCAAGGCATGATGATTTTTTTTCCTTTGGGTTATTATTTTTTTTTATTAATTTCATTAGATATTAAAGGAGGGAAATGTCTATCATGGCTATCTGAATGTCAGGTTGTGATTTTTCATTAAAATTTAAGGTTTAATTCTCTAGTATATTTTCCTGATAAGCTGAAATACTTACAATAAAGTGTGTTGCCCTGGCTACTAAGGAGTTTAATGCAATAGATGTTTTCAGTCTAATATTTTTGGTATAAGTATCTATTATCCTCTTTCTATAGTATGATTTCATGCCTATTATTTTATTTACAGTTAGTGACTCAGTGAACTTTTTTTTTTTTTTTTGACTATAAGTCAACACAAATTCTATTTGGAATTAGGTGAAAAATATAATTAAAAATAAAATCATATTTCCAAAAACAAAATGATATACTTAAAAAGTTTTTATAATTACAGCCTTTAAAACAGCCCTCAAAATGCTTACTCCCACCACCATTAAGGGATCAACATATTTTAAATTTTGTGATGATCAACATGACATATGATTAAATTAAAAGATGTGAAAAATGAAACAGTCAATCTGTAAAAGAAGTATTTTATTCAGATTCAAAGATTTACAAATTGAGAAGAATCACAATGAAAGTTCAAAATGAAATTCCAAAAAGAGAGCATACATGCACATTTTTTTATCAGAACATTGTACAGGGTGGGAAAATAATGTGGGGGTACAAGCTAAATGACTGGTTGATGTTTAACATTCTCTGTATGATTCATTTGTCAAGGATTTCTATTAGATGGGGTATTCAATCTGAGTCATACTTTCTTGCATTCCAGAGTTGGTTCCTGTAACAATCTGGGTGGGTCACCTTACAATGATTGAGAACAAGTATTTTAGTCAAGAGGATAGCCATAGGGCGCATTCACTAAAAAACAGTGAAAACAGGGGCCTAAAACAAAATGGAGTTCAATCCAGACCGATATCAGCCATATTTGTTATATCAAGTACGTCAGTTTTAGAGTGCTCTTTCTCAAAGTCAAATGATTCACTAAATTAGTTTGGATTCAATGAAATAGTCACTATTTTACATTAAACACTAAATACTAAAGACCAAAGACCAGAAGAGTTGTGGGATGACATTAAGAACACCATACTGAAGAAAGCAAAAAGTCATTAAGAAGACAAGAAAGAAGGAATAGGTCAAGAAATTTGGAAGACAACTATCTGGCCAACTTATTGGAAGAGATCCATGTTTATGCCCATTCCAAAGACAGGTGACCCAATGGAGTGCAGAAATCATCGGACAATCTCTTTGATATCCCATGCGAGTAAAAGTTTACTAAAGGTAATACAGAAATGACTGCAAGTATACATTGACAGAGAACTTCCAGATGTTCAAGCCAGATTCAGAAGAGGGCATGGAACAAAGGATATCATTACTGATCTCCATTGGATCTTGGCTGAAAACAGAGAATATCAGAAAGATGTTTACCTGTGCTTTATTGACTATGCAAAGGCTTTCGATTGTGTGGATCATGACAAGGTATGAACAACATTGTGAAGTATGAGTATTCCAGAACACTTAATGGTGCTCATGAGGAATCTGTACAGGCACCAAAAGGCAGTTGTTCAAACAGAACATGGGAACACTGAGTGGTTTAAAATTAAGAAAGGTGTGAGACAGGGTTGTAATCTTTCACCATACTTATTCAACCTGTATGCTGAGCAAATAATCCAAGAAGCTAGGTTCTATGAAGAAAAAACGTGGCATCAGGATTGGAGGAAGACTCTTTAACAACCTGCGATATGCAGATGATGCACCCTTGCTTGCTGAAAGTGAAGAGGACTTAAAATATTTACTGATAAAGATCAAAGACCACAGCCTTTGGTATGGATTACATCTCAATGTAAAGAAAACAAAAGTCCTCACCACTGGACCAATAAACAACATTCTTATTATGGAGAAAAGATTGAAGTTGTCAAGGACTTCATTCTTCTTGGATCAACTTCATTCTTCTTGTCAACACTCATGGAAACGGCAGACAAGAAATCAAAGGACATATTACATTAGGCAAATCTGCTGCACAAGACGTTTTTAAAGTGTTGAAGTGCACAGATGTCAGCCTTGGTATTTTCAATAACCTCATATGCATGTGACAGCTGGATAGTGAATAAGGAAGACCATAGAAAAATTGATGCTTCTGAGTTATGGTGTTGGAGGAGAATATTGAAAATGTCATGGGCTCCCAAAAGAACCAACAGAACTGTGTTGGAAAAAGTGCAGCCAGAGTGCTCCTTGGAGGCTAGGATGGCCAAACTCCGTCTCTCATACTTCGGACATATTGTCAGGAGGGACCAGTCACTGGAGAAGAATATCATGCTTGGTAAGATGGAGGGTCAGGCAAAAAGAGGAAGACCCACAGAGTGATGAATTGGCAAAGTGGCAGCATCAGTGGGCTCAAGTGTGGCAACAATAGTGAGGTTGGCCCA
Source organism: Chrysochloris asiatica (assembly GCF_000296735.1). NCBI lineage: Eukaryota > Metazoa > Chordata > Mammalia > Afrosoricida > Chrysochloridae > Chrysochloris > Chrysochloris asiatica. The sequence continues at coordinate 21,786,646 of NW_006408550.1, read as the reverse complement.
GGATCAGGCAGTGTTTCATTCTGCTGTGCATAAGGTCGCTATGGGTTGGTACCAACTCGATGGCACCTAACAACAACAACAACAACATTTTACACAATCTTAGGATAGACAGTAGTACTTTTAAAATGCTTTAAAATAGAAATTTATCTCACAAATGGAGATCCATATTCTATATGCTAAGGTTATTTGATCTTTCATTATATCTTTGGTCTATGGAGCTATGGAACAAGAAACAATTGTTAAAATAGTTCAGAAATCAGTCTTCCTGAAAACCCAAGGAAGAAATTTTGCTCACTTCACAATGTCTGAAAAAACAAAGCTATTCATGAGTTACTTTAATCCTAAGAATTGAGGTCGACTGTTAACATCCTTTCCTTTTTGGTTTGGTTATTTAGTACCCCAAACTAAACACTGAATTATTTCTACTAATGTGTAGGATGATATGCCATGTATTTTTGATACCTCTCTCAAATTCATGTTCCTTCCCAACTCTCTTTTTTTCTGTTCTAATTTACTTATTTTATACCTTATTTGAGATCTCTGATACACACAAAATATTTGGAGGTAAGCATAACAAAGAAATCAAATATTTAACTATTAATTCCATCAAATACAATGATTTAAAAATGATCTCCTCCCTTTATCTAAAATGTCACTATATGAATGAATAGAAATAGAAAGTTATTTTACTCAAGTAAAACATATACAGGCAGCCCATTGGTTACAAATGACCAGTTATGGACAATTCATACTTTCCCTTTACTGTTAAGTAAGTTGCCCTCACTTTAAAACAGTTGAACCATGCCTTCCTGACAAATTCTTTAATACAGTCACCTTCCCATGTTGTACATGTAGCTTTTAAATATGTGAAAAGGCTAAACAAGAATCTTATGCACCTGCTCTAACCTACCTACAAATTCCACTTAAAAACACAGGAACAGATATCGTTCATAACCCGGGGACAACCTGTATATAAAGGGTTATTTCAGTTCCATTTAGAACAACAAACGGAAATTCCATTTTCCATGATTTTTTGTAGCCCCTTCACAATGTGAGTAGCAAAAAGAAACATCTTAACATTAAGCAGTAAAAGAAATATTAGATATATTTGAATATGATTTATTTTAAGTAATATGAGGGGGGTTCCAAAAGTTTGTAGAATAATTCCATTATCTTTAGTTCCATTTTTCCATGAACTTTTTCAAGCACATCATATTTAATGACAAAGGAGAATGCTTATGATACAATATTATTAAGAGAATGGGATGCAGAATTCTATTAGAATGTGATCTTCATTTAGTTGATGTATGAAGAGGCTTAAAGAAGTTCATGGAAAAATTCCATTATCTTTTAATTCCATTTTTTCCATGAACTTATTGAAGCAGATAATATTTAATGATAGGGGGAATGTTTATGGTGCAATATTATTAAGATAATGGGATGCAGAATTCTGTTATAATGAAATCTTCATTTAGCTGATATACGAAGGGGCTTAAAGAAGTTCATGGAAAAATTCTATTATCTTTCAATTCCAGATTTCCATGAACTTTTTGAAGTTCCCTCATAATATGAATACAACATTTTTTTCAAGAAAACTCATCAGATGTTAAGAATTTTTCATGGATTGTGGAATTATAGTTGATTTGTATTTCATCTGAAGTGTTGTCTATAGTTTCCATTCTTTCTACAACTAATAAGTGGTGTTTTATGAATAGAATTATATACAGAAAGCTGAAAACACCGAGTATCTTAGTCATATGTATACACTGTTATTGTTGCTAAGTTTCTTCAAGTCATTTCCAACTATAGCAAGCCTGTACAGAGGGCTGGTAGGTTTGAACCATCAATCTTGAGCTTAACAATCCAGTGTTTCTCCTACAGCACCACCCCAGGACTTCGTGTGCAGAGGTAAATACTCAAAATGATTACTTGGACCCAGAAATTTGCTGTCACTTGTGAAATAACTAAAGCTAACAGAAAGTCCAATAATATAAACTCCTTTTGTCTCATAAACTAGACTTGGCTTCACAAAAGGAATTAAACTTTTCCACAGCATTTCATTTCACATTTTTACTTCATTTCAGTGGCTTTTATATTCTGAAAAAGACAGGCTTGAAAACCTAGTAGTGCAAGAGATGTCATGATTAGAATGCTACAGTTGCTGCTGTTTTCATTTTGTCTCTACTATTGGCTTTAGTGAAGGAGCTCTGGTAGCTTAGTGGTTACGAATTGGGCTGCGAGCCTCAAGGTCAGCGGTTCGAGACTACCAGATGTTCTGCGGAAGAAAGATGAGGCTTTCTGCTCCCATAAAGATTTACAGCCTCGGAAACCCTGTACAGGGTCCCTATGAATTGGAACCGACTCCACGGCACATAACAACAACAACATCGGCATTAGTACCATTCTCCCCACCTGGACAACTTTGTAATAAAGGAGGGAAAAACAAGAGCTGGATTGCAGTTGCTCCTGTTAAGTTAGGAGTGACTTTTTCTCCTCAGCAAAATAAATACTGCTTTAGTACAGCCTAGAATTTATTAAATACTTGGTCATTAACTTTTCTTGGTCTTTGTCTTTTCTTCACAAAGACAAAGGAACTTCAAAAAGTTTGTGGAAAGATGGAATTGAAAGGTGATGGATTTTTCCTTGAACTTTTGACGTCCCCTCATACAGTTATGTGCTGCATAATGTTAATTCTAGCAACATCTGACCTCATCTATGTCCCTGGTCCCATAAGGCACCACTAGAGGGATGCAGGGGATGCAGACCACTCGAGGTGACACTGCCCAAGGATGCAACACCAAAATGACTGCCTATAAAACTTTCTTGTGGTGTTTCAACAGAAATGTATAATTTTTTAAATAAAAATATCCCTGTCATCAGAGTCCTGGTGTGGTGCTGTAGAATAAGAACTGTCCCACAAGGTCAGTTTGAATCACAAGGTTGGTGATTCAAGCCCATCAGCCACTCTGGGAAACTCTATACAGGCTCGCTATAAGTTAGAACTGACTCGATGGCACTTAACAATGACAACATCCTTATAATCAGTCATAACAACAAAAACATTTTTTGTAAGTCTAGTTTACATGTATCAATATACCTAAAAGGCTAAAATTTTATGCTCGTTTACTTTTTGAACCATCTAATAAGGATCTCTGGTAGCGGATGGTCACGAATTGCACTGCTAACCTTAAGGTCAGCAGTTCGAAACTACCATCTGTTCGTCAGGAGGAAGGTGAGACTTCTGCTCCCATAAAGCTTTACATCCTCGGAAACTCTGTACAGGGTCGCTATGAGTTAGAATGGCTTCCACGGTACATCACCACTGATGTCAGAGCTGTCATCATTACCCAGTTACAATGACATTAATCGAGTGGTTTTGCCTGCCTGGGTTACAAGCATGTCCTGTTTTCATTGCTTCTGGTGCTTTTATAGTTACTGATTATGTCAAATTTTCTGCCATTTTGGCTATAATATTATGTTAATTAGTATTTGTGAATCCATGTTAGCAACTCTTTTTTTTTTTTTTGAGAATGAAGTAGTAATTAAAGAAAAAGGGCTTCCAGTAATGTAACTGATAATGCAATTCAACTTAGAAAGATTTCACAAAGCAATTTTGTTTTTGTTAGGTGCCATCAATTGGTTCCGACTCATCATGCCCCTACGTACAAACAGCACATCCAGTCCTGCACAGTCCTTCTGATGGTTTTGTGTCAGCCCATGATTGCTGTCACTGTGTTTGTTCATCTCATTTGAGGTGATCCTCTTGTTTGTTGACCCTTAATTTTGCCAAACTTCATGTCCTCTTCAGGGACTGGTCCTTCCTGACAACATGTCCAAAGCAAAAGAGAATAAGTCTTGCTGTCCTTTCTTCTAAGGAGTAATCCAGCAGTAATTCTTCCAAAACAGATTTGTTCATTCTTCTGGAACGCATGTTGCTGCTGCTATTAAGTGCTGTTGAGTAGATTCTGACCCATAACGACCCTGTATAGAGTTTCCAAGGAGCAGATGGTAAACTTGAACCACAGACCTTGCAGTTCAAACAACTTTGCCGTCTGACATATTAGCCCTCCGTGCCACACCAGGACTCATGATACTTTAAATAAATTTCACCAACACCATTATTGAAATGTATCAATTTTTCAGTCTTCCTTATTCATTTCCCAACTTTCACATAAACATGAGCTAATTGAAAATACCAGGACTTGGGTTAAGCGTACCCTAATCCTTAAAGTGACATCCTTGCTCTTAACATTTTAAAGAGGTCTTGTGCAGCAGATGTACCTAATGCAATACGTCATTTGATTTCTTGACCGCTGCTCCTATGAGCACTGATTGTGGATCCAAGTAAAACAAAATCTTTAACAACTTTAATCTTTCCTCCATTTATCATGATGTTATTTATTGGTCCAGTTGTGAGGATTTCCTTTTCTTTTCATTGAGATGCAATTCATAGATGAAGACTCTAGTCCTTGATCTTCACCAGTAAATACTGCAAGCCCTCTTGTCATTAAGCAAGCCAGGTTGTGTCTTCTGCCATGTTCTTTATACAGTCCAGCTTCTTAGATTATTTGTTCAGTATATAGACTGAACAGGTATGGTGAAAGGATACAACCCAGGTGCTCACTTTTCCTGATTTTAAACCATTTAGTATCACTTTATTCTGTTTGAAAACTATCTCTTGGTTTATGTACAGGTTCCTCAAAGGAGCAATTAAGTGTTCTGGAATACCCATTCTTCACAATACTATACAGAGTTATGATTCACACTGTCAGATGCTATTGTACAGTTAATAAAGCACAAGCAAACATTTTTATGGTATTCTTTCCTTTTAACCAAGATCTACATGATATTAGCAATATTATCTCTTGTTCTACATCCCCTTCTGAATCTAGCTTGGATTTCTGGCAACTTTCTGTCAATTTACTGTTGCAATTGCTGTTGAATTATCTTCAGCAAAATTTCACTTGCATAGGATACTAACATTATTGTTTGATGATTTTGTTTACATGACAATACTATGAGATTGTTCAGATTCTTTTCCCAAATGAAGTTTTGTTTCATTTATTTGTCCTCAAGTGACTTAAATAAAGCATAAATCAAAGTGTGAAAATTGTGTAGTCTAGGAATTTCTGAACTTAACACACTGCTTCTAGCTTGTACCTTATTGTCTCTTAAGATTCATTTAGAAATTTGAATTGGATTCTAATATTTTTACAAATACAGGAGAAGAAGCTCAGTGTGTTTGAAAGAAGGCCATATTGTGTTTGTAGATTATAAATCTTGCTCTTGTAATCATACCAAGCATTGCGCCCAACTATTAATACTTCTCTGACCTAAAAATAGGCTTTCAAAGATCATATTATTTTCTGTTTCTCTTTGGAACACATATTCTCAAACAAATTATCTGTCATTCTCAAATGAAATCTCAAATGCCCATAAATAGAGGAAAATCCATCTTATTTTACCTGTATTAAAAAAGAAAGAAAATGTACTAGTCCCTGGTGTGGCGCTGTGGGTTAATGTGTCAGACTGCAAAGTTGTTTGAACCTCAAGGTGACAGTTCAATCTCACCAGCTGCTCCTTGGAAACCCTATACTGGGTTGCTATGGGTTGGAATCAACTCGACAGCACTTAACAACAATAATTTCTTCTTAGAGTCCTTGTGTGGTGCTGTGGGTTAATGTGCCAGACTGAAAAGTCTTTGAACTGCAAGATCGGTGGTTCAACCTCACCAGCTGCTCCTCGGAAACCCTATGCAAGATCACTATGGGTTGGAACTGATTCGACGGCACTTAACAACAACAATTTCTTCTTACATCAAAATTTTCCTAGAACTTTTTAACTCAAACTCTCTAATTTCTCTCCTTATATAATTTCTTTTTTGCTCCTCAACTTAAAGAACTTTGAAAAGGAACACTATTTGAGTCCTTTGATGGTTCCCAAACTGTCATTTTGATGTGGTATATGTTGAAGAATGTGGAATTCTTTGGGTAAGGGTTAGAGAGATGGAAACACCACCACCAGAGGTATATAGACCTGAATGGAGGATAGGCCAAGAATCAATAGCTTCACATTTTGATCTTTTTGTTTAGTAGAGGTTTTATAGTAATACTTTTCCACTTTCCCTTGTATATGCCTTTGACTCACAAATGTACACATCCTTCCTGACACTCCCCTTTGAATGCCAGATTAACATAATCTTTGCCTGGTGTAAATCCCCCTTGGATTTCTAGTAGGTGGCTCAAACTTACTGTGTCTAAACTTGCCACCTCAATTAATGGCCTCTTCATCTTCCCACCGATTAAATTAAAAATGCTTGGTGTCGAATTTTGTACTCTCACATTTCACATCCAATCCCTCAGCAAATCCTATTGACGCTATCCCTTTGGAGGAACATTCGCTTCTGTTGACACAGTCCAAACTGCCATCATCTTTCAACTCAGTGGTTTCCTGACCGGGACCCCTACTTTGTACAATGCAGCCAGTGATCAGTTAAAACATAAGCTAATCATGTTGCTTCTCCACTCAGAACTCTCTAATGGCTTCTCTGGCCTTTCAGAGCAAGAGAACATGTTCTTATTACAGCAGAAGGCCTTACCTAAATTGTGACTGAGCTGACCTCACTCTCAGTACATTTGTTCCCACTCTTCTCCAGCTACACTGGCTTTCTGAGTTCCCTCGAATACTTCTGGCATGTGCTTGCCTCAGGAAGTTTACTCCTTAATCCCACTGCCTGCCAAGTTCATTTCATAGGTATTTATGTGATTTGTTTCCTCCCATCTCTCAGGTTTGTACTTAAATGTCAAGGAGTTCTGGTAGTGTAGTGGTTATGAGTCGGGCTGCTAACCTCTGTATCAGAAGTTTGAAACTACCAGCCATTCCACAGGAGAAAGATGAGGCGTTCTGCTCCTGTAAAAATTTACAGTCTGGGAAACCCTGTGTAGGGTCACTACTAGTTGGAACTGACTTCATGGCACACCGCCACCGACACGTCTCTGATGCTGTTTAAGTTTGCACCTCCACATGCTCTGTATCCCAGCTCTTTGCTGTCTTTCCCCACTTGACAGCCGGTACCATTAACAGACTATGTATTTTTTAAATTTAACTTAGTCATGGTTTCTCCCCAAATAAGAATATACGATTGAGTTTTAGCCGTTTTGTTCAGACTACATAAATAACTGTCCAAAACACAATGTTGTTATGTTGTTAAGTGCCGTTGAGTTGGTTTTGATTCATAACTACCCTCTAATAGGGTTTTTGAGTGGCAGCTGGGGTGTTTGAACTGCTGACCTTGCAGTTCACTGGCCAGTGGTGATCCTACAGTGCCACACCAAGACTCCAAAGCCTTATCTTTCTCCCATGGATTATCTGGTGGGCTTGAACCACCAACCTTATGGTTCGCCATTCAGTGCTTATCCTACAGAGCTACCATACACCAAAATATAATTGTCCCTGTTAAGTAAGGAAGAGTCGATTCCAACTCATAGCGACCCTGTATAAGGTTTCTGAGGAGCAGCTGGTGGGTTTGAACCACAGACTTTGTGGCTAGTAGTCCAGTGTTTATCCTACAATGCCACACCAGTATTTTCATTATTGTCACTCATAGCTGGTGAATTTGAACTGCTTACACAAAATGAATACTTTCTATAGGCCTCCTGGTGTGGTGCTGTAGGGTAAGCACTGGACTGTGAACCACAAGGTCAGCAGTTCAAACCCACCAGCTGCTCCTTGGACACACTATACAGGGTTGCTATGAGTCAGGACTAATTCAATGGCCCTTCACAACAACAACATATGTTTGGAGTAATAAAATTTGCATGTGCATATCGATGGAAGTGGAGAGATATTCTTGGAGATAAACAACATAAGAATCAGCAGTTTGAGGGTTAAAATTGCCTCATAGAAACAATGCTGTGATTTCTGAGTTCAAGTAATTATAGGTGAAGTGGCGGACAGAAATTTTCAGGAACCCCTTCCTTCAGTCAGTAACACAGAGAAGTGTTGAAAAGCTTTGCCCTGAGACATCCTGAAACATCCTAATGGTACCCTGATGACATGCAGAAGGTGGTTTTCTTTATAACCATTTTTATCATCATGCTCCCTTGATCATTTTCTAGGCAGAATATCATTATTACCTGTAAATATAGATATATACTATTTTTATTGAGGAATGTATTTTTCTTTAGGAAAATGATGAACTAATAATACACCCCAATTGTGTTCCCTAAGCTGGGATTCTGTCTTCTTTAGGTAGGCTAGATGATCTTTCTGGAACTGTGGTAAGAAGTCCTGGGTCTTGAGACAGGCATTTTAGTCTCAGCTGGGTTTCTCCATCCCTTCTTTTATCCACTACTCATCTTGGTGTGGTGCTGTAGGATAAGCACTGGACTATTAACGACAAGGTCTGTGGTTCAAACCTACCAACCACTCCTTGGAAACCTTATGCTGGGTCACTATGAATCCAAACCAACTTGATAATACTAGTACTTAACAGCAGCAGCAAAAACATCTCTTAATGTGAAACGTTCAGCAGCCAAAATAGTCTATTAATGATGCAATTGGATGTCATGGGATAAAATCCATCATTTATATGAAAGGACATTTAAGGTCTTAATAAGAAATTATAATATGATTGTTTGAGAGACGTTGCTTGCTGGCAGGAATCTTAAATTATATGTGAGGATGGATCAGATGTCCTCTGAGATCAATTTTAAGCTTATTGGATTTGATAATCTTTAAAAGTTACCTACTAATATGCTTCACTGTAGTGTTTTTGCAAGGAAACAGAATCCATTCCTTAACCTATTTTGTAATTTCCCTTTAATAGAAATCTATCATTGAAAAAGCCTTTTTTTACTCTATGAATTTTACATGAATAAATAATAGAAACTAGAAGTAACTGGAAGTTGGTTTCTATAAGGAGAGAAAACAGTTCTAGAATATTTTACAGCAAATGTATTTAAAACAGAAATCTGGTTCCAGTTGAAGAGCAATATAATATGTCATTTGGCCTAAGTTTATCTCTTAGAAGAATAGGTGGCAGGCTATGAATTATTCTCTGAAGATGTAAATTAAAAAAACTAGAAGAATTTTGATGTACACATACATCACTGGCCTCGTTAATAAAAACTGGCATCTAGCAATTGTACTCTTGGAAAGAAAAATTAACATACTATAATATTTTGGTCAGTAAAGTAAAAGTCTGCATGCCAATAAATTACTCTATGACTATTAAATATACTTTGAAGCTACAGTAGTTGCTAACTTCTTCTTCTTTATATATCTCATAGAGCATTCATAAGAAACTTTAAAAATGAAGGCAAAACTGAATCAGTAACTATGATTTTAGATTTTAAAAGCTTATATGGATGCCAAATAGACAACAAAACAAAATGACCAAAGTCTTACCTTTCCAATGAGCTTAATTGAATTTGTGTAGATACAACCATTTTCCAATGATAGCAATCTCTTCCTTCTTTCGTCACTACTTTCTTTCTGAGAAATATAAACTTAGCTACACTGGAAGTCAGTTCTTTTCATGGAGTTTTTAGAAAGAAAGACACATTTTACTGTAACCAGATGTAAAATCAACCTGCTGAATTCGCTGAGGCAAGGTCATTTTTAAGGACTCTTCCTTTGTTTGACGTGGTATAGAATGGCTGTCTACTCAGGGGCTGAAACACTCTGTACTAACTGAAAATGGTCGCAGATATGGTGAGACAGAAGGGGATTTTTTCTGGTATATTATTAAATTCTTAAATAATCTTGTTGGTGGTGGTGGTGTATGCCATCGAGTCAGTTCTGATTCATAGCGAGCCTGTATAGGGTTTCCAAAGAGTGACTGATGCATTTGAACCACCCACTTTGTGGTCAGTAGTCCAGTGCTTATCCTATATCACCACATCAAGAAACTTAGAATTATTATCTTCATATTATAAATCATAAATTTCTATTTAGAAAGTTTTCTTTAATTTGGTATAGGTATGAAGTCCATATATATCAGACTGGATTTGAACCATGTCTTCCCGATTCTCAGAGATATTTGGAGTTCTCATTGCATGCACTGTATCTGACTGGAGGAATTGGAAGGAAGCATGGAATAGGGACCTACCAAACACACATCTGCCCCTGAGCTGTCCAGCAAAGAGACAGAACGACGTGGTCACTGCTGCCTGTACAGTACATTCTTCCAAACCCAAATCCCTGATACAAAAGTTAAGCAAACTTCTATAGAAGAATCCTGATCAAAAGGGGGGAAATGTAGAACAGAATTTCAAATTGCCATAGAATCTAGACTTTTTGGAGCCACTGAGGCTGGGTGAACCCCTAAAATCATTGCCCTGAGATCATCTTTAAACCTTCAACCACAAATATTCCCTGATGGCATTTTTAAAGCAAACAACACTGACTGTTACAGAGCCAATTAAAACTCATTATGATACTATAGAATAGAGTAGAATTCTCCCATAATATTTCTAAGGCTATAAATCCTTAAAGAACCACAGTGCTTCATCTTTCTCACAAAGAGCGACTGGTGGATTTGAACTGCCAACTTTTTGGTTACTAGTCGAATACTTTCACCACTGAATCACCAGGGTTCACTAAACCAAACAGTAAACTCCAAACCTAGGTCTTCAAGTGGATTCCAACTCATAGTCATCCTTTAGCTTAGTTAATAAAGAATGTCTACTTTGAGCATTGTGCTCTTGAAGAACTATTTAGCCCTAGTGTGGCACTGTGGGTTAATACGCTGGACTGCAAAGCTGTTTGAACTGCAAGGTCGGCCATTCAAGCTCACAGATGCTCCTTGGAAATTCTACACAGGCTCAGAAACGACTCGATGGCACTTAACAACAACAGCAATTTGAAAGATTTGATAGGAATCTTGTTGTTGATGTGTGTCATTGACTCGGTTCTGACCCATAGTGACCCTGGTAGGATGAATTTTGTTGTTGTTGTTGTTGTTAGGTGCAATGGAGTCGGTACCGCCCCATAGCGACCTTATGCACAGCAGAACGAAACAATGCCCGATCGTGGGCCAACCTCACTACTGTTGCCAAGCTTGAGTCCATTGATGCTGCCACTTGGTCAATTCATCTCACTGCGGGTCTTCCTCTTTTTCTCTGACCTTCCACCTTACCAAACATGATCTCCTTCTTCAGTGACTCCTTAACAATATGTCCGAAGTGTGAGAGACGAAGTTTGGCCATCTTGACCCCAAAGAGCGCTCTGGCTGCACTTCTTCCAAATTCTCCAATATTCTCCTCCAACACCATGACTCAAAGGCATCAATTCTTCTAAGGCCTTCCTTATTCACTGTCCAGCTTTCGCATGCATATGAAGATATTGAAAATACCATGGCCTGGGTCAGGAACACCTTAGTTCTCAAGCTGACATCTTTGCTCTTCAACACTTTAAAAAGGTCTTGTGCAGCAGATTTGCCTAATGCAATACGTCGTTTGATTTC
>NW_006408550.1:21759950-21773714 GCF_000296735.1 Chrysochloris asiatica | reverse complement strand
GTCTGTTCCACAGTTTGCCCCTGGTCTTGTTTTCATTGATGATATGGAGCTTTTCCATCGTTTCTTTCCGCATATGTAGTCAACTTGATTTCTATGTATTCCATCTGATGAGGTCCATGTGTAAAGTTTTCTCTTATGCTGTCTAAAGAAGGTATTTGAAATGAACACATCATTGATTTTACAGAACTCTCTCATGCATTTTCCAGCATCATTTCTATCACCAAGGTCATATTTTCCAACTACTTATCCTTCCTCTTTGCTCCCAACCTTTGCATTCCAATCACCAGTAATGATCAAAACATCTTGATTGTGTGTTTGATCAATTTCAGACTGAAGAAGTTGGTAGAATTCTTTTATTTCATCCTCACTGGCTTTAGAGGTTGGTGTGTAAATTTGAATAATAGTGGTATTAACTGGGCTTCCGTGTAGGCACATGGATACTATCCTATCACAGACAGCATTGTACCTCATGACTGATCTAGGTATGTTCTTTTTGACAATGAATGCAACACCATTCCTCTTCAATTTGTCATTCCTGGCATAGTAAACCATGTGGTTGTCAGATTCAAAATGGCCAATACCAGGGCATTTCAGCTCAATAATGCCTAAGATATCGATGTTTATGCATTCCATTTCATTTTTGACAACTTCCAGTTTTCCCAGATCCATACTTCATACATTTCACATTCCGATTTTCAGTGGATGTTTACAGCTGTTTCTCTTCATGTTGAGTTGTGCCCCATCAGCAAATGAAGGTCCTGAGGGCTTTACTCCATTTGTGTTATCACAGTCAACTCTACTTTGAGAACATAGCTCTTCCCCAGTCATATTTTGAGTGCCTTCCAACCTGAGGGGCTCATTTTCCGACACTATATCTGACAGTGTTTCTCTGCTATTCATAGTTTTCAGTGACTAAATATTTGGAAGTAATTTGTCACTCCTTCTTCCTAGTCTGTCTTCATCTGTAAATTCTTCTGAAACTTCGCCAGCATGGGTGACCATGCTGGTATTTAAAATACTGGTGGCATAGCTTTCAGAATCACAACAACTTACAAGCCACCACAGTATGACAACCTGACAGACAAGTGGTAGAGGTTGAAGTTTAGGGAGTAGTAAATTTATATTAATGTAGGAGGAACAACTCAGAAGAGGACGAGGATAGTTGCCCAACTCGAAGAATGTAATCAATGTTGATGAATTGTACATATGGGGATCACTGAATTGGTGCATGATCTGCTGTATACATTCTCAACAACTACCAAATAACGTACATTTTTTTTTGAAAATCAAGCAAACACAACTAAGGAAAAGCCGTTTATATAATTCATTCCCTGGTGGGGAAATAGAATTTTATAAGCAGTGACTGGGAAGAACATGTCACCTCCACTGGATGAAACATACAACTCCTTTGTAACCTAAGTTGCTCCCTCTTTATGGAAGGCATCTGCAGGTGGCAACACAAAATATGTCCCTATTTTCTTACTTCATTCCTCTTAGTTTCCCAACGTGTAGCTGTTAGAACCTCTCCTCCACCATTTTTCCCTGTGTTTCTATGACCTATTTAATTGTCTTCCTTGTACACTAAAGTTCTCTCACGTCACTTAGGCCTATTCTATTTCTTTGTGTCCCTTTGGAACATTTAATTACCCTACATCATAGGTCCCTTCAGTAGAAACAAGCAAGATCCAGAGAGGGACTGAAGGAAGTTGATTCTTTTCCTTTTGCTCCATTGCCTTTGGGTGAAACTGTCCACAAGATTCTCATTGATGTCAGGACAATAGAGTTTAATCCTGGCCTGCATTGTGTGCCTGTGGGTACAAGGGACCAAGAATAGATGTTTCCAGAGTCAATCGGCCTTCAAAATCGCTTCAGCTTATGAATCTGCAGACACTTTTAACCCTAATACTTGGAAGGATTCATCTATATGTTCCACTTTTCTGTATGGTGGCGCTTCAAAAGGTTCATTTTTCCAGGAACATTTTGGAAGTGTGTTTCATGGTGGCATTAAAGGATAATTGATACATTGAGCATATTAGGGGTTTTTGTTTGCTTGTCTTGTAATTTTGCTATTTTGAATGTATTTTAAATCAGCAAATCATCTTTGAACGTTCTACAATGCTAGAGCAGTGCTTTGCAGATAGTTGGTTATTGTGTGACCACTGCTGTTGTTGTTAGGTACTGATGAATCAGTCCTTGTTCATAGTCCCTCTGTATGACCAGGTAAACTTGCCAGATAAGACTGTCTGTGTTGCAGTTTTTACAGGCTCAAGGTGTCAGGTGTTTCTCCCTTGGAGCTGCCAGATGGATTCCAACTGCCAATGTCTAGATTAACAGCTGAGCACTTAACCACTGTGCCACCAGGACTGTCTTGTATCCTGGTGTAGTGCTGTAGGATAACACTGAACTGCTAACTTACAAGATTGGAGGTTCAAACTCATTAGCTGCTCCTTGGAAATCCTAATAGGGTTATTAGGGTTTGGAACCTACCTAAAGGCACTTAACAACAACAAGATGAATTAAGTAAAGTTGAATAAATCATTTTCATAACACACAGAAACATTCCTTTTAGTGTTGTCCTATGCCAAAGCAGAGCACAATAAGCAGAGATTTTTGTAAACTCCATAAAATTTAATTCCTGGTGTGGTACTGTAGGATAAATACTGAACTACTAACTTAAAGATAGATGGTTCAAATCCACCAGGTGTTCCTCAGAAACCCTATAAAGTTTGCTATGAGGTGGGACCAGGATGACGGCACTTAACAACAAAATTAAAAATAAAAATTTTCTAGCTAGTTGTCAATTTTTACACCTTTCATCTTGTTCCCAGTAAATAAGTAAATCCCAATTTTGGTTGGACATTAGAATTCCTTGCAAGAACTTTAAAAAGTTTTGGTACCCAGGCTGCAGAAGAGAACAATCTAGGGGTGATACTAAGTCATCAGTAATTTTTTAAAATGATGCACATGACAACAACAATAAAGTAGTAATGCTGGTATTCAGTTGTAAAGAACCACTTTTTTTTTTCTCTTCCTTCCTTCTTTTCTTTCTTTTTTAAACTTTTTATTATGAATTGGTGAAGGTTTGCAGAACAAATCGGTTTTTTATTCAACAATTCATATAAACGTGTTTCATATCATTGATTGCAATCCCCACAATGTTAATATCCCATACCCCAATGCCACCCTGTGTTTCCATTCCTTCCTTCCTAAACCCCTCTGACTTCCAATCTGCTCCCTGGGCAAATGCTTCCCTTTTGGTCTTGAATGGTTGATTGTTCTAAGGAGTATGTGCTTCCTTAGCGTTATTGTTCACCCTATAGATTTGTGTGGTGTGGTGCTGTAGGATCAGCACGTGACTGCTAACTGTATGAGTGACAGTTCAAACCCACCAGCTGCTCTTTAGAAGCTCTGTACAGGGTTAACTGCATTTAGAAATAATGACATTGTTTGACTAGAAATTAATCCATGGGAGTGAGTTCAGTTCCAGCCTTGAAGGATGACTGAGGTGCACAGTCTCTGGGATTCCACCAGTCTGTATCTGACCAGTAATCCCAGTCCTATTTTTATGATTTTGATCTTTGTTCTGTATTTCTCTCCCACTCTATCCAGGATTTTCTAACACGATCCCTTTCAGAGCAGTTAGTAGTGGAATCATCTGGTTTCAGGGTCATGGAAGGTGAGGGAGAACCACATTCAGATGGAGGTGAAGAGATACTTAAGTGCTACTTCTTTTCCTTATAACTTGAAGCAACCTTTTAATACATTGCCACAGCACTGAGCATAAACCTGTAAGCTTCTGAAAGTTAAACTGTGGCCCAGAATACTAGCATCTGTTGTCCAATAATAGGGAACATGTGGTCCTGGGACTTTTCAATGTTGTGAATTCTAAAAGTAGGATTCCAATCTTAAAAAAAAATTAAAAATTAAATCAAAAATATTTCTGGCAGGCTGTGTTTCAACTTAATTAAACTTTATCAGCATATGGAAGTTACAATTTATAGATTCTGTTTCCTTTCTCCTTCACTTATTCATTCTGTTGACACATATTTTCGAGTGATAGAGATTAATTTACAATGGCTTTTCATAAATTAGCTTTCAGCTATCATTCTTTTAGACTTTGGTTATGGCATTTAAATGTCTCCTTGGTTTTAACAATGTGGAACAAAATAGTTCCTTTAGGTAGGATAAAGGAAGTTGCTAGAAATTGCAACATTATTTCCTCTAGGTCAAATTGCTTTACTGGGTGTATTTAAAACAATGGAACAGTGTATATTTAAGATCAAATTATTCATCTGGTGTTTCTTCTTTTTTTAATCTTTCACCTAAACCTGCACATTTAGAAGATCACTTATCACTGGAAACTTTACTACTAATCATACCTTTCAAATGATTTTTAAAAAGAAGTTAAAATGCTTTTGCTCATAACAAAGCATTTTTGTGAAATAAGAAATTAATTTTTATACGTGTTTATGTACCTCTCTCCTCCTTCAAGCTTACCTTGAGAATCGTTTGTATGTTAGAAATGAGAATTGATCATAGCTTTAAGAAAGATTGATTATACTTTCTTGTGATATGGTTGAATTAGTTGGTTCAATATATTGTTGTTAATTGGTGCCATACAGTTGGTTCCCCACTTACACTGACTCTACATTCAAAAGCACAAAGCACTGCCCAATCTTGCACTATCCTTACAGGTTTTGCTATGTCTGAGCCCAGCGCTGCAGCCACCACGTTAATCCAGTCCACTGAGGATCTTGCTCTTTGCATGGACCCTCTACTTTACCAAGTATGAGCTCCTTCTCCAGGGACCAATCCCTTCTGATAACATGATGTAAGTACGTAAGACAAAGTCTCACCATTCCTCTAAAGAACATTCTAACTGGTCTTTCAAAACCGATTTGCTCATTCTTCTGACAATCTATGTTATGCCCCCTGGTTCTATATAGCCTGGTATATAAACATCTGTGTAGATTAACTAAGAAGAATACTTTTGTCTGGTTTTATTTTTACATTTAATGAGAAATCTATTTAAGGACATTTTGCAAACAACAGCATTGCTTAGAATTTGTAAGAAGGCATTAACTTTTTAGAAAATGGTTCCAAGTATAACTTTATATTATTCCTATATATTATCTACTTATGCCATTAACATTTATTAAATATGTACATATATGTGTCAGGTACTTCCTACTGAGATACAAGTTTGAATAAGAAAAAGTCTTGGCACCAAGTTTACAAAACTGTATAGAATATGGAATTCTGGTGAGAGTTCCCTGAACTGGTATAGAGGTAGGGATTCCTTTATTCAATTATCTGTATATAATTATTATTGTCATTTTTTGAAACTGAAACTCCCACTTTTATTTTTAATTAGAAAGTAAACATTTCTTACATTTAAAACTACATCAAATAGAGTGGATTAAGATTTTTGTCAAATGTTACTTAAAATTTTTCTACTTTAGCAACAGAAATAACACATTACTTTCACATTTTAAAAGAAAATGCTAATAACAGTGAAACGTAAGCTTGTGAAAAGTCTATTAGCTTCATTTTATACTTTAGCAAATTCCGGCTTAATGTCAAATTAACCAGGATTACATTTGTATATAATTATTTTTGTTATTTTCTTTTAATTCAATTAAAAACCCATGAAAATGGAATCTAAGTTTCATAATCATGGTGCAATTACAAGTAGGGACTTTTTATCAGATTGTTTCAATACGATAAAGCTATTGGTAATTTTATACATAAATATAACAATATTTATGTATTTTAATGCTGGATAGTAGACATTTCATGTAATCTGTCACTAGAATCTTGTCAAAGGCAACACTATTGTTCCAACACATCCTAAAGATTTTTTTTTTCCTTTAAAGCATGTCATTGGTCACAGTATAAAAATTAAACAGGATATGGCTTTCTAAACTGGCCTGAGATCATGAATGTTTTATAGCTATAATTCAGAAGAAACTTCAAAGGAGCCTCTACAGAAACAGGAAATAATGGCTATTTAGACTGGGAAGGGAGAGTAGGGGGATGAAGGGAATGGAACGGCCCTTGAACCTCTGACTTAATAGTTGGAGAAACAGCCTTTCACTGAGATGAAGACTATAGGGGAGCAGCGAGCTCTATGAGTGGAATTCATTTAAAATGGGCAGGACATTTTGTGGGATCACATGTTGAACCAAGATGTAGGTGCTTTGTGGAGAAAGTTATATTTGTTGCCACTGAGAAGAGATGAGGGTCCTTGAGCAGGGAGGAAGATTAGCAACATTAATAATATAGAGACCAGGGAAGTGCATGTCCCATGGTAGAATCCAATTTAGGCTATCATTCACTTATAAGAGTGAAGTCATTTGGTCTCTCAGTGTCTGCTACCCTCCATAAGAGCAATGAAACCTGCCATTTTTCTGTGGTTGAAGGGTCTCCTGCAGGATTTCAGTGACACCTTGTACATCACACGATGTTAGCCCACAAAGTCCAGATGCAAAAGCAGCAAGGGGTCTTCAGATGAGCCAAAACCAGGTGCATGCCACTGGTTACCAGAGATGCAATTTGTCAGAGATGTCAAGCTTTTCTTAATGATAATCTGGGAGGGCATCATTCTGTGAATGGTATGAAATACGTGATTGACCATAGCAGCTTTGAACTTCTGATCAGCTCATTGCTGTCTATCCAAGTGATGCATGAATAAAACAAGAATAATCATTGCTAAAATGTACACAGGGAAGAACATATGGCAGGCACTGTTTTAAGTTATTTTCATATCGTAACTGACCCCATTCTAAATGCGCCCCTGTGATGTTGGTACTTGTATTATATACATTTTATTGATGAGGAGACTGAAGCTGGGAAAGGTGAAATGACATGTGTATGCTACCTGGTTAATGAGTGGGTAAATAGGGACTGAAATTCATGCTCTCTGATCTGAAAGCATGCAATTAACCAGTCTGCAAAGTTGCTTCCTATAAATTAAGCTAATAATAATTTTTAAAACCTGCAGTTGTTTCCAATAGTTTAGGGTGGGAATACTAGGCAAAGAAAGCCACTTGGGAGAACATAAAGGGAAGAGATAATAAAAATAAGTTATATTATCACGTCCTTGGAGGAAAATAAAATGCAGAATAATCGTTTTGCTTAATGTTAGCAAAAAAGATGGCACAGACATTTTAAAAATTATCAGCTATGCAGGATTTTGGTAGTGTGGTGACTCCATATGATAAGCACTGGACTGTAAACTACACGGTTCGCAGTCTAATCCCACCATCTGCTCTGTGTGGGAGAAAGATGAGGTTTCTTGCTCCCGCAATGATTTAAAGCCTATAGGTCACTATGAGTTAGAACCGACTTGATAGCCCCTAACAAACACAGACAGGACTTAATGAAATACAGAGTGCTGCAAAATCCATGATAAGACTTTGTAACTATAAAAGTTTAGGAATTAATTGTTTTTTTCTGATAGCTTATGTATTTATTTTTTAATTATCTATTGCAAAGTGAGTATATCTCAAAGTAGATGAGGAAATGGGTTTGGGGCTAAGAATGAGATGCTGAGTTCATAATGGGCCATCAGTAAAGTCAAAACTTTAGAATTTATCCCCCCAGTGTGTTTATTGTGGAACTTCCCTGCTCTCCTTCCTGGGGCTTGCATTTTATAACCCAGGGGGGAAAAATCAGCCGCCTGATCTTTTCTCTTGCTTAGTCTAGTGACCTTTCACTGTGGCTAGATAAAAGCTTTAAAATTCCTTGTGATTCAGATTCTCGACATGTTAAATGGGATCAAAAGATCATTTTAAACTTTCTTATAGGACACTTGGAATGGGTCATATTTTGAGATTTTTAAAAGAAAAGAAATACAAAACCCATGAGAGTTGTAGGAGTACTTGGCGGTTATAGAATAACTTAGATACAAAGGATCATTTAAATCCTTCTAAGCTTTGAGTTTGAATTTGACTGTGGTACATTCTGACATTATTCAATTTATGACATTATAGAAACTGACGTGACAAAGGGTGATGTGCTTGTCCTTCTGCATGAATTAACGTTTGGGAGCTGTTATTATTCTTGGTGGTCTCTCCGGGGTCTTTTTGTCTGCTTCACCAGAGTATTTGTACTCTTTTAACAAAAACACAAATCATCTCCTTCAGCATATGCTGTCTATTTTCTGATCTGTTTTATTCAGACTGTGCTGATCAGGAGTTGTGAGAGAGCCATAATGGTAAATTACGTTCCATGGTTCCTCCTAGTCTCAGGAGTAGCATTCTGAGGAAACATTGCTATCCATTGTTTCTCAGGCCTGATGAAAGAAAAACAGCAGCTTGTAACTTGCCATAATCATTTCAGGTGAGAAATGCAGACAAGTAAGGCGGTGAGGAAGATAACCTTTCTCTTGATGGTAGTTTGTAACTCAGTTCAGTCCCACCAGGACACATTTCCTCCCTCAGTGAGGGAGAGGAAGCCAGAGCCAAATTATTCTAGAACAAAAAATCAATGACTGAAGGAAAATCTTTAAGACTTAGATAAAATTACAAAATAGCGAAAGTTGAGTCTTTTTTTGTGTGTGATTTTTGTTTAGTCTGTATTCTTCTGCATCTTTCTGTTGATATCTATTCTATTTTCACTGAATATATTGTACAACCAAACACATGATGTACTTCAAAGTCACATACAGGAACAATAAAAACAATTATCTTCATTTTCTATCATTTTGCTACTTTCATGATGCCATTGAACTGATTAACCGATAAAAGTTTGTTCTTTTTCATTAGAACTTTTACTCGTTTCCCTCTCTGTCTCCTTCTTCCTCCTCCTTCCTTTTTGGAACCAACAGACCTTTTGAACAATTGAATTTAAAATAAATATATTTATCTGAATACTTTTCTGAAACTTTTAGTATTACATTCTTCATACAAATTATAACTGTTATTTTAAAAAGTACTATCTATCAATGTTTCTAGGAGTCTATTTTTTATATTAAATGCTGTGTATTTGGATATATAAAGTAGGGAAATCATACATTTGGAGCTTTATCTACATGAGATTATCAGAAAGAAAATTGAATTATTTTTAGTTTTGTATATTCTTTAAAAAATGTAGCTTGACTAGAGTCTTGAGAAGACATAAGTAAAGATGGGTAGTGCTGTGTAGTGATTGAAAGCAGAGCTGTGAAGTTAGAAAGTCCTGCTTTCTCATGAAGAACCCATGTAACCCTTAGTGGATTATATGGCTCTGTAGGATCAACCTATCACTCATTTATCAGTTTGTCATACTGTGGTGGCTTGTGTGTTGTCTTGATTCTGGCAGCTATGCCATGGGTATTTTAAATACCAGCAAGGTCACAGCGTACAGGCTGCAGCTGAGCTTCCAAGAAGAAAACAGACTAGGAAGAGGGAAAGACAAATTGCTTCCAAATATTATTCACAGAAAACCTGAAGGATAGCAGTAGAACTCTGTCAGCATCAGAATATTGAGTATTCAAACACAATGAAGAGCACCACAATGTTGTCCAATATAGTGCCAGAAAATGAGCCCCTCAAGTTGTAAGACACTCAAAATAACATACGACTGAGTAAGAACTGCCTCCTCAAAGTAGAGTTGACCATGATGACATAAATGGAGTAAAGCTCTCGGGACCTTCAATTGATGATTAGTGCAACTCAAAATGAAGAGAAACAGTTGTAACATTCATTAATAATCACAACATGGAATGTACAAAGTATGAATCTAGGAAAATTGTCAAAAATGAAATGGAACACATAAACGTCAATATCCTAGGCATTAATGAGCTGACATGGATTGGTATTGACCAGTTTGAATCTGACAGTCACATGATTTACTATGTCAGGAATAACAAATAGTGTGTCACATTAATCATCAAAAAGAACATATCAAGATCTGTCTTAAAGTATAATGTTGTCTGTGCTAGGATAATATCCACAAACCTACAAGGAAGATCAGTTAGTACCATTATTTAAATTTACACCAATCACTAAAATAAGGGGTGATAAAATGGAAGAATTTTACCAACTTTTTCAGTCTGAAATTGATCAAGATATATTGATAAGTACTGTATGATGACATCAAGAATATCATAGAGGAAGACAGCAAAAGGTCATTAAAAAGACAAGAAGGAAGGAAAAGACCAAAATGAATATATCAGAAGAGATTCTGAAACTTGCTCTCTAGTGCAGAGATGCTAAAGCAAATGAAAGAAATGATGAGGTAAAACAGCTGAACAGAAAATAACAAAGGTCAGCTCGAGAAATCAAATTCAAATATTATAACAAAATGTGCAAAGACCTGGAATTAGAACACCAAAAGAGAAGAACACGCTCATCATTTCTCAAGCTCAGGAACATGAAAAAATTCAAATCTCAATTACAATATTGATTCTTCTATGGTGCTGTGGACTGCAGATCCATTTGAATTGCAAGATTGGTGGTTCAAGTTCACCAGCTGCTCCTCGGAAACCCTGTACAGGGCCGCTATGGGTCAGAACTGACTCGACGGCACTTAACAAGGACAACAACAATGAGTTTAATATTGAATGATGCAGAAAGCATCAAAAGAAGATGGAAGGAATACACAGTCATTGTACCAAAAAGAAATGGCCGATGTTCAGCCATTTCAAGAGGTAGCATATGATCAAGAGCCAATGATACTGAAAGAACTCCAAGGTGCATTGAAGGCATTGGCAAAGAACAAGGCACTGGAAATTGATGAAATACAAATTGAAATATTTCAACAAACTGATGCAGTACGGGAGGCACTCACTCATTTGTGCCGAGAAATTTGGAAGATAACTTCCTGGCCACCTGACTGGAAGATATCCGTATTTGTGCCCATTCAAAGAGAGGTGAATGCAGAAATTATCCAATAATATCACTAATACTGCATGCAAATAAAATCTTGCTGAAGTTAATATCCGAGAGTCCTGGTGTGGTGCTGTGGGCTGATGTGCCGGACTGCAATGTTGGTTTGAACTGCAAGTTCTGTGGTTCAAGACTGTAATCTTTACAGAAGCAGACTGTAATATCATTCTCCAATAGAGCAGCTGGGAGGTCAGCAGCTCAGTGCTTAACCACTGCACTACCAGGGATTGTTGTTGTTGTTTATTTATACCATGTAGTTGGTTCAAACTCACAGGGACCCTATGTAGGGTTTCTGAAGACCACCAGGGTTAAGGCCCCCATAATTATCATAGGAAAAGATGTATTAAGAAACAAACCTGGAAAGTAAAATCCATAGTGATTTTAGGGGAAAAAAAAAAAAAAAGTATTACAAAGCAAGGCAATTAAAGGTAAATCTGATGGTGCTATTCTCACCTAGAATGCCTTTCCTGGACCAAACATTCATATTTAGGTCAATGTATGTCTTTCTAGGATATCCTTATTTTAAAAAATTGTATTTTCATTTGAAGGGTGGCTGTTAATACTTTCGTCTCATATACAATGGACCCAGTGATGGCATTATTGTGCACTATAGCCACTTGGCCCAATTTAAGTTTAGAAATTGCCTGTTTCAGTGATAGTTGAATCTGTTCAAAGTGTTAATAAAGGTTTTGTTGCATGATAAAAAAGAAAGGAGACTCGTGTGTGCCAGTTCAGTAAGATGGGTCCATAATTGCCTGACTTGGTGGTGTAAACTTTTCTTTCCAGGACCGACTACACTTGCTAGCAGCTTCTCCAGTGAATACGCTGCATATTTCTAAAATCTTCTCTCACCATGAAGGGGACCTTCTTAAATGTCATCCTTGTTCTTACACACATTTTATTTGTTTGAATCTGTTAATGTCTTTTTTTTTATTTATTTATTCTTCTCTACTTCCTTTAGTTAGATTAGAGTCTTTATAAGATAAATGATACTGTTTTCTGCTTCCGTTGTATCTTTAAAGGAGATGCACCTCAGTAAGTTGACCAACATTGCTGAATTTCTTTTTACTTTTTACCCATATATATTTTTTTTACTCACATAGCAATTTACCAATACAAAATTATATAACCAATGCCACTGATTTTCACAATAGTCAATAGTATTGATTATATAATGTTGTACTGGCAAATTACTGTGTGAATAAAAACAATGATTGTTATTTTCAGAGATCTGGTGTGGCGCTTTAGGTAAAGCACTGACTGCAACATCAGTTTAAACTACAAGGTCAACGGTACAGATTCACCAGCCATTCCTTGGAAATCCTAAAGAAGGTTATTATGAGTCTGAACCTACTCAATGACACTTAACAAAAACACCAACATTGATATGCACACTATTTTATTTGCATTCAGCAATTGCTTCTTTTAAAATGATTTTTCTGACTTTTGGTGATTTTATGGATGTATCCTTTCATGAAGAAGCTCTGGTAGCGTAGTGGTTACAAATCGGCTGCAAACCTTAAGGTCAGCAGTTCAAAACTACCAGCCGCTCCATGGGAGAAAGATAAGGCTTTCTGCTCAAGTAAAGATTTATAGCCTCAGA
The DNA here is from genome assembly GCF_000296735.1 of Chrysochloris asiatica. Classification (NCBI taxonomy): domain Eukaryota; kingdom Metazoa; phylum Chordata; class Mammalia; order Afrosoricida; family Chrysochloridae; genus Chrysochloris; species Chrysochloris asiatica. Next base: position 21,761,240 of record NW_006408550.1, on the reverse strand, counting down.
AACCCTGTACAGGGTCAGTATGAGTCGAAACCAATTCCAAGGCACCTAACAACAACAACAACAACATCCTTTCATGGCACAAAAGATAACTTTTCTTTTCAACTACAAAGGCATTCCTTCACTCAGGTAATTCGATGTTCTTGATTGCACTTTAGGAACTAGCATTCATATCAAGAATTAAAGAATATTTTGTCCTCACTTATTCTATTTCATTAATTTTGGGCTTAGCCTTACAATGAAGCTCTTTGATTTTTCTTGATGTTGTTAGTACCATCGAGTCATTTCCAAATCTTAGAGAACCTACAGAGGTTTGCAAAGAGCAACTGGGTGTGTTGAATCGCCAACCTTACAGTTAGCAATCTAGTGCTTATGCTACAGTGTCATACCAGGACTCTTGATGCGTCGTCATGTTTCATTGAATCTCTCTTCTGAAATGCACCATCCATTTCATGGTATCATGGATGCCATTTCCAGTCGTGCGTATCTTTCAAGATTCATTCCAGTGCCTGCTTATTTCATGAAATTGTTTGAACCTTCTTTCTCTCTTCTGAACTTCTTTGGAAATCTGATTTCACTTGTACTATTAAACATTTCATTTTTTATTTTTACTCATACAAATCACTGAGCTCTTTACATTTGTCAAACATTGTTCTATGCAATGGAGACACAAAGATTAATGGAGCATGGTCTCTGTCCTTAAGAATGTTGCAAGGTAGTGAGAGAGAAATAAACTTGTTTGATTGAGTTGTGGAAGCATCACAAAGATAATAAAGGAGTCAGACAAGGGAAACCTTTTCAGTAGTTAAGCCCTAGAAATCTCTAACAAGCTGGCACGGAACCCAAGTTTCTGTTTGTTTGTTTTTGCTGAAGATGGACTTACAAGCTTTCTCTGGTGATGTTTCTGGCTATTCCTCTCTCTCCTCTTCAAGAGTCTATTTTACAATAGTAGGCAAGGGAAACCAGGATTCAACAGACAGCCAAGCATCTTACCATCATTTCCCACTTTTACCCATTCAAACCATGTGCCGATCTTTGTATTCATGAGCCCTGTTGTTCCACGTTTGTGGTTACATCGTTATTTACCTCTGTCCTTTTTAGCCCATGTAAACCTGCCTAGCTAGTCTCCCATCCACCTTATTTTTCCTTTCTCCTTCCCTGTCTAGTGTATTGCCCGCCCCCAGCACCAAATTATCCTATGTCTGTTCCATACCCTTTGTTCCCCTATCCTGTGCCTGTTCCCTACCCTGTGCTCCACCTTCTCCTTCCTCCCCCTCACCCCACCCCATACAC
>NW_006408550.1:21744755-21759539 GCF_000296735.1 Chrysochloris asiatica | reverse complement strand
CACCAGCAATGTAGGAGGGTCCCAGTCTCTCCACATCCTCACCACCATTTATTGTCTTTGGCTTTTTTGATCTTTGCTATTATTGCTGGTGTGAGATGATATCTCATTGTTGTTTTGATTTGCATCTCTCTAATGGCTAGTGATCATGAACATTTCTCCATATGCTTGTTGGCTGCCCAGATCTTCTCCTTGGTGAAGTGTCTGTTCATGTCCTGTGTCCATTTTTCTATTGGGTTGTTTGTCCTTTTCTTATAGCAGTGTTGAAGTTTCCTATATATTTTGGATATGAGTCCCTTGTCTGATATATCATTGCAAAAGATTTTTTTCCCCATTCTGTGGGCTCCCTTTTTACTCTTTTTATGAAGTCTTTTGATGCACATAAATTTTTAATTTTTAGTATGTCCCATTGATCTGTTTTGTCTATTTTTGTTTGTGTAAGTTTCAAAATGTACAGTAGTCTGTGTATGCCCTGTATTAGAGCTCTCACATATTTCCCTGTTTTTTCATTGATGATCTTTGTAATTCTGGGATTCACATTTAAGTCTTTAATCCATGCTGAGTTGGTTTTTGTGTAAGGCATGAGGTAAAGGTCTTGTTTCAGTCTTTTACATATTGCTTTCCAATTCTGTCAGCACCATCTGTTGAAGAGATCATCTTCCCAAGCAATATACTTCGGTACTTTGTCGAAAACCACTTGGCTGTATGTGGATGGGTTAATTTCTGGAATCTCAATTCTATTCCATTGATCAATGTATCTTTCATTATGCCAGTGCCAAGCTGTTTTGTAGCCGTGTAGTAAATTTTGAAATCAGGGAGTGAGAGGCTTCCCACCTGTTCTTTTTCTTAAGCAGTGCTTTGCTTATCCTTGGTCTCTTTCCTTTCCATATAAAGTTTGTAATTGTTTTTTTGATCTCTGTGAAGAATGTCGTTGGAATCTGGATTAGAATTGCATTATATGTGTAAATTACTTTGGACAGTATTGACATATTCACAATGTTCAGTCTTCCTACCCAGGAGCATGGTTATTATTCCATTTTTGTAGGTCTCTTTTGGTTTCTTGTAGTAGTGTTCTGTAGTTTTCTTAGTATAGGTCCTTGGTTTCTCTGGTTACATTTATTCCTAGATGTTTCACCTTTGGGGTGGCTATTGTAAATAGTATTGTTTTCCTAATGTCCTTTTCAGCACTGTCGCTATTGACTCTTTGCCAATTTTAATGCCCTTGATTTCCGTATCTTGCCGTATAGCTCTGGCTAAGACTTCGAACACAATTGTGAATAGGAGTGGTGACAAAGGGTACCCTTGTCTGGTTCCTGGTCACAGAGGAAAAACTTTCAGTTTCTCTCCATTTAGAGTGATGTAGCCTGTTGTTTTTGTATAAATGTTCTTGGTTATGTCGAGGAATTTCCCTTCAATTCCTACTTTGTTGAGTGTTTTTCACCAGGAATGGATGTTGGATTTTGTTAAATGCCTTTTCTGCATCAATTGATATGATCATGTTTTTTTTTTCTTTTTCTTTTTTCTTGTTTATATGGTGGATTACATTGATTGTTTTTTCTAATGTTGAACCATCCTTGCATCCCTGATATGAATCCCACTTAGTCATGATGTATTATTTTTTCGATGTGCTTCTGGGTTCTGTTGGTTAGGATTTTGTTGAGAATTTTTGCATCTATGTTCATGAGGGATATTGGTCTGTAATTTTCTTTCTTATTGATGTCCTTACCTGGTTTTGGTATGAGGGTTATGCTTGCTTCATAAAATTTACTAGGAAGTTTTCCATCCTCCTCTATATTCTGGAAAAATTTGAGTAGAATTGGTTACAACTCTTCCTTGAATGTCTGGTAGAACTTACCAGTGGAGCCATCTGGACCTGGACTTCTTTTGGTTGGGAGTAATTGATGACTTGATCAATTTCTTCTATTATGGGTCTGTTCAAGTCTTTTACTTCAATCTTTGTGAGTTTAGGTAGGTCATGTTTTTCTAAAAATGTATCCATCTCTTCTAAGTTTTCAAATTTGTTGGAGTACAACTCTTCGTAGTATTCTGTTATTATCATTTTGATTTCCTTTGGTTCTGTTGGTCCTTTGGTTTCTAGTGTGTGTTATTTGTATCTTCTCCCTCTTTTCTTTTGCTAAGTTTGCAAATGGTTTCTTAATTTTATTTATCCTTTCAACAAACCAGTTTCTTGTTCTATTGATTCTTTTTATAGTTTTTCTGTTTTCTATCTCATTTATTTCTGCTCTGATCTTTATTCTTTCTTTTCTCTTGGTGACTGTAGGTCCCCTCTGTTGGCATGTTTCTAGTTGCTAAAGATGCTGTGTTAATGTGTTAATTTCAACTCTTTCTTCTTTTTGGATGTGCATATTTATCACAATAAATTGTCCTCTCAGCACTGCTTTTGCTATATCCCAAAGATTTTAGTATGTTGTGTTTTTGTTCTCCTTTGTTTCTAGGAACTTTCTGAATTCACCTTTAATTTCTTCTTTTATCCATTCGCTCTCAGCAGGGTGTTATTCAGTCTCCATGTATCAAACTTTATTTCCTTGGCCTTATTGTTGATTTCTAATTTTATGGCATTGTAGTCTGAAAAGATGCTTTCTTGTATTTTGATGTTTGTAAATTTATGGAGGGTTGCTTTGTGACCTAACACATGGTCACTTCTGGAGAATGTTCCATGTGCACTGTAAAAGAATGTGTATTGTGCTGTTGTTGGGTTGAATGTGCTATACATGTCTATGAAGTCAAGTTGGTTGATTGTTCTGTTTAGTTCCTCAGTAGCTTTGTCGAGTTTCTTTCTGGTTGTTCTATCCCTTTTTGAAAGTAGCATGGTAAAATCCCCCACTGTAATTATAGATTTGTCTATTTCTTTCTTCAATCTAGTAGGGTTTGCTTTATGTATCTTGATGCTCTTTCATTTGGAGCGTATATGTTAATTATGGTTATGTCATCTTGCTCAGTTGACCCTTTAATCATGAGATAGTGTTCTTCTTTATTTCTTATGGTGGTTTTTGCCTTTTATCAGAGATCAGTATTTCTACTCCTATTTGTTTTTTATTGCTGTTAGCTTGGTATATTTTTTCCATCCTTTAACTTTTAGGCTATTTTTGTTTTTGTGTGTAAGGTATGTCTCTTGCAGGCAAAATATTGAAGGGTCTTGTTTTCTTATCCATTCAGAGAGTCTCTGTCTCTTCACTGGTGCATTTAACCCATTGACATTCAGTGTAATTATCGATAGATAGGCATAGATTAACTGTTGTCATTATGTTAATTTTTTTGTGGTGTACGTTCATATTTTTTGTGCTATTTCTTGTTGGTTTTTTCTTTGTAGTAATGTTTCCTTGTTCTGTTTGTATCTTTATTTTCATAGTAAGTTGTGAAGCATCAATTTTCTTTGGTAAATTGAAGCATCAATTTACCTTATAGTCTGTTAAGTTTTCCCTGCATTTAAGACAGTTTAATATATCCTGCCATCTACTCGACCTCTTCACCACCTGGATCTCTGTTCATATATTTTTCCCTTCTTTGACATTGTTAATATTTTGATCTTTGGTTGGACTCACAGGTCCTCTGAATTCATTGCTGTAATTTTGTTCCATTCTGAACTCTGCTATCTGTCAACAAAGTTCCAGTTAGTGTTGCGATGTCTGTCAATCTCTGGTTGTTGTCTGTTCTTGCTGGTTTTCATTCCAATGAATTCCTTTAGGATATTTTGAAGTGCAGGATTGGCTTTAACAAAATGTCTTAGCTTCTGTTTATCCTGGAATGTTTTGATTGCACCATCATATTTGATTGACAGTTTTGCTAGATAGGTGATTCTTGGTTGGAAGGGTTTTTTGTTGGTTTTTTTTTTTTGCTTTTAGGGTTTTATATTTGTCTCCCCATTGTCTTCTTGCCTGCATGGTTTCTTCTGAGAAGTCAGAGTTTAATCTGATTTGCTTGCCTTTGCAGATAACACTTCTGCTTTCCTTGGCTGCTTTTAGGATGTTCTCCTTGTCTTTGATTTTGGAGGGCTTGATTATGATATGTCTCTGTGATTTTCTTTTGGGGTCTATCCTTCCTGGGTTTCTTTCTGCTTCTTGAATGTTTATCTTCTCATCCTTCAAGATGTTAGAAATTTTTTCTTCCAGAAGCTCTTCAACTATTTATTCTGTAGGCTTCTGTGATACTTCTTGTTCTGGAAGGCCAATAATTCTTAAGTTATTCCTCTTCATGTTATCCTGCATGAATCTTAGATTCTCTTCAGATTTTTCAATCCTTTTTTTCTGCTTACTGTTTTATCTAGCAGTATTGAGAGATATGTTTTCCAGCTCGCTGGTTCTGGCTTACATCTCTTCCATTCTGCTCCTTTGCCTTTTCAGTGCATTGTCCATTCCTGATTTTTTTATTACTAATCATCTGGACTTCTTATTGCAGGTTTTGGATTATTTCAATGCCATATCTATCTTGTTTGATTGCTCATGTAGCACTTTCCTGACTTCTTCCTTATTTTCCACCATCATTTTCAGAGCATTTGAATTTGTTTCCATATTACTCTTCTGAATTCCTTCTCAGGCAGATACAGAGCCTGCTCTTCTACTGGAAAGTCTGTGTCTGCTTCCAGCTCATTTGTCTCAGTTACTTTTTTCTGTTTTTGGACATGTGTTGAGATCTTTAATTATGTTTTCTTGGACATTTTCAACAGTTATGTGGCTTTTTAATGGTTAAATGGATGTATGTTGTTTTGTTGTGAAGATTTCTGAGCGTCTCCTGGTGGATAGGATTTGGAGATTGGTTTCCCTTTTCACGTGTAATACCAAGCAGCTGGTTTTGGCTTTTGTCCAGATGGTGGGGTACTACAGAGTATGCTTGTAGTTTGCCTATATGGGCACAGTTGCTGTCTCTCCTTGGGTAAGGTAGGGGGAGAAAGTTCTAACTCCTGGGAGAAGAGTGAAGCCAAAAGGACCAAAGACAGAAATAATTTAAAAGCAGAAGCAGAAACCACCATTCAAAAATAAAAATAAAATTGTGATTGACACTGTCCACTGGCCTTTGCTGTGCAAAGGGTCCTGCCTAGATAAACTTTGGGGCTGGTTCCCAGGGTCAAAACGTCATAAGAAGCAACCTGTGGGTTTCCTTTCTGTGCCGTTGGAAAACTGTGGGTGCAGTGCTGGACTCTTTGGGAGTGTGCTCCTGCCCACCTGAAGGTGTCTGGGCTTTGCAGTGAGGGCACGATCTGGGTGAAGAGGAGGGATACTTGAAAAATGAAGTGAAAGGTGAAAAATCGGTCACACTTCTCCCTTCAGACGCACAGCTCCATGACTTCTAGCACTGAGTGGCTGCTTCTAAGCCAAGTTTGAAAATGGAATAGAGAATTGGAGAAGATGGGTAACATTTCAGAGAATGAAGAAGGCTTTCTTTAGCCTGATAGAACATGGGGTAAAGAGATTTATATGTACTTGAGTTTTTTTTTTGTTTTTTTTTTTTTAAGTTTTAGTGTGAATAATGTGATAGTTTACATGGGAGAACAGCAGCTTTACATTCATCCTATCGTATTCATTTCATTGCAATGATTACAATACCCTCCATGCATCATCAAATAACCAAAGGGTAAACCCCGCAAGCCTGTCTCCAGCCATCAGCACACAGCCCCTCTCCTTCCCTGGTCCAGAGTCCCCAGATACTCCATCTCTCCACATCATCATCTCTGCCTCCATGTCTGGAGTAGGGTCCCACTCTTCTCGATGGTCCTAGGGTCTTCCATTTCTGAACTGCAAAGTCAATCACTTCCTTCCTTTTATTATAAAACATATACCTTTATATTTCCAACACTCACAGTCAGTCCTGATAACAATTATTCACTATTGTACCACAAGAGACCTATCCCCAGCTCCTTTCATCAGCCCTGTCCTAACAGATTGGAAACCACTCAGTGGAGATTGTACCTTCCCCCACCACCTCTGGAACTAGGCTATCTCTTAAAAACCTATAAGCCTGTTACTTCTTGCCTTTGTAGCCTCCACATTTTGCATAGCCAATGTCCAAGTTGCCCATTCCTGTCTACTCTTTTACTGAGGGGATGGGAATGATCTTCGCTATTAAGATTAGTTTCCTCTTTTGAGCTACTACATCCATAAGTATAGGACAAGTTCATAAAATTTTAGTGGATTGTGCTTTTTTTTTTCCACTTCTTTCTTCTTCTAGTCGAGTTCTGATCATCTAGCCATTGAAGCCAGGTCAAGTGAGTACTATCTGCAAGTATGGGTGTTCTTGTGCATCACCCCTCACTTCATATCAGCTGGACACTTCACTCTCCACTCTAGTCCTCTGTGGCTATGTCACTCTCTCTGGTCCCAGAAGTCCTTGGGTTTTGCCATCTTTGCCATACCAGGTCTCAAACCAGGTTCACAAGAGTCTGTTGAATGTGGTCAGACTTAGCTCACAACTTCATTGCTGTTTTTCCCCCACTTCTCCTTATTGGTGACCAACATGGTCACCGGCCAGACCACATGCCTGCTCATGTATTCCCCTTGAGTCTTAGTCTTGGAAGGGGGTTTGTTCTGAGGGGACCTAACCACTTGCCTTGATGGCAAGTTCTTGTAGTAGCCAATAAGACTGCCGTTATTGTTTTTTATTTTACTGCTGGTCTTTCTTTCATGAAGTATGTTCTGTTCTTATAGACACTCAAGGTTGGTCTGCTTGTCCTTTCAAGTGGAAATTTCCCACCTTAGAAGATTCTGGATGGGGTTCAGGATTCCACCTATGGTCTTATGTAATGCAAAGGCTCCACAGGAAGCCTCTTTCACTGGGCAACTTCTAGCCCCCTTAAAGGTATTCCAATCAGTCATAGGGTGAAGACGTATTTACAAGCTTCCTATTGTGATGTTTCTGGCTATTCCTTTCTCTCCCCCTCAAGTGTCTATTTTACAATGATAGGCAAGGGAAACCAAGATTCAAAAGACAGTCAAGCATCTTAATACTATTTCCCCTTTTTTACCCATTCAAACCATGCCTCAATCCCTGTATTTCAGAGCCCTGTTGTTCCAAGGTTGTGCATACACATTATTTACCTCTGTCCCACTTAGCCCATGCAAACCTGCCTAACTGTTCTCCCATCTGCCTTGTTGTTCCATTCCCCTCCGCCTTCTTGTGTTTCCTCACCCCGCCTCACAGCACCCAAGCTATCGTGTGTCTATTCCCTACCCTGTGTTCCACCTTCCCTTCCCTCCCCTCACTTCATCCCATACACCCCGGTGAGATCAGCATTGTTTTTTCCCCTTTTAGGATGGGTTCTTTTCTTTCATCTTTTACAATAATGGTCCTATGTAGTATTTCTCCTTTTGTGACTGACTAATTTCACACAGCATAATCAAAACAACAAAGGTATCATCTCACACCAGCAATACCAGCAAAGATCAAAAAAGTAGAGGATGATAAATGCTGGCTAGGATGTGGAGAGACTGGGACCCTCCTACATTGTTGATGGAATTTCAAAATGGTCCAACCACTCTCGAAAGCAATATGGTGCTTCATCAGAAGGTTGGAAATAGAAATATCTACAAGAAATACAAGCCATAACATGAGCATATATATGTACACCAATGTTCATAGCAGCACTATTTACAATAGCAAAAAGATGGAGACAGCCTAAGTGCCCATCAATGGAAGAATACATAAACAAACTGTGGTACATACACACAATGGAATATCATGCTACCTTGAAGAATAACAAGGAAGCTGCAAACCACTGCATAACATAGATTTTTTACAATATAAAGATGGATTTGAGAGTAGAAAATAATTTGACAGAAACGTGCAGAAATGGTGTTAGAGAGTTTTGCATGCCAGCAAAAGGGCTGAGGCATTATCTATGGAACAGTGAGAGCTATGGAAGTTTTAGGAAGGAATTGTTATGGGTAGAAATTAATTTTAAGTAAATTATTATTGTAATGTATTCCTTCCATCTTGTTTTTGATGTTTTCTGCACCATTCCATATTTTGTCCATGGAATCCTTCAATACCACAAGTTGAGGTTTGGGCTTTTTCTTCAGTTCCTTCAGCTTCAGAAATGCTGAGCGTGTTCTTCCCTTTTGGTTTCTAACTCCCTTTTGCACAATTTGTTATAAAATTTGACTTTGATTTCTCCAGCTGACCTTTCTTATTTTTTGTTCAGCTTTTGTACTTCCTCACTTATTCCATTTGCTTTAGCATCTCTACACTGGAGAACAAGATTCAGAGTCTCTTCTGACATTCATTTTGGTCTTTTCCTTCTTTCTTATCTTCTTAATGACCTCTTGCTTTCTTCCTGTGTGATGTTCTTGATATCCTCCTACAACTCTTCTGGTCTTCAATCTTTAGTGTCTAATGCATCAAATCTGCTCTTCAGATGACCTCTAAATTCAGGTAAGATATATTCAAGGATATATTTGGTTCTCTTGGACTTGTTTTAATTTTCTTCAGCTTCAGCCTGAACTTGAATGTAACTAATTGATGTTTTACAGTCTGTTCCTGGCGTCGTCTTGGCTAATGATATGGGTTTTTTCCACCATCTCTTTCCACAGATGTAGTCAATTTGATTTCTATGTATTCCATATGGTGAGGTCCATGTGTATAGTCATTTTTTATGTTGTTTAGAAAGGTATTTGCAATGAAGAAGTCATTAGTCTTGCAAAATTCTGTCATTGTTCCTATCACCAAGGCCATATTTTCCAACTACTGATTCTTCCTCTTTGTTTTCCTTTTGCATTCCAATCGCCAGTAACTAACAATACATGTTGATTGCATGTTTGATCAATTTCAGACTGAAGAAATTGATGGAATACTTTGGTTTCATCATCACTGGCTTTAGTGGCTATTGCATAAATTTGAATCATATGCAATATGCAAATGATACAACCTTGCTTGCTGAGGACTTAAAATACTTACTGATGAAAATCAAAGACCACAACCTTTGGTATGAGTTGCATCTCAATGTAAAGAAAAAAAAAATTCTCACCACTGACAATAATCAGTATTCATATAAATGGAGAGAACATTGACGTTGTCAAAGATTTCAGGAAATCCAACAACATATTGCATGAGGCAAATCTGCTGCACAAGACCTCTTTAAACTGTTGGAGAGCAAAGATGTCAGTTTGAGGACTAAGGTTTGCCTGACCCAAGCTACAGTATTTTCAATAACCTTATATGCATGTGAAAGTTAAACAGTAAATAAAGAATGTTGTTGTTGTTATGTGCCATGGAGTCGGTTCCAACTCATAGCGACCCTGTACAGGGTTTCCAAGGCTATATATCTTTACTTGAGCAGAAAGCCTCATCTTTCTCCCACCAAACAGCTGATAGTTTCAAACTGCTGACTGTGAGATTAGCAGCACTGTAGAAGAATTGATGCACTTGAGTTATGATGTTGGCGGAGTTGAAAGTACCATGAACTGCCATGAACAAACAGTTCTGTGTTGGAAGAAATATAGCCAGAGTGCTCCTTGGAAGGCAGGATGGCCAGACTTTGTCTCTGATCCTTCAAACATATTATCAGGAAGGATGGGACCAGTCCCTGGAGAAGGATATTATATTTGGCAGAGTGGAGGGTCTGAGAAAAAGAGGACGATCCCCAGTGTGATGGGTTGACACAATGGCAGCAGTAATTGAGTTAGGCGTAGCAATTATTGTAGTTGGCACAGGACTGGGCAATATTTCCTTCTGTTGTACACAGGGTAACTATGAGTTGGAACTGACCCAATGGCAACTAACAACAACAACAACAAATTTTTTTTGAAGTTTTTATTGTGAATTGAGTGATAGTTTACATGGGAAAGCATCAGTTTTACATTCATTATTTCATTGCAATGATTACAATCTCCTTCACGCATCTTCATTCAACAGTATTGGCTTCTATTATCTCTGTTTTTTTGTGGGGGGAGGATGTACACAAAAACACCTGGGAATATATAATCATTTAAACAATCAAAGGGCATATTCTGCAAGCTAGTCACTTAGTGCCTTTATAGCCCCTCCCATTTTAAGTAGCCAGTGTCTAAGAACAACAGCAATTCTTGAAACTGTGTGAAGAATGTTGTTGTTGTTGTTAAGTGTCAAGTCAGTTCTGACTGATAGTGACCCCCGTATAGGGTGTAGAGGACACAAAACTAGACAGGAAGATGAATTGGGAGGCTTTTGCAGGAGTGATGGTGATAAAGATTGTTGCTGAAATTATAGCAGTGGTAGCAATAACAGAAGGGGAGATTTAAGAAATATGTATAAATTGAAACCTAAAAGACTTGATTTATTATGCTGGAAGGTGAGGGGGAAAAAAAAAAAATCCTACTGCTGTTGAATTGATTCTGATTGACAGAGACCCTAAGGGACCAAGTAGATTTGCTCCACAGGTTTCCAAGGCTGAAAATCTTTATGGGAGATAGCTGCCATATCTTTCTCCTGCTGAGCAGTTGGTGGATTTGAACTGATGATATTTGTGTTAGCAATCCAGTGCTATACTTTCTGCATCTCCAAAGCTCCATGGTTGGTAGTTAGTTGGTGGTGGTTATGTGCCATTGAGTTTGGCACAGGACTGGGCAACCCTATATAGGGTTTCCAAGGCTGTGAATCTTTATGGGAGCAGAAAGCATCATCTTTCCCCCACAGAGTGGCTGGTAGATTTGTGCTGCAACCCAACTTGTAACCCACTGTGCTAGTAAGGAATACATTAAGGATGACTCCCAAGTTTTGAGAATTTTGAAGTTTCTTAGGCAAATGTAGAAATATAGGGAAAGAAAGAGAAATAAAGACGGAAAGAGAGCAGGAGAATGCAAAGGATCAGCTTGTGCAGGAAATGGTCCTGCCAATGGATCACAGAAATGGGAGAGATGGTCCAGAGGCCGATTTACCAATGGTAGAGTTCCCAGGAAGTAAATAAACTTTAGATTCAGGACACCACACTTGCTGTTGTTAGGTGCCGTCCTTTCAATTCAGACTCATACCAACTACAAGAGACAGACTTGAACTTCACATAAGTTTTTTTGGTTGTAATCTTTATGGGAGGAGTCCTGGTGTAGTGCTGTGGGTTAATGAGCTGGACTGCAAAGTCAGTTTGAATCGCAAGGTTAGTGGTTCAAACTCACCAGTTGCTCCTTTGAAACCCTATACAGGATCGCTATGGGTGGGAACCAACTCGATGACCCTTAACAACAACAACAACAACAATAATCTTAATGGGATCAGATCATCGGGTCGTTCTCCTGTGCAGCTGTTGGATGGTCTCTAATTCCCAACTGCTTAACATTTGTACCACCAGGTCTCCTTGGCCCCTCAGTTGTAGGGTCCTATTCGAAAGGTTTGGTCATATGATCATCTGGTGATATGTCTTGTAAAGCTTGACAATAGCGAGACATTTTAACTGATTTTGCTGTTGTTGTTGTTAAGTTTTGCTGAGTTGTTTCTGACTCATAGCAACCCTGTATACGATTTCCAAGGAGTGACTGGTGAGTTTGAACCCCCAACCTTGAAGTTCAAACCGACCTAGCAGTCTAGTGCATTAAACTGCAGTGCCACACCAGGACTTTAGCATCAGTTCCTTAAAATTTCAGTTGTTTTATTCCTACTTCCCTTTCATCATGCTTCTGTTGTTGTCCAGTAGGACTGGGCCAGCCATAGACATATGGTTGTGTTAGGGACACACGTAACTGGAGTTCACAAGGACATGTTCGAGTAGTTTACAGTTATTTCTATGCATAACTGAGCTGTAGGCTTCCTGTCACACATAGCAATGGGTCTGCTGTCCCTGTGACATGGTGACATTGGTGACAAACCACCTTCCTAAGTGTTTTACTTCAAATACTTTTCAAGTTAGTCATTGTGCAAGAAAACTTACAACCTATCCTTACAAATAAGTTGAAAAAAACTTGATGAAATTTCCCCAAATTTGAAACCAATTCAAAATATTTAGTTGATGTTAGCAATAACAACTAAGAAATAGGAAAAAGCTTCTAAACTATCCATACTAATAACAGTCATCAGCCCTGTTAGATGAAAGACTAAACTATTCTGTCTATAGAAAAAGAAGGAATATGCAATCAAAGCCGAGAGATGAAAATGTAGGGAAAATGTTTACTTTTGCACTTATTTTTGTATTTGTTTTGTGAAGTGCTTCATGTCCCATAAAACCTACATTGGCTCTTAAGATCACTGAAATTGCTTGTGGATCTATGAAGCAAAGGGCATGGACCAAATGTCCACCAGAAATTGCAGACACTAAATTATGGCTTGACTTGTGTTGGACAGAAAATTTAGATCTAGGCTCCAAAATCTTAAGTGTATTCTGGTTGCAACCAAGCTGGACATTATAGAGACTGTAAGAAGAGAAGTTGAAGGTCTAGGTTGCGGTTTTACATGATAATCACACTGAATGTCCCATTGCTGGTTGGTAAATTCCTGGAAAAAAAGTCTTACTTTTCTCTGTAAGTTCACTGCTCCCAGCACAGAACATAGAACATTCATGTATAAGCTATACATGCTTTTGAATTGACTTCAGTCAAGAACAATTTACCTCAGTTAAAAGTCCATTGCCTCCATGTAAACATTTCAATGTGCCTTTTTTCTCTTTACATAATTCAACAATTGATGCATTCTCCTCTTGAGCAATAATTCTTTTCATTTTTGATCTTCTTTCTTTCCTCCTTTTAAAAAATGTCTTTTAACTGCTTTTACTATTTTATTTTTTGAATAGTTCTATTGTTTTATATAATTGGATCTTATGCAGTATATAATATGGCCTCATGGTGAACATGGACTTCCTTATTTTCTGAAATTTTTTTGAACCCAGACTGGGAATTTGGCTGTGAATAAAAGAGAGTGAAAAGTCTAGCTCCTGCCCTTGGGGCTTTGGCCTTCATTAGAGTGTGTCCACTGTGATTATGCAGATCTGGGCTTCTTGCCAGAGATCTGCTGTTACCTATGCTGCATCATACTTCCCCATGTATGACTTCTTGGAATCTGAAAATGGATGGAATACTATCTTGGAACATCTCTGCAAATAACACTGTCTTCTTTCTTCAAAAATTGTTTTCTCACTAACAATTCTTTTCATTGTTGATCTACTTGATTAAATAAAGTTTCAGAAAACTTGATTGTGCTCATGAATAACCTGTACATATACCAATAGCTAGTCGTTCAAACAGAATTGAATTGTTTAAAATCAGGGAAGGTGTGTGTTAAGGCTGTATTCTTGTACCATACTTATCCAATCTGCATACTGAACAAATAACCTAGGAAGCTGAATTATATGAAGAAGAATATGACATAACAATTGGAGAAAGACTCACTAAAAACCTGCGATATGCAGATAATACAACCTTGTTTGTTGAAAGCGAAGAGGACTTAAGCTATCTCCTGATGAAGATAAAAAAACAAAAATATAAAAATAAAAAACCCACAGCCTTCATTGTGGATTGCATCTCAATGTAAAGAAAACAAAAATCCTCACTACTGGACCTATAAAAAAATCATAATAAATGGAGGAAGGATTGAAGTTGTCAAAGACTTCGTTTTGCTTGGATCCACAATCAATACTCATAGAAGCAGCAGTCAAGAATCAAAGGACGTATTGCAGTGGGAAAATCTGCTGTACAAGACCTCTTTATTTAAAGTACTCAAGAGCAAAGTGGTTAGTTTTGAGGATTAAGGTATGCCTGATCCAAGCAAATGGCATTTTAATGGTGTTGGTAGTGATGTGCTATCAAGTCGGTTCCAACGAATGAGACCCTGTAGAGCGTTTCTGAAGCGGTAAATCTTTATAGGATCAAGCCCTTTCATCTTTCTCCCATGAATCAGCTGGCGAATTCGAACTACTAACGTTATGGTTAGCAGCCCAATGTGTAATCCATGACGCCACCAGCGCTCCTTAATAGCCTCATACGCATGTGAAATTTGAACAATGAATAAGGAATACTGTAGACAGTTGATACATTTTAATTATGATGCTGGAGAAGAGTACTGAAAGCATCATGGACTTCCAGAAGAACAAACAAATCTGTGTTGGAAGAAGGACAGTGAGAAAGTTCTTTCGAAAGCAGGGTGGTGAGACTTCATCTCTCATACCTTTGACACGTTAGGAAGTAACAGTGCCTGAGAAGGACATTATGCTTGGTAAAGTGAAACATCAGGAAACAAAAAGGAATTCACCCCCCTCAACAAGACGTATTGACACTGTGACAGCAGCAATGGGTTCAGGAATAATAACTGTGAGCACACACAGGACCAGGCAGCATTTCATTTTGGTGTGCATTGGGTCACTGTCAGTTGGAACCCTCTTGACAATAGCTAAAAACAACAACCACATTCCTATTTCCAACTTTTAGAAGTGCCACACCATTTTCCAAAGTGGTTATGACATTTTGCAGTCCCACCAGCAGTTTAGAATGGTCCCAGTGTCTCCACATCCTCATCAGCATCTGTTGGTTTTTATTGTTTTGAATTTTTCTATTAATGCTGTGTGAGATGAAAGCTCATTTTCATTTTGATTTGCATCTCTAAATGGCAAGGTTGGCAGCTCAACTCACCAGCCACTCCTCAGAAATCCTGTACTGGGTCGCTATGGGTTGGAATTGACTTGAGTTATGGTGTTGGAGGAGAATATTGAAAGTAATTTCTAAAAGCTCTATGTTGGAAGAAGTACAGCCAGAGTGCCCCTTGGAAGCTGGGATGGCCAGAGTTCATCTGTCATACTTCAGACATATTGTCAGGAGGGACCAGTCACTGGAGAAGGATATCATGTTTGGTAAAGTGGAGGGTCAGAGAAAAAGAGGAAGACCCCCA
>NW_006408550.1:21680915-21743490 GCF_000296735.1 Chrysochloris asiatica | reverse complement strand
CATAAATTGTGCTGTTAAATAGTGTCTGCATTATAATGCAAATCCAGGTTACCCAGGCCTCAAAGACAGCAGCAGTGGTCAAACACTGTCTTATTTATTCCCTGGATAAGTCATTTATCAAACTCTTCTCTCCTCACTGAAATACACTCAATGCACTGTGGAGAGATAGAAACTGGGAGTGATGGAGTGCAGCCCTGGGAACTTCTTTTCTCAACTGGAATCAAGCAAAAAATCAAAGTCTTCTGTAAATTAAGAGTTTGCTGACTCTTCTACAACACACAAGAAGGAAGGAAGGAGATAATCATCTGGTTGCTAAGCACTGAGAAGTAGTTACTAACAGGCTTCAAGTCTACTTTGATGAGCTGGTTAGATTCCTTCTCTAGATCTCCTGCCACAAAGCAATGCCAGTTAAATCTCAGAGTTAAAGAAACAGTAACTCTTGAGACAAAAATAGTTAGCTCTTCCAAATTTCACAACAAGAAGAAAAGATAAATCATTATACAGTTTTTTGAGCTACATGAAGTCCTCATGTGGGTGCTGTAGATAAGCACTGGACATTTTCTCTTGCCAATTTGTTAGTTCTACATATTGAGTGACTAAATGAAAAAAAAAAAGGAAAACAGACCCATCATGGAAATCGGGAATGTCTAACCATGTGGTCCATGGTTCAAACCCATCAGCTGTTTCTCTGAAATCCTATACAGGGTCACTATGAGTCAGAACCAACTTGATGACTCTTAATAACAACAATCAATATTAGAAATTTTTTTCTCTACGTCTGGGGTGATGGAATTTAGTAATAATATAATTTTAAGTCACAAAATGCCTGTCTTATTTATTTATGTAGTTGTTGAGTACTGTAGAGTCGGTTCTGGATCATAGATGCCCTGTATAGGGTTTCCAATGAGCGGCTTGTGAGCGGCTGCCCCTTGAAAACTCTATACAGGGTCACAGTGAGTCAGAACTGACTTGCTTTCACTTAATAACAAGAAGACTAGGCAAAGGCCCTTCCCATGAGTCATTGTGGTTACCATTGGTTAGATAATTGCCCAAGTTCAGAGTAAAAAGCCAACTGTTGCTTTTTCTATGTTCTTATCAAAATGTTGTTGTTGGTAAGTACCGTGGAGTCAGTTCCGACTCATAGTGACCCTGCTCAGGGTTTCCGAGGCTGTAAATCTTTACGGGAGCAGAACGCTTCATCTTTCTCCTGCGGAACCCTTGGTAGTTTCGAACTGCTGACTTTCAGGTGGCAGCCCGACTCGTAACCACTACGCTATAAGTATATATAAATATGGTACTATAAGATACCAACCTTCAAATCCAGAATCTTGGTTGGAACTGGGAATCCCAAAGTTTTGGGACGACCCTTGAGTTTAGAAGCACAGAGGACCTAGATACTCTTTCCGAGGGTTGCAGACAATGAAGAAAGTCTTACTTGACATATCAAAAATCAGCAAAAGGGAAACCCGAACAAATGCATCTATCTATTATTCCTCAGACAGAATTCTTATCTAAATGTTTTGCTTGTGTTCCAGAATATATCCTTATTAATTTATTTTTTGAAGTAATTTTGAATGTATGAGTACTACACAGTGGAAACAGTACAAACTGGAACTCAATGGGGTTGTCTAGTTTTTACAGGTCTTGTAATTATTTTACTTTTGATGATGGGTAGCCTTAGCACTTTCCTACCTCTCCTTTTAGTGAAAAATATTTGAATTTTCTTTCTCTTATAGGAACCTTACACAGGTTCCACTTTTTATAAGTTATACAAATAATACAGCGTTTCCATACATTCTCCCCCTTGCTTCCTCTAATGTTAACATTATACATAGTCACAGTGGTTTGGAAGTGACATGGATTCAGTTCTGGCTCATAGAGACACTGTATATGGTTTCTGAGGAGTGGCTGGTCGGTTTGAGCTGCCAACCTTGTAGTTAGCAGTCAAGTGCTTATCCCACCTCACCACACCAGAACTCTCATAACCAAAATAGAGCAGAATGATCAAATCCAGGAAAGGAATTCTGATACACTACTATTAATGGCTTTCTACTCAATTTTCCCTCAGGCCCAGGTTGTTTTTGTTATTGTTGTTAAGAGCAGTTGAGTCTGTTCTGATGCATACTGACCCTGTATAGGGTTTCCAAGAGTGGCTGGTAAGCTTAAACCACTGACGTAGTGGTTCAAACCAACCTTGCAGTCCAGTGCATTAACCCACAGTGCCACACCAGGATTCCACATTGCAAGTACCTGTCCTGTTTTCTTGTTGTTGTTAGGTGCCATAAGTTACTATTGAGTCATAGCGATGCTATGCACAACAAAAGGAAATACTGCCCTATCCTGGGCCAAGGTTGGTCTGAATCGCAATGTTGGTGATTCAAATTCACCAGTCATTCCTCAGAAACCCTAAAAGGGTCACTATGAGTTAGAAGCGACTCGGCAGCACTTAACAACACCAACAATCTGTGGTACTTCTCCTTTTAGGACCTGAACAGTACTGAAGAGTACTGGCCAGTTATTTTATCTCACACTGGACTTGTCTAGTGGTTTCTCATGGCTAAAGAGGAATGATGCATTATTGGCAAGAATATCACAGATGTGACGTTGTGCCCTTCTCAGTACATCATATCATGGAATACTTCAATATGGCCTATGAATAAAGTCCTTAGTTACCACTTGATGAAGATACTGTCTATGTGTTCAGAGGTTCTCCACAGTAAGTGAATATGTTCGTATTTGTAATTAATAGGTATTTTGGGAAAAAATACTTGAGACCATGCAAATATTGTTTCTCCTTTAACTTTCACCTATCCATGGAACTTACCTGCATCAATTATGGTATTTATCTAATAAGTATTTTGTATTTCTCTCATTTCTTCTATGCCTGTTTTTTGGAATTAATTTATAAGAGGCAGCTGTCCCTTTTTATGCTTTATTTATTTACTTAACTGTTTCTATTAATATTATCTCATGTGCATTTATGTTGTTATATGGATTATAACTCTGTTATATAAGGGGTTCTGAATTTGAAATTATGATAATATTCTATTTATATTTTTCGGGTCCCTTTTTCTTATGTAATAGTCTTTGTCTGGTTCAGTGCAACACATATGTTTCCTTCATTCTTCTGTTTTTGTTTCCTTTGATTTTCCTTGTCAGTATTATCATGATTCCTTTTTTAAAAAATGGTATTTACTTGTGTCATTCTTTACATTTTGTTGTTGTGTTGTTAGGTGCCATCGAGTCGGTGCCAACTCATAGCAACCTTATGCATAGCAGAACGAAACACTGCCCAGTCCTGGGCCAACCTCATTACTGTTGCTACACTTGAGCCCATAAATCCATATTATCTCCTCCCATGAGCCCCAATTTTCTTTTTCTTTTTTTTTTTTTAATTTCATTTACTTTGTGTCAGGGGATGATGGGCAGAGAGATTCTGTCCAGTATGAACAAAAATGGATTAGCCTTTTCCCATTTGGTGAAAACAGGCCATTCATTCTTTTGACTTTTAAGATGAATGTGAGAGAATTAAAGGCATCATTTCTCTATTTTGGCCGTCAATTTTCAATAGGTCCTGAGTAGGGTGACTAAGAATAACACTACTAATGGGTTATACTTCTTTTTCCTGTATTACTGTCTCAGACGTCACAGCACGATTAGAATTAATTGACAATACTTTCTGAACAGCTACTGATCCCATCAATCTTAAAATTCAATATAATTTAAAATTGCACATTTTTATCTACAGGAAAATTCTGTCTTTTGTATCTCTGCATGCTGGTTGTTTAAATCTTCCATCTATTTAATAGGTAACATCTTAACAATGTAATTTCCACCTATTTTAGCCAGAAGTTATGATTCTGACTTTTTATTCTCAGGTATATAAAATATATGCTTACAATACATATTTTTGTAATTATAGAAGATAAATCTTAAAAGGAGAACAGAAACATAAACTGTCTCTCTGTGTTCCTTGACATTTTTGAGCTAAAGCTTATTTCGAATTGTGGGGTTTTTTTTTCTTTTTTCTTTTTATGAATTACTAAAGATATTATTGTAAGCAAGAAAATGGGCCTTATGTTTTAGTGAAAGAGACAACAACCAGGCAAACCTGAGTAATCCAATTGCATCAACAAAGCTTTTTAATTCAAGAATAAGCTTATTGTTGTCGCTGGGTGCTGTAGAGTTGGTTCTGACCACAGAGACTTCACATCAAAGGGAACAAAACACTACCCAGTCCAGCAGCATCCTCATGACCGTTGCTATGTTTGAGCCCACTGAAGTAACCACTGTGCCAATCATCAGTTGAAGGTCTTTCTTTTCTATGCTGACCTTCTACTTTATCATTCACCACAGAGTAGTCCTTCTGATAATATGTCCGAAGTATGTGAGACATTTTGTCATTTTGTCTCCATTTATCATGACACCATTTATTGTTCCAGTGGTGAGGAGTTTTGTTCTCTTCACATTGATGTGAAATCCATACTGAAGGCTGTAGTTTTTTATCTTCATCAGTAAGTATTTCAAGTCTTCTTTCCTTCCAGCAAAAAGGTAATAAAGGCTAGAGACAGTAATGATGAAACTAAGAATTCTATCAACTTCTTCAATGTGAAATTGATCAAACTTTCAATCAACATATATTGATAATTTTTGATGATTGGAATATGAAGTTTGGAAATAAATATGAAGGGTCTGTAGTTGAAAAAGATGACCTTGGTGATAGAAATGATGCTAGAGATTGCATGATGGAATTTTGCAAGATTAGCGTAGTGGTTACGAATCGGGCTGCGAACCTTAAGGTCAGCGGTTCGAAACTACCAGCTGCTCCACGGGAGAAAGATGAGGCTTTCTACTCCCGTAAAGATTTACACCCTCGGAAACCCTATACAGGGTCGCTATGGGTCGGAACCGACTCGATGGCACATAACAACAAACAACAACAATTACTTCTTCATTGCAAATACCTTTTGTAAGCAACATAAAAGATGACTATACACATGGACCTCACCAGATGAAATACACAGGAATCAAATTGGCTACATTTGTGGGAAAAGATGGTGGAAAAACTCAATATCATCAGCCAAAACAGAGCTGGGGGGAGGGGGGAGGAACTATAAAACAGACCATCAATTGTTAATATGCAAGTTCAGTCTGAAGCTAAAGAAAATTAACACAGGCTCACAGTAGCCAAAAATCTCTTCTTAAACACATCCCACCTCAATTTAGAGACCATCTTTGAACAGATATGATGCATTGGACACTAATGTCTGAAGGCCAGAATAGCTGTGGGATGACATCAAGAACTTCATGCCTAGCCAACCAATGGGAAGAGATCCATATTTGTGCCCATTCCAAAGAGAAGTGATCCAATGGAATGTAGAAATTATCCAACAGTATCATCAATATCACAAGCAAGTAAAATTTTGCTGAAGATTTTTTTTTTTATAAAAGAGACTACAATGGTACATCGACAAGGAACTTCCGAAAACTCAAGCTGGATTCTGAAGAGGACATGGAACTAGGGATATCATTGTTGATGTCAAATGGATTTGGGCTGAAAGCAGAGAATACGAGAAAGATGTTTACTTGTGATTTACGGACTATGCAAAAGCTTTCACCTATGTGGATCATGACAAGATATGGATAACATAGCAAACAATACTTATTGTCTTTATGAGGAAACTGTACATAGACCAAAAAGCTGTTGCTGGCACAGAACAAGGGTATACTGGATGATTTAAAACCAGGAAAGCTGTCACCAGGGCTGTATTTGTTCACCATATTTATTCAATCTATATGCTGACAAAATAATCCAAGAACTGAGTTATATTAAGAAGAATGTGACATTAGAATCGGAAGATGACAACTAAGAATTAAGAAGGTGATTATTTAAAAAGTTGATGTATTGTTTAAACATACTTAAATTTTTGAAGTATGTTTTTTTTTTTTCTTTGTGTGGTGAGATTCTTTTCCATGAACAATGTCTCTGTAATTATAATTGAAAACAACGATCATTCCCAACAGTATTTTTTTGAAGTATGTTTTTTTTTTTTTTTTTCTTTGTGTGGTGAGATTCTTTTCCATGAACAATGTCTCTGTAATTATAATTGAAAACAACGATCATTCCCAACAGTAGAAATAAAAATGTCCAAGAATATCCTAAGGAAGAATTGTAAAAGAATTAATGTGAATAAAAGATTTAAATTATTAATATTAATGACTTTAATAAGGAGCTCTGGTAGCGTAGTGGTTACGAATCGGGCTGTGAACCTTAAGGTCAGTGGTTCGAAACTACCAGCCGCTCCGCGGGAGAAAGATGAGGCTTTCTACTCCCGTAAGGATTTACACCCTCGGAAACCCTGTTACAGGGTCGCTATGGGTCGGAACCGACTCGACAGCACTTAACAACAACAACAACAACAATGACTTTAATAAATAATTACATGAACATTATAATCCTGGGTAAGAAAAAATGCTGCAAAGCTGTAATAAAGACACAAAAAGATCAAGCCATTACCACAGAATCCATTCCATTCCAACTCAGATTGACCCTGTGGGGCATAGTAGAACCTCCACACAGGTTTTCCAAGGCTGTAAATATTTACAGAAACAAACTGTCTCATGTTTCTGCTGCTTGTCACCATCTGGTGACATACTAAACCTACTGACATTGAATCGATTAGGAATCATAGTGATCCTGTGTAGGGTTTCCCAAGAAATGTAAATCTTTGTTGTTGTTGTTGTTGTTAAGCACCATCAAGTCAATTTTGACTCATAGCAACCCTTTATAGGGTTTTTGATGAGCAGCTGGTGGGTTTGAACTGCCAACCTTGTGGTTAGAATCCAGTGCTGATCCTACAATGCCAAATAGAAAACTTCATCTTTCTTCTGCACATGATTGGTGGGTTTGAATTGTGAGCCTTGTTGTTAGCAGTCCAGTGCTTACCTGTTGCTGTTGTTATTAAGTGTGGTCAGTCAGTTTTGACTCATAGCAACCCTATATAGGGTTTCTGAGCAGTGGTTGGTGGGTTTGAACCACTCACATTGTGGTTAGGAATCCAGTGCTTATCTTAAAGCGCCACACCAAGACATCTAGCTATTCCAAATTAATCTACACATCAAATGTATTCCAATCCAAAATTTAAAAGATACTACTTGAACTTGGCATCCTGGTGTGGTGCTGTGGGCTAATGCATCAGACTGCAAAATCATTTGAACTGCAAGGTCAGTGGTTCAAACTCACCTGCTTCTTCTTGGAAACCCTGTATAGGTTCACTATGGGTTGGAATTGACTCGATAGCATGTAACAACAACAACTTGGAAAAATGATCTTAAATTTTATCTAGAGGAAAAATGTGTCTGAGTTAACTTTAGAAAAGAATTATAAAGTTAAAGGGAAGAGACTTGTTCTGTTATTTATAAACTGTGCCTTGCGCCCACATTAGTTACAACATACTTTATTCCAGTCTCACATACTGTTCTGTTGGAAATGGGAATTTTGGACTCATGTTGGAATTGTTCTGAATTCTGATCTGTGGTAGAGGAGTGTGGGTGTTGTAAAGTCAAATATTTAATAATTCTTTTTTTCCTTCCAGTATCAAAGGCTGCATTGCAAATAAAAGAGAATACTATGAGCAAAGCTAAGTGGCCATCATAAGAAATAATTGCCAAAATAGCATTTACTTAAATGTAAGCATTTGTTAAAACTATTCTCAAAACTCACAACTCATCTCTAAGACATGTAATTTAGTTGGAAGCAAAATCACCTTCAAATAGCCAAAGTAATATAGATGAGTGGTGTTGATTCCTTTAACTGTAAATGGAATGTTGTTGCAAATCACCTAGTATTTTCAAAGCATATTGGTAAAACTCAGAGACAAAACTCTAACATATCCCAAATTTGGTACACATTATTCTATAAAGTGTTTAGAATCATTTTGTTGTTTTTTAAAAATAATTTATACCAATCACTGGAGATCCTATTTATATTTCATTTCATAAAGTATTCATTATTTTCTATCTTTTTGTAATAACAACAACAAAAAAGCTGCACACGAATGCTTAGCTTGTCAGCTTTGAGCAATGTAAGCTTTTCTCATTCTTCCCTCGCCTCAATATCGAAAAAAAGATTGATCATAATAGCTAATGAATTCAATTAAATTAGGTTTGTTTTTCATTATTGATGTACATTTCATTATTTAAAAGCTGAAGTCCCGAGCTCAATACCCATTTAGTGGTCATGACTCCTTCCTGTACCCAGAGCTTTAGCTGTGAATTGTGAAATATCTTAACCTTTATGATCAGCCTTTGTTTCCCATGCTTGCACGTGAACATGTGACCTCCTTTGGCCAATAGAATGAGGAATGGTAAATTAATTTCAGCCAAAGTCTCAAGAAGCTCTACATGTTTTCATTTGTTTTCTTATGCTTCTCCCATCCCTTTGTGAAGGGTATACTCAGGCAAAGCTGCTGATCTTAGAAAGAAAATGAGAGACATGCACTAAAATGTTCACTCACCCCTTCTGAGACCAGCTTAATTCATTGGTCCCCATTTGACTCCCAGGGAAATCAACAACCTAGCCAACAACAGAAGAGCCACCCAGTCTAGGCAAGTCTAGACAAGCTGCCACTGGTCATGTGAGACTACAATCATGTGGTTGCTTATTACATAGCAATATTGTATCAACTGATGGATCACCAAATTTTTTATACCTTTTGTTTTATAATGAATTTAGAGTTTTGCCTAACAACTTCAATAAATTATTAAAATTTTAAGTAATTAAAAACAGCTTCCTGATTTATTATTTTGTATTCTTGGTTGACATCATTTTTATCTCAATTAAGCAGCTTTCCTTAATTGTGCTTAATTGTGCTCATGAGGAATCTGTACATGGACCAAGAGGCAGTTATTCTAGCAGAACATGGGAACACTGAATGGTTTAAAATTAAGAAAGGTGTGCAACAGGGTTACATTCTTTCACCATACTTATTCAATCTGTATGCTGAGCAAAGAAGCTGGGTTATATGAAGAAAAACATGGCATCAGAACGGGAGGATGATTTATTAACAACCTGCAATATGCAGA
The DNA here is from genome assembly GCF_000296735.1 of Chrysochloris asiatica. Lineage (NCBI taxonomy): Eukaryota > Metazoa > Chordata > Mammalia > Afrosoricida > Chrysochloridae > Chrysochloris > Chrysochloris asiatica. Next base: position 21,734,406 of record NW_006408550.1, on the reverse strand, counting down.
TGAAAGACCTTAGTTGCTGAAAGTGAAGAGGACTTAAAATACTTACTGATGAAGATCAAAGAACACAGCCTTCGGTATGGATTGCATAGCAATATAAACAAAACAAAAATCCTCACCACTGGACCAATAAACAACATTCTTATCAATGGAGAAAAGACTGAAGTAGTCAAGAACTTCATTCTTATTGGATTAACTATCAACATTCGTGGAAGCAGTAGTCAAGAGATCAGATGACGTATTGCATTAGGCAAATCTGCTGCACAGGAACTTTTTAAAGTGTTGAAGAGCAAGGCTGTCAGCTTGAGGACTAAGGTGCACCTGACCCGAGCAATGGCATTTTTAATAACCTGATATGCATGCAAAAGCTGGACAGTGAATAAGGAAGACCATAGAAGAATTGATGCCTTTGAGTTATGGTATTGGAGGAGAATATTGAAGTACCATGGGCTGCCAAAAGAACAAACAGATCTGTGTTGGAAGAAATACAGCCAGAATGCCTCTTGGAGGCCAGGATCGCCAAACTTCGTCTCTCATACTTCATACATATTGTCAGGAGGGACCAGTCACTGGAGAAGGATATAATGTTCGGTAAGGTGGAGGGTCAGAGAAAAAGAGGAAGACCCCAGTGAGATGGATTGGCAAAGTGTCAACATCAGTGGGCTCAAGCGTGGCAACAGGACCAGGCAGTGTTTCGTTCTGTTGTTCATGGTGTTGCTATGAGTGGGTACTTACTGAATAACACCTAACAACAACAAGCAGCTTTCCTAAAAACAATTTATTCCTTTCGTGGTTTTTTATGAGGGGACTTCAAAAGTGTATTAATTACATTTGGTTAAATTGAAACATGAAGGCAATGTTTTTGTTGTTTTTATTAGCTTGAGCACATTTTGTTGATTATATTGTGGGGTAGCAATATATGAATTAATTTCTACAACTCCAAAGTAATGTTTGTTGTTGTTGTTAAGTGCCGTTGAGTCAGTTCCAACTCATAGCGACCTTGTATAGGGTTTCCTAGGAGTGACTGGTGAGTTTGAACTCTGGACCTTGTAGTTCAAACCATCATTGCAGTCCAGTGCTTTATCCCACAGTGCCACACCAGGACTCCAAAGTAATTTTAGAACATATTTAAACCATGTAATAAGATAAAATCATTTAGAATATTTTGAATGAAAATATTTTATTGAACAATATTTTTTGTAAAGAGTGTGATGACGTTTTTTTTTTTTTTCTAAGCTTTTCTAGACACATTGGAATAAGTAAGATGCTTCTACATAAAAAAGTAACAAGTATAATTTATAAGCAGTTGATATGTCCTCATAAAGTCTTTTTGGTTTGCATCCCAGATATTGAGGAAACGTGGACTATAATAGAGAGGAAACAAATCATTTTTCAAATGAGGTGTTTTTCAATTCTTTCTTTTGCCAATTTGAAGTGGGAGTTAATTAAAATTAATAAGAAATAATATTTGATGATATATCTCTGTGATTTTTGACATTCAAAAATATACAGGCCAATTTGTAATCAATAATAATGTGTCATGATAGTTAATTGTGATTTTTGATATTTAAAGCATTAGATTAAATGTCCATGAAAAATAAACAAATCTTCCAATTTTTATGCATCGATTTATGTGAACACATTTTCTCATTGTTTACATTTCTATTTAAAAACAAAGAAATAGAAATACAATTCACACAGGACATTTTCCCATTCCAGCAATTTCTTACCCAATCACAGAGGCAAGAATTAATCAGGGGAAAAAAGCACTATTCATATTATTAAAAGAGGCATTTGTCAAAGACTCCTGGAAATAGTCCAGTGGACTAGTGGACCACAGGAACATCAGTGTCCACATCCCTAAGACCAGAAGAACAATAAGGTAACTGAATACCACCACCAACTGTGCTGAAAGGTGTCACATTAGAAGACCCTGAACAGAGGGGGTGAAATGTGGAACAAAATTCAAAATCATAAAAGAAACCAGACTTATTGGTCAGACAGAGACTGGTGGAACCCCTAGAATGTTGTCCTAAATCACACTTCAGGTCTGGAATTGAACTCACCTACTTGGCTCAATTTATACTTAAGTAATAAACAAGTCTATAAGGGGAAATAACAACATGAGTGAGGTACACACACCTTAGAATAATCAATCACTTGAGATTAAAAGGGTAGCATTTACCCAAGGGCAAAGTTCAGAAGGGTTAGGAAAGAAGGAGGAATGGAAACAGGAAACCCAGGGAAGAAGTGAAATAAGTGATGTTACTTTGTTGTTGTTGTTGTTGTTAGGTGCCATTGAGTTAGTACTGACTCATAGTGACCCTATGCACAAAAGAACAAAACACTGCCCGATCCTGGGCCAACCTCACAATTGTTGCCCACACTTGAGTCCATTGATGCTGACATTTTGCCAATACATCTTGCTGGGAGTCTTCCTCTTTTTCTCTGACCCTCCACTTTACCAAACATGATATCCATTTGCAGTGACTGGTCCCTCCTGACAATAAGTCCAAAGTATAAGAGACAAAGTCTGGCCATCCTAGCCTCCAAGGAGCACTCTGGCTGTACTTCTTCCAGCACAGATCGATTTGGTCTTTTGGCAGTCCATGGTACTTTCAATATTCTCCTCCAACACCATAACTCAAATGCATCAATTCTTCAACAGTCTTCCTTATTCTCTATCCAACTTTTGCATGCATATTAGGTTACTGAAAATACCATGGCTTTGGTCAGGTGCACCGTACTTTGAGGGAATTATAATCAATGAGATGAAATGAAATGTATGTGAATTTTTTAAAGGTAAAACCAATGATCCTCTCTGTAAACCTTCACCCAATTCACAATAAAAATTTTAACTGGGAGGCATTTCTAATAATTTTGCTTTGAATGATTCATAATCAAATAGCAATATTAATGCTATATTTAAGATATAACGCTATATCTAAGTTTTTCTCACTAAAACAAATAAGTACAAGTCAAGAAGGATACAAACTAAAGATTGACACTAAAGATTTCTGGGATAATCAGTCATTTACCTTTATCTTTCTTAATTCTTGATATTTTCTCAATTATGAAAAAGAGAAGTGACTTATTAAGTCATAGTTTAGCAAATATTCACTCTATTTAATTGTGCTCATGCAGAACCTGCACATAGTCCAAGATGCAGTTGTTCAAACAATACAAGGAGATACTGCATGGTTTAAGGAGCTCTGGTAGCGTAGTGGTTATGAGTCGGGTTGTGAACCACAAGATCAGCAGTTCGAAACTACCAGCTGCTCCGCGGGAGAAAGATGAGGCTTTCTGCTCCCATAAAGATTTACAGCCTCGGAAACCCTGTACAGGGTCACTATGGGTCGGAACCAACTCCACGGCACATAACAACAACAACTGCATGGTTTAAAACTAGAAAAGGTGTGAATCAGGGTTGTATTCTTTCACCATATTTATTTAATTTGTATGCTAAGCAAATATTCTAAGAACCTGAATTATGTGAAAAAGATTCACTAGCAACCTGCAATATGTAAATGGCTCAACCTTCCTTCCTTGTTGAAAGTGAAGAGGACTTGAAACCCTTGCTGATGAAGATCAAAGAAAATAAAAATCCTCACAACTGGGCCAATAAGCAGCATTGTGATTAACAAATGAGAAGATTAAAGTTGTCAAGGATTTCACTTTCATGTTCATGAAAGCAGCAGTTGAGAATTTAAAGGCTGTTGCATTGGGCAAATCTGCTGCAGAAGACCTTTTTAAAGTGTTAAAAAGCAAAGATACCATTTAGAGGAATAAGGTGTGCCGGACCTAAGCCATGGTGCCCTCAATTGCTTCATATGTGTTCAAAAGCTGGAAAACGAATAAGACTGAAAAATTATGGTACATTATGATACATTCAAATTATTGTTTTGGTGAAGAATAGTATTGACTGCCAGAAAAATAATTCTGTCTGGAGGAAATAGGGAAAGAATGCTCTTTAGAAGTGAGGATGGTGAGATTTCATCTCATACACTGTGCGCATGTTATCAGGAGGGCCCAGTCCCTGGAGAATGTCATCCTGCTTGGTAAAATAAAGAGTCCACAAAAAAGAAAAAGAGAGAGAGAGAGACTAAATGAGAGGGGTTGACACAATGGTGCAACAATAGACGTAAACGTCGTAATGGTTGTGAGAATGGGGTGGGGTCCATCAGTGTTTTTTTTGTTTGTATATAGAGTTGTCATGAGTTAGAATCAATTCAACGGCACCTAAGATGAATAAGAACAACTTCCACCTACAGGTACAAGTATATATCCCTGCCCCTTTGAAGATGTACATGGCCAGGTCACGTGCTTGGTCCAATGGTATAAGGGAAGAAGTGACACTGTGCCACTCTAAAGCTAAGGCCTATAGGCACCCTTCATTTCTCTACAACCATCCAGGAGCTTGGGCCTATGTCTGGCAAGGGTGCCTCAGATAACTGTTTCACACCAGCCTGAGTTCACCTAGACTGTAGCCACAACCAGAGCCACTTCAGTGTACCTGCAGACAGATGAAAGTGAAATAATTGTGTTTGTGGTTGGGTTTTGCATCTTCGAACTGTGTATCACATTGTATGCTTATTGCCTTTAAACTTTCTTCTTTGACCATCATGCATATCATAAAGTTAGTCCTCTCAAAATTTACCTCCTTAAAAAAAAAAAATAAATAAATTTACCACCTTAAAAACTGTCCTTGTTAATACTTTGGCATTCTTAAGCATTGGTGTTGGTCACTAATATCCAATGTAGTCGCTCTGTGAGCACATCATTCATTCACATTCATATGGTTGCCTGGTGTGGCACTGCAGGGTAATGCACTGGACTCAAACTCACCAGCCTCTCCTCGGAAACACTATACAATGTCACTGTAAGTCAGGACTGACTCAACAGCACTCAACAACAACATATGTAATTTAAAACAGAGAAGAGAGATAGATCTCAATACAACAGAGAAGAACTAGCTGTAGAGCTCATTGCTGACCGCTCTTATCTTTTCATAGTTGTCCTTCCACCTCTGGAGAAAGGTAATGCTCAGCTTCATTCACATCTACACTTAAAGCAACTCTGGGTTGATAGGTAACATCCTGATGCTTGTAACTGTGAGGTAAGGTTTCAGCTTTCTGGCAGTTAGAAGTCTTCACTTCATACCTCTGCACCCTGTGGTACTGTTTTCAATGTGCCTACAGTCGGAGTGGAATCCAGGCTTTTTCTTCTCCTTTTAAACTTCGGTTTGTTCATTGTAAAGTTTTGGAGATTTCCCATATTTTCAGTTAGAGCCAGGTGGTCATTTTGCTCAGTGAGGTACAAACAAGGTCAGCCTGGGGAATGAGGATAAAGCTCACCTGAATATTGATTGGTTGTTTTCCCATTTACCTATTATTCTGTCCTCGGTTTTCCAAGTTGTTGTTGTCAGGTGCCATTGAATCAGAACTTACTCATAGTGACCCCATGCACAGCAGAACGAAACAATGTCCGATCCTGGGCCAAACTCACTACCGCCGCCACACTTGAGTCCATCGATGCTGCAACCTGGCCAATCTATCTTGTTGGGGGTCTTCCTCTTTTTCTCCGACCCTCCATCTTACCAAACATGATATCCTTCTCCAGCGACTGTTCCATCCTGACATTATGTCCAAAGTATGAGAGACGAAGTTTAGCCATCTTGGTCTCTAAGGAGCACTCTAGCTGCACTTCTTCCAAAACAAATCTATTGGTTCTTTTGGCAGTCCATGGCACTTTCAGTATTCTCCTCCAACACCACAACTCAAAGGCATCAATTCTTCTATGATCTTCCTTATTCACTGTCCAGCTTTCGCATCCATATGCATGGCTTGGGTCAGGAACACCTTACTCCTCAAGCTGACATCTTTGCTCTCCAACACTTTAAAAAGTTCCTGTGCAGCAGATTTGTCTAATGCAAAGTAGGTTCTGAAAAAAAAAAGAGAGAGAAGAGAGATTCTACCATGAATCTAAATTAACCAAACAAGCTACCTACAACTTCAGATATCAGGAGTCAACTGGATGTTACAGAGGCCGGGGATGATAAAGTAGTGCTAGTAAATGTGTTCCCAAGCAAAGAACGGGAAGACTGGATTATGTTGAACAATGAGTCATTATTCTACTCCCTCTTATTAGATTCCCAGTTTGCTTGGCAAAGCATACTTGGTAACCATTAATCACAGAGAAGATGGTAAAGCCTCCTTAGGATTACTCTCTGCTACACAATCACAGCCACCACAACCATTCAATATTTAAAAGGAGCTCTTGTAGCATAGTGGTTACGAGTCAGGCTGCTAATCTCAAGGTCACTAGTTTGAAACTACCAGATGTACCATGAGAAAAAGATGAGGCTTTCTGCTCCCATAAAGATATACAGTTTCGGAAACTCTATGCAGGATCATTATGAGTTGGAACTGATTCCAACGGCACACCACCACCACCACCATTCAATATTTAAAGAAGAAATGCACCGCAGATCATGGGTTAGGCATGACATCAGTTGAAAATATCTTTGTCAAAGGGAGTCTTTGCCTTTATTTAATCACTTCATGCTTTTAAAGATTTTTATAGGAGTCAAACAACAGGAACAGCAACTACAAAACCTGATTTAAATTGTTCCAAATAAAGCTATCTCTCTGCCTTTCTTTGTATAGCTAACTACATTATTCTACCTGTACTGTGAAACTGGGCCTGAATTATTACTGTGGAAAGTGTCTAGAGAGACTAAGAATAGTAAATAGAGATAAAAGGGAGAGCTAAGGATCATATTTTAATTTTACAACTTATTATTTTTGACAAAACAATTTATTTCAAAGGATAAATCCTTTCCAATTTGACCTTGTGGCAGGAAAATGGAGTTATATAAATTCTATTAATGGTGATGACTTATTCTCAGCCAAATTTCTCTCTGATATAATGGAAAACTGCTCAGTTTCAGGATTATATTCTATAAAAGAACTAATGAAAATTATTTAATAGAGTAAAGCTAGTTAACTGAGTTATCAGTTAATAAACTAAAACAAAACCATATGATCATGATCCCTGCTTGTATGTTTGATGTCCATCGATTTAAAAGAACTCCTGTATAGCATTATTGTTGTTGTTATTGTTAAGTACCATGGAGTTGGTTCCGACTCATAGTGACCCTGCTCAGGGTTTCTGAGGCTGTAATCTTTACGGGAGTAGACAGCCTCATCTTTCTCCCATGGAACAGCTGGTAGTTTCGAACTGCTGACCTTGAGGTTGGCAGCCCGACTCGTAACCACTACGCTACCAGAGCTCCTATCTGAGTAGGATAGTACGTTTTGTTTTGTTTAAGTGTTTATTGTGAATTGAGTGATGTTTTTATTTTTGGATATGCAACAAAACACTCAGAAATATACAAGCATTCAAACAGCCAAAGGGCACCCCCTGCCTCCTGAGCTGCCAGCACACATCCCCTCTCCCTCCTTGAGTCTAGAGTCCTCAGCTGCCCCATCTTGTCTCACCATGCCATCATCTCTGCCTCCATCTTTGGCATTGCAGCTTCTCTGGGTAGGGTTCCATATTCTGCTGCCGCTCTTCTCCCTTGATGGTCCCAGGGTCCTCTGCTCTGGACTGTAAGATCAACCACTGACCCCTTTTTGCTGCAGAACTTCTACCTTTACAGTTGCTATAATCTCAATTAGTCATGATAACAACTACTCACTATTGAATCATGAGAGTTTTGTCCCCATCTCCTTCACCAGACCCATCTAGACAGGATAAAAACCACTCAGTGGGGATTCTACCTGCCCCCACACACTCTGAATCTTGACTGCTGCTCTGTTGCTTACAAATCCTAGGCGTTGTCAGCAGCTAGCTATCCTAAACTGTCTGAACAGTCTGACCTGCCTGGCCTATCATTCTTGGTTCATCAGCTCTGCAATTATGTGAGTCAGAAACTTCCATCTGCCCAATAGACTCATGACTTGTCCACCTCTATAAATGTGTGAGTCATTTCCTCAATATAAACCTCTCTATATTTATCTATAAGGAGCTCTAACATATAAGTTGTTGTTGTTGTTAGGTGCCATCAAGTTGGTACCGATCCATAGTGACATTATGCACAGCAGAACGAAACACTGCACGATACTGGGCCAGCCTCACTATTGTTGCCACGCTTGAGTCCATCAATACTGCCACTTGGCCAATCCATCTCATTGGGGTCTTCCTCTTTTCCTTTGACCCTCCACCTTTCCAAACATGATATCTTCTCCAGCAACTGGTCCCTCCTGACAATATGTTCAAATTATGAGAGACAAAGTTTGGTCATCTTGGCTTCCAAAGAATACTCTGGCTGCACTTCTTCCAAAACAGATCTATTGGCTCTTTTGGCAGCCCATGGCACTTTCAATATTCTCCTCCAACATCATAACTAAAAGGCATCAATTCTTCTATGGTCTTCCTTATTCACTGTCCAGCTTTCACATGCATATGAGTTTATTAAAATACCATGGCTTGGGTCAGGCACACCCTGACATCTTTGCTCTTCAACACTTTAATAAGGGCTTATGCAGCAGATTTGCCTAATGCAATATGTCGTTTGATCTCTGGTAGCGTAATGGTTATGAATTAGGCTGTGAACCTCAGTGTCAGAAGTTCAAAACTACCAGCTGTTCCACAGGAGAAAGCTGAGGCTTTCTGCTCCCGTATAGATTTACTGCCTAGGAAACCCTGCACAGGGTTGCTATGAGTTGGAACTGACTCCACGGCACATAACAACAACAGCGTATATACATATATTGAAAGTAGCATGGGCTGCCAAAAGAACCAATAGGCCCATTTTGGAAGAAGTGTAGCTAGAGTCCTCCTTGGATGCCAAGATGGCCAAACTTCATCTCTCATACATTCTTTGGACATATTGTCAGGAGGAACCAGTCACTGGAGAAGGATATCATGTTTGGTAAAGTGGAGGGTCAGATGAAAAGAGAAAGAGCCCCAATGAGATGGATTGGCAAGTGGCAGCACCGATGAACTCAAGCGTGACAACAGTAGTGAGGTTGGCCCAGGATTGGGCAGTGTTTCGTTCTGCTGTGCATAAGGTCGCTATGAGTCGGTACTGACTTGATGGCACCTGACAACAACAACAACAATATATACATATGTATGCTTCACTGGTTTTGCTTCTCTAGATAACCCTGCCAAAGCCATTTTGTACAAGATTCTAGAGAAACAAAATTGTAAGGATGAATTTTATAAAGTGGTTTTCAAGTCTGACTAATTTTAAAGGCACTGATAACTATACCTGCACTTGTAAAGAGGGTGAAGGTGCAACAGTAACATGAAAAACATGACCACCAATGGATCTTATTGGAAAGAAGTGAGGCTATGGATGCTTATGTGTTTGATACTTTTCTACAATTTTATCAGGATGAGGAGTCTAGAGAAGCTCTTGATTAGTCCTACTTACAATAGACCAAATAATAAGGAAAAAGATGAGCTCAGAGATGGTTCAAGCACTATATAAAAGACTTCAAAGTTTCCACATATGCCCTAGAAGAAAGCCTTATTTCTTGTAGGGATAGAGCTGATGTCACCAAAAATCAAACCCAGAGATTTATTGTAAAAGTGGCTGAATTAAAACAACAACTGAATTCCCATCCTTGAAAGGCGTCTGATGTTAAAGTGAGGGCATTAACTAGGAAGAAGTGGGATCTGAAAACTTGGAATGGGGACATATGGACAGACAATCAGGAACTAGGGACATCAGGCCCCTGAATTCTGCTAAATCATTCATGCCAACAACACTACCACTCCCAACTGGAGATGCTACTCCTCATTGTCTCCGGATCCATCAGTATAACTATTATCCCCTTTGCCATCACTTGATGAGATTAACCAACTGTGCCTATTGAGATGATTTCTGAGTCATTGTCTGAGGCATCACCTGAGGTAGATGTCCTGCATGACATTACTGAATGTTCCCTGGAAGTATCTTCACCAATGAATGATTTTGGCACTTGGTATAAAGCCAATACCAATATGATTTTGAAAGATTATCTCAAATATATATTAGCTCTCTAGCTCTAAGTCAATGTATATACAGGGTCTTTAGTGACCTTATCACATGATATCACACTGGTTCATTACACTGATAGCATTATGCTGATTGGACTTAGAATGGAGTAAGTATCCATGACTATAGACTTACTGGTAAACATCTGTGTGCTATTATTACTGCTGATATTAGGTGCCATCGAGTCAGTACCAACACTTAATGACCCTACAAAAAACAAAAGAAAACACTGCCCATTCCTGAACCATCCTCACAATTGTTGTTATGTTTGAGCCCATTGCTGCTGCCACTGTGCCAATCCATCTTGTTGGGGTCTTTCTCTTTTTCACTGACCCTTCACTTCACCAAGTGTAATGTCCTTCTCTAGAGATTGGTTCCTCCTGATAACATGTCTGAAGCATGAAAGAAAATCTTACCATCCTGGCTTCTAAGGAACATTCTGACTGTATTTCTTCCAATACACATTTGTTTTGGAAGTCCATGATACTTTCAATATTCTTCTCCAGCACCATAAGTCAAATGCATCAATTCTTCTATGGCTTACTTTATTCACTGCTCAACTTTCACGTGTATATGAGGCTATGGAAACTATGATGGCTTGGGTCAGCGCACCTTAGTCCACAAACTGAAATATTTGCTCTTGAAAACTTTAAAGAGGTCTCGCACTACAGATTTGCCTAATGCACTATACCTTCTGATTTCTTGACTGCTGCCTCTATCAAGTCTTTGATATTTTTCATTGGTTAGTTGTGAGTATTTTTGTTTTCCTTACATTGAAGTGCAATCCACACTGAAGGTTATAGTCTTTGGTTTTCAAAAGTAGGATGAAGAAATTTTGAGTCCTCTTCACTGCCAGCCAGCAAGATTGTATCAATTGCATATTGCAGGCTATTCATAAGTTTTTCTCCAAGTAAGGAGGTGTGAGGAAGAAGGTGTGGTAGACAAAGATGCAGTTTGGAGTCTTTGGCAAACCCCTATTCATGAATCATACTGCAGATCCTTAAGATTTTGGAGCAAAGCACTGCCATCTTCTGCAGATAACTATTCTCCTTTGGCTTGTTACTGGTCCTTAGTAGAAACTGAATGCCTAACTATGGGCTACTAAGTCATCATGTGACCTGAGATAACCCATTATGAGCTGGATGTTGTCTGACCCACAGAGTTACAAAATTGGATGTACACAGCAGTACTCCATCATTAAATGGAAGTGGTATATACAAGACTCGAATCAATCAGGACCTGAAAGCACAAGTAAATTGCATGAGGAAGTGGCCCAAATGCCCATGGACTCTACTTCTGTCATATTACCTTCCCTCTCCCAGTCTACACCAACGGTCTCATGAAGGAGTTTCTTATGATCATTCAGCACTGCGTAATCAGTATGAAAATTAGCATCAGATTGAGCACTGCTCTGAGCTAGCCAATCTGAGGTGATTTAAACTACCATGCCTTGGATCAGGTGGACCTTAGTCCTCAAAATGACATATTTATTCTTTAACACCTTAAAGAAGTCTTACACAACAGATTTGGTTATGGGATATTTTGTTTGATTTCCAAGAGTTTTGGTTGTGTCACTGTAGGATAGCACTGGACTGCGAAACGAAATGTCAGTGGTTCAAATCCACCATCTACTCCTCACAAAACACCATACAAGATCACTATGAGTCAGAATCAACTCGATGGCATTTAACAATAACAACAAATCTGTCTATGAACGGGTTTCAAAAATTTGTGAAAAAAATCCATTATCTTAATTCCATTTTTTAATGATCTTCCTGAAGCCCTCTTGGATTCAAGAAACTGGTGGGAGGTAAGACTGAAATTTTTATATAAAGGCATGCAAGATATAAAAAACACCCAAAAAGAATTTCTAGAGATGAAAACCACAGTGCCTGAGAGGAAAAATGCATTGTATGTGAACAATGGGAAAATGTACATCATGCAAGATTAGACCACTGAAGCCAAAGAAAGTGTACCAAATGAAATATATAATTATGATGAAAAATATAATTATTATGAATGGACAGTAGCAAAGATCTCTGTGATGAAAAATATAATTATTATGAATGGACAGTAGCAAAGGTCTCTGAGATGATATCAAATAGTCAAATACTATATTTTTATGCAAAGAACACGTGTCTTGTATAATTCCAACTGCTTTCCTGGAAAAGTATCTTTGTATGCACCATTTTCCTTGGTTTTTTGTTTTGTTTTGTTTTTGTTCCTCATATGTTGCTGTTAAATGTAGCACAGGCTAATTTTTAACTATCCTGTGGGGAAGAGGGAATAATTGGCAAACAAATGTAGAAGGCATGTATGATTTGTGCAATTGAATTCATAAAATGTGCAATTGAATTCATAGAAGGAGAAGAGAGAGAGGGAAGAGGGACAGAAAGAAACATACATATCTGAAAAAAAAATAGCTGAAATTTTCTCAGATTTGATCAAAACTATAAACATACAGCTCAAAAAAAACTCAATCATCCCTGACCCAAATGACACATGGAAAAATACCACACTGATTTTCTTATAATTCTTGAAAAATAAAAATCTTAAACATGTATGTACTATTTAAGGAAATGAAAATCGAAACCACAGAAAAATGCTAATGTAAACCTTTACAACAAAGACAAAAACTAAACCCCACTGCTGTGGAGTGGATTGCAACTCAGCAACGTACAGAACATAATAGAACTGCACCAGAGGGTTGCCAAGACTGGAAATCTTTACAGAAGCAGATTGCCTCATGGGAGTGGCTAACCTAGCAGTTAGCAGCATCATTCTCAGCCCATTGTTCCACCACAGCTCCTTGCATGCCTACCTTATTGTTGTTAAGTGGTGTCAAGTAGATTCGGACTTACAGGGCCCCTATATAGAGTTTCCAAGGAGTGGCTGGTGAGTTTGAACTGCCAACCTGGTGGTTCAGGCTGACCTTGTGGTCCAGTGCTTATCCTACAGTGCCACACCAGGACTCCTGCATACCTATCAAATGGCTAAAATAAAAAAGACTGATGATGCCAAATGCTGGTGTGGATGTGAAAAAGCTGCAACTTTCATGCACTGCCAATGGAGTTGTAAAATGGTACACTTTGAAAGTAATTTGGCAGTTTGATACAAAGTTAAATATACACCTACCATATGGATCAGGCATTCCACTTGGAGGTATTTACCTAGAAGAAATGAAAGCATGTGTCTACGCCCCCGCAGCTTTATTTGTTGTAGCTAAAACTGTAACATTCCCAGTGTCCATCTGCAAGTGAAGGGGAAATAAGAAGCTTTGACCTGAAGAGTTATTGAAGCAGCAGACCGTGCACCCCAGCATCCTCTGGAGGGGTGACCCAGTACAGTGTGCTATGAACGCCCGCCTAGAACTAGCTTGTGAGGGATCACAGCAGGAGAATGTCAGATTCTAAATCTTGGAAGCTGGTACTCAGAACTATTTCTAATATGCAAGAGAGAAAACATTAAGTTAACCTTTTCAGTTAAAGAAGATAAACTACAAGTGTCAAGCTACTTGTGATTCAGAGTCTTCTAATAGAAATAAGGAGTCCTGGTGTGGCGCTGTGGGTTAATGCGCCAGATTGCTAAACCGATTGAACCGCAAGGTCGGCGGCTCAAGCTCACCAGTCACTCCTTGGAAACCCTACGCAGGATCGCTGTGGGTCGGAACCGACTCGACGACGCTTCACAACAAACAACAATAGAAATAAACATTGGCTCCATTGATTGGAAAATGCAAGAGACGACTCTCATTGGACTAAGTGGATGGCATTCAGCTGCTACAGAATTTTGTAGCTAAGCAAATAAATTTTAAAGGTAAAATCTCTGAGGGAGTGTGCTGGATGTGAATATATTTTTCCCTCTTAAACAGTCCGTTTGGAGGCTCCACCTCCTTCAGAGACTTCAAGATTAAATCATAAGGCAAAGGTGACTTGTTAAACTAGTTTCCACAGCTTTCCGCTGCTTTTCTTTCCAGCAGTTAGAACAAAATTTGTTCCATAAATTATTTCCCCCCAAAAAAACGCAATTTTTTTTGTCATTGAAATGGAATTTCTCACAGATGGTGGCAAAATAACTCTTTAAAATATCTTTTTCTAAAGGGAAATATAGCACCACCACCACCAGTGAAATGGTTTCTATTTATTTATTTATTTTCTATTATCCATAATCTTCTGTTAATCAGCTCCCTATCTGACCTTTGACTGGAGAGCAAACAATAAAAACTATAAAGCCAGCAGGACAATAGGTATTAAACAAGTTTTTCACAAGTTTTTCTTACTGAAACAATAAATTATAAATCAAACATACATTAAAAAAAAAAATGAAACGCAGATTTCAGTAGACTTACATAATAGACCTATTTGTTTAAAGTTCTTTATAATGATTAAAAGGAGCTCTGGTAGCGTAGTAGTTACGAATCAGGCTGTGAACCACAAGGTCAGGAGTTCTAAACTACCAGCTGTTCCACGGAGAAAGATGAGGCGTTCTGCTCCCTTAAAGATATACAGCCTCGGAAACCCTGTACAGTGTCGCTGTGGGTCAGAACCGACTCATAGTGCATAACCAGCAACCACCATAATGATTCAGACTCGGTATGTCATGAGTTAGGGAATAAGCATCTGTAGTGAAGTACATTATTTGCTATAGCTCTTCTGTTGCTGTGCATGTTTGCCATTAAGTTGGTTCTGACTCATAGCGACCCTGTATATCATTTCCAAGGAGTGACTGGTGCGTTTGAACTGCCGACCTTGAGTTACCTTATCCTACAGAGCCACACCAGGGCTCCACAGCTCTTCTAGTCATTATATTTGTAATTTACAACAAATGACTGAGGTGTTGTTGTTGTAGTTAAATGCCATCGAGTTGGTTCCAACCCATAGCAACCCTGTAGAGGGTTTCTGAGGAGCAGCTGGTGAGCTTGAACTGCCGACCTTGAGGTTCAAACTGACCTTGCAGTCCACTGCATCAACCCACACCACCACACCAGGGTAGGTTCTCTGGTTATGTGCCGTGGAATCAGTTCCAACTCACAGAGACCCTTCGTAGGTTTTCCGACACTAGAAATCTCCACAGGAGCGGGAAGCCTCATCTTTCTCCTGAGGAATAGCTGGTAGCTTTGAACTGCTGACCTTAAGGTTAGCAGACCAAGTTGTTACCACTGCACTACCAGAAGGTCAGACTATGTGAATGTGAGGTACTTGTGGCTTATCAACGGGATTGGATATCTTACTAAAAAATGCAAATAAAACACATGGCACTCTTGTGGATTTGGATCCTGGGAATATGTGCCATCAAGTCAATTCTGACTCTAGAGGCCTAAAGCACAACAGACCAAAACAATGGCTGGCCCTGCATCATCCTCACCATCATTGTTTAGCTTGAGTCCATTGCTGCTGCCACTGTACCAATCCATCTCGTATTGGGTCTTCCTCTTTTTCATTGATATCCTTCTCTGGGCACTCGTCCTTCCTGACAATATGACCGAAGTATGAGAGATGAAAGCTTGCCATCCTGGCTTCCAAGGAGCATTCTGGGTACTTCTTCCAACACAGATTTTTGTTTTCTTCTAGCAGTTGTTGGTGCTTTTATTATTCTTCTCCAACACCATAACTCAAATGCATCAATTCCTTTATGATCTTCCTTATTCACTGTCCAGCTTTCACATGCATGTTAGGCTATTGAAAATACCATGGCTTGGGTCAGGTGCACCTTAGTCCTCAAGCTGACATCTTTGTTCTTGAGCACTGTAAAGGGGTTGTGTGCAGCTGGTTCGCCTAATGTAATGCCAGATATACTGCTATATATGAAATGACTTATCCCGGAAGCAAAAGGGGAAGTTCTTACCACTATGAAGAGGAGTCATGAGTGGAACATGACCCAAGATCCCTGCACTGAACTGAATTAGATCGAGGCGACAGAGAGCTGTGACATCAGAGATGGTGAGCCACCCTGAGAAACAACGGCACAGAAGCAGTAACAGCAGAACCAGGCCACTGTGAGGACACAGAGCAGTGGGCTCCCTGGGTCACAGAAGGAGAAAGCTGAGTGTCTCCAGACAGAAGGCTTGCTGGGAGAGTGGTTTGCCGACACCCGGAACTCGAGCTGAGCACCTTCTGGCTGAGTTTTACTGGAAGAGTGGGCATTTGCTAGCAGAGTTAGAAGAGTTTTGTAACCATTGCCTAAGCAGGGGAGCGGTCAAAGGACCCAGAGACTTGGGCATGCCTGTGGGCACTGCTGAGAGGCGGCTGCCCTGATAAAAGAACTGTATCCTGAGTTATTTCTGATCCTGATTTATAACCTGTTGCTTCCCCCATAAGTCTCATAACTATGAATATAGTTTGCGAGTTCAGTGCAGCCACTGGAATGAAGTAGAGACTGCCAGGGGAGGGATGGGTGGCATCAGAATTGGTAAAAAGGTAGGGTAGTGGAGGCCTGTTCAACCTCCCCCTCATAGGAATCCACTGGAAGTGATGCTAATGGTAATTCTTGCGTCTCCCACTCATGAAGTTAGAGGGGTTCAGACACTACTTCTGTACATTCTTACTGTATATTACAAACCTTGTGTAAATCCTGGCTTTGCTACTTACTAAATGTGTGACTTTGCCACTCAACTTAGGGAGAGTACTGACTTCTCTGGGATCTTGCAAACTGTTATGAGACGAACATTCCCAAGACAACTGGGAGCCTGGAATGAGATCCTGAAACAGACTTGAACTAATCCATAGCCTGATACAGGGAGTACCCCCAGCAACCCCACACCCACAAATGGAAGTCAAGTCATGCCAGGCTAATGGCATGAGAATGAGTGGTCATCATTACATGCTGGGTGTTAGCAGTAGGGGAGCGCTACACCAGCATGGCTTGTAGCACTTTGTGATTCTCATTCTATGGCTTCTTCCAGATCATGCTATTTACTCACTTTTCCAAAGCATACAGTGCTCCAGTGCTCATATGAGTGGTATGACTTCGTGGCAACATTCATGTGTTTTTTTGTTTGATTAGTTTTGTTTTTAAGGCATGTGTGTATGCTGATGTAGTATAGGAATCCAGGTGTGGTGCTGTAGGGTAAGCACTGGACTGTTAACCGCAAAGTTATAAATTCAAACCCACCAGCCGCTCCTCGGAAAGCCTGTGGTTATGCGGCATGAAGTTCGGAGAGCAGAAAGCCTCATCTTCCTCCCTTGGGACAGTTGGTAGATTGGAACTGCTGATCTTGTGGCCAACTTATAACCCACTGCACTATTAGGTCTCCTTGGGAAACCCTAGCTCTCAGCTTAATTCGCTTTCATACTACATAGACGACGGCAACACAGCTACAGAGAGGCACATTTCCAGCAAGATATCTGAGGTAATGAAGTGTGCAAAGTAGGCGAGTCAGGAGAGCAGCTAAGTTCATTCCTTAACGCAGGTGCAAATACATGTTTCTAAGCACTGCTTTTTGGTACCACGCTTAAGAGACTTATGGCAGTGGGAGGAGTTAACATTAGAAGCCAAGAATTTTAGAGATTCTTAGTATTGTTGAGGGATTAGCACTCAATCATCTTGCTGATTCTGTTGTTGCATTTACTGCTTTGCTGGCCCACTTCCATCTGGATTAGCACAGAGGGTCAAAACTCCTAAAATGGTCATATAGGAAAACATCCACTTCAGAATTATCTGCTGCATCAGCCTTCTAAATCTTTAAAACAAACTAGAAGAGAGGGAATGTTGTTCATTCTAATAACCAAAAAGATCTTTATAGACTTCTGGTGTGGTGCTGGACCGCTATCCAAAAGGTTAATGGTTTAAACCTACAAGCTGCTCCTTGGAAACTCAATACAGGATCACTAGGAGCCAGAACCAACTCAACAGCTCTGTACAACCACAACAAGAGCTGGTGTATTTGTCAAAATTTCGAAGCGCTTTATATTTCTACTTATTAGAAGGAAAATTTAAAGTAGGATGGTATTTCAATGGACCTTTAGTGGGTCCATTTAATAAACAAAATTATTTTGCTAAAAAGTGATGAACAGTGCTTCTGAGTTGAAGGTGTTTCTCTGAAAATAATTTCTCATCTGACTCATCTGTGCTTGTCAGAGAAGACAGTTTATTAATATTACATCACTGAGTTAGACCTGCATTACACTTCTTGTTGTTAGGTATTGTCCAGTCGGTTTTGACCGATAGTGGTTTTGTATAGGGTTTCCTGAGTGGCAAGTGGGTTTGAATCGCTGACCTTTTGAATAGCAATCCAGTGCTTAACTACAGCATCACACCAGAGACCTATGAAAAATCTTGGTCATAAATACAACACCAGAATCAGCAAGATGATTGAGTGGTAATCCCCCAGCAATACCGAGAATCTCTAAAATTCTTGGCTTCCAATGTTAACTCCTCCCACTGCCAAATGTCTTTCATGCATGGCACCAAAAAGCAGTGCTTAGAGACATGTATTTGCACCTGCTTTAAGGAATGAACTTACTCGCCTACTTTGTACACTTCATTACCTCAGAGACCTTGCTGAGAATGTGACCCTGTGTAGCTGTGTTGCCTTCTTTATAATATGAAAGCTAACCAAACTGAAAGCTAGATTAAGTGGCAATGAAATTTAAGCAGACAGCTGGTGCCTTGTCTCCAAATGGAAAGACTAGACTCATATTTAAGACTGCATTCCCGTGCGGCAGAGATATAGCAGATATAGCAGAGAAGTAGCACAACAGGATTCTTTCAGGCACCAATAATCTCTTTCTCTCAGTCACTAGGAATTTGGCCTTAGATTGACATTGGTTTATATGAGA
Organism: Chrysochloris asiatica; assembly: GCF_000296735.1. Lineage (NCBI taxonomy): Eukaryota > Metazoa > Chordata > Mammalia > Afrosoricida > Chrysochloridae > Chrysochloris > Chrysochloris asiatica. Next base: position 21,715,584 of record NW_006408550.1, on the reverse strand, counting down.
GGAGAAAGCAGAAGTCTCCTCTATCTACCTATCTTTCTGCCTACCTGTCTGTATGTTGAGATGGAAAGGAGAGGAGTTGGCCTATTTTCTAATACTTGTTAAGAGCCATAGTGCTGGTTCTGACTTAGTGACCCTGTATAGGGTTTTCAAGGAAGAGCTGATTAGTTTGAACCTCCAACCTTGTGGCTAGCATCCCAGTGCTAAACCAGGACCCCTGTTTCTGATACTAGGTATCCTTACTTAAAAAAAATTAGACTCAGTTATTGCAAATTGACATTCAGATTTTTTTTTTTTAAGAACACTGATGATAATAGTGAAATGCTTTCCAGATATTCATTGGGTGGTTATTCCTTTGCAACCTGATTATGCTGTTCTGGAAAATATATTCTTTAACACTCATACTCCATGAGCCAAAACTGCAGATGACTTTAAAATAACAGAAATTAGCACAAATGGAAGTGTTCTCTCATACTATTTTAAATACTCATGAAGAAGACTGCTAATTTATTTTTTGCCTAGTCTCCACATTTTTCTGACATAAGTATTTTCAGTCTCAATGCATATTTTACTTCTCAAGAAAGAGAATGGACAGTGGAAGGAAAAGCATATTGAAATAGATGGCCTACACCAAGGGTTTTGCTATGAGAGCAATGCTAAATTCTCTCATTTAGTATTTTGAAGTTTAATATTAGTATCTAACAGGATAATAAGCATTTGTTATATTCTAATTCAGCTCTCAGGTATTCAAGCAATTTGAATAATTTTTATTTGGCCATTATATTCTTATAATATTGATTGTTGTTGGTAAATTGCATCGTTAAGACCCATAGTGACCCTGTATAGGGTTTTCAAGAAGTGATTGGGGAGTTTGAACAACAAACCTTGTGGTTCAAACTGACTTTGCTGTCCAGTGCATTAACCCACAGCGCCATACCAGGACTCCATAATATTGATTAGAATGGTATTATCATTTTGTTATTATTTCAAGAAGGAAAAACAGAATTTTAGATGTTCTGTTCAAAGATCTTCTAACAATTAAACAATTGGGCTAATACAGTGAATTATGATATTGTTCTTCTAGCCATGGTCTTTGTAATGCCCACTAAATGATTAGGTGGAATCATGCAAATAAGGTGTCTAGAAATCTAATGTGGGGATTGGTCAATTTTTCCATCCTACTGGGTATAAAATGAGCCATCTCAGAAGCAAGGAATGGGTGACCTCACTTCCATCAACAGAGAAGAGCCAGGAGTGGAATGTGTCCCTTGGACTTCAAGATCCTTACTCATTGAATGTCCTTAATCCAGGAGACAGAGAGTTATGACATCAGAGAAGTGGGAGAGAAGTGGCAGCAGCAGAGACATCGGCACCAAAAGCATGAAACACAGTGGTGGGCTACCGAACCCACGGAGTGAGTAATTGATTACCTTTGGGTAAAATGTTAGCTTGTGGAACGGGTTGCCTGCGGATACTTAATCATTGGAGCTAGGTTTGCCAACCCACAGAGCTAAGCTGAGTGCACTGGGGCTGTGGCATATGGTAAAGTGGAGTGCCCTTTGGGCATTTATCAGCAGCATTAAAGGAGCTTTGTATCCCTGCTTGAACAGGGCAGAGGCCAAGGGGACACACAGCTGAGAATCTGAGGACTAGAGAGAGACCTGCCTGTGGGCATGACTGAGAAGGAGCTGTCTTGACCTGAAGAACTTCATTCTAGGCATTTCTGGTCCTGAATTGTAATCTGTTAACTTCCCTAATAAAGTCCATAATCATGAGTATCCTCTGTGAGATCTATGTGACCATTGTAACTAATTATTGAATCCAGCCATGAAGTAGATGCCACGGGAGGGATGGTTGGATCCAGACTGGTAAAGAAAGAAAGTGGAGAGTGGAGGGATGTCTGACCTCCACCTGATAAGAATTGGTTCTACGGTGATTAGCTGATTCTCCCTTATGAAGTCAGAAGAGGTCAAGCACATGTCACAATGCCATTTTTATAATTTGGTAAAGTCTGTACTGCCCGAACTAGTCTGGTGTCCAATAGGCCAAGAACTGACTCATTTTCTCATTCTAGGAAATGAACAATGTCTGGTAACTGATCTAAGTAGCAACTATTCTTTGAGCTTCATTATTTCTCACAATAAAAATAATTGCTATCTCTTTTGTAGTATACCAAACACTCTTAAAACAATAATAATGATGATGATTTAAATCAGCCTTATTCATCAGGCCAATTTAAATTCAATTGCCAAAGAAAATTTCCCTCAAATCCACTGGAAGTCTTAATTAAACCACTCTTGTTTTGTTTTTATGTTTTATAGGACACATGATTATATTCTCATGTCTTACTATTTGTGTATCTGATCAATGTCTGTCTTCCTTACTGGGAACACAGTGAAGACAAGTTTTGTCTATTTTAGGTAGTAATAAATAAATAAAGTGCATAGTAAAATTATGTGTATATAATATTTAAGTTAATAAACCTCAAGTCTTAAGCTAATCTTGGGGCGTTTATTATATGTGAATTTTCTGAACAAAACCATCTAACCAGGTAGCATGTTTTACATTGTCAACAAATACGAGTCAACTTGACACAATGAAAACCCAACATGTACTGTAATCTCTAGATATTGAATGAGGTTGATAAAAACGCAAACAGGCGAGAAGCAGAATGCCAACAATTTTCTTACAATGTTGAAATTTGGGAGACACAAGAAGCAAGAACTCAAAGAAGGTCACCTACCAAATGACCCCAGACGTTTCTGGAGAATGGGGAGCATCGTGGGAGAAATCCCAGAGAATGAAGTATACATCGGATGTGGTACAAACCATCCAACAGGGCCATAAAGATAAGTGAAACCTTGAAACATGCTACGACAATGGATGTATTCTGAAAACCTTACGCTGAGTGAAATAAATCAGTCAGAATTCTTACATGATCTCACTTATATGAAATATCTAGAATGGGCAAAAATCTAGACACCGGAGTGTTTAGTGGGTGTCAGAGGGAAGGTGGAATCATTCCTTAGGGGCACTAATTTTATCATTTTAAAGGCAATGAAAACCTTTGGAAATGGATAGAGTTGGTTGGTTATACAATATGATGAAAGTAATTAATGGACACTTTAAATGGGTATACTTTATTTTATGCAGGTTGAATGAGAGTAAAGCTGCTTAACAAATCAGTGAGACTACAAATAGGAGTCCAAAGACATAGAAATGTGGCCTCATCCAACCTATTGTCTACATGACAGCCAGAACGATCCTCCGAAAAACATAAAGCATGTTCTATGTTTAACATCCATCGTTGATTTCCCATTGTTCTCAGAATAAAGTGCAAGTATTGTAACATAGAATACAAGTCTTTGACTATCTGGCCTTCTTTAGTACTCATGCATAATTCTTAGGAAGTCCACTGACTCCACTCTAACTCTGCAGATTTACAGCTAGTACCCTAAACACATGAAGGTCTCGTTTGCTTTCAAGTAAGTGTTCAACCCACCCAGAGATTCTTCCATTTTCAGTTCATTATATCTGAGCAGTGAGCTATCAGATATTTGTGTGCCTGGCCCACAGTGGTGGTGGTGGTGGTTGTCACGTGCCGTGCAGTTGGTTCTGATTCATAGCAACCCTGTGTAGGGTTTCCCTACCTGTATACCTTTAGGGGAGCAGAACGCCTCATCTTTCTCCCGCTGGTTGTTTTGAACTGCTGACCTTGAGGTTAGCAACCCGACTCATAACCAATAAACTACCAGAGCTCCTGGCCTACTGTAGGCTCTAAGAAATATTGAGCACATGAAAGAATTGAGTTTGTTATTGTTTAACTGCTATCAAGTTGGTTCCAAATTATAGCAACCCTGTACAGTTTCTTAGGGGTAGCTGGTGGGTTTAAACCACCAAACTTCTGGTTAGCAGTCCAGTGCTTATCCTATAGGATCACACCAGGATGCCTGGTGTTTGGAGGTAGGAGTATGGAGGTAGTTAAAAGCAAACAGGTTGATCTGTTTTGTTTTTTTCTTTTTTCTTTCAAGAAATACTGACTATAAACGTTACAATTCCTTGGTATGATTCTTTAACTTTCCACCTTGGGTTCAACCAGAAATGTAGTATTCTGAAGAGTTCATAAATACTATGTTGTTATTGTTAAGCGCTGTTGAGTCGGTTCCGACCCATAGCGACCCTGTAAAGGGCTTCCAAGGAGCAGCTGGCGAGCTTGAACCACGGACCTTGGAGTACAAAACAACTTTTCAGTTCAGTAAATTAGCCCACAGTGCCACACCAGGACTCGCATAAATACTATAATCTCTCTTTACATCCAAGGATTAGAAACAATTTACAAGTGGAATCCTATTTAGTGAGGATAAGAGCTCTGAGCCCTGCCTTTTACAAATAATTTTCAGTTACTGACAATACCCCTAGCAATATGCTTGGGTTATACTTTTACCTGGAGTGGAAGGTAGAAAATTGAGAAAAGTTTGTATCAGAATATGGATAATTTTCTAAACATTTTATGGTTTTTGGAGGATTTTCGCTGAATCATCTTAATCACTAGTCACAAACAGCATTGTTACGTAGATAAAAAAGTAAAAATAGCTTTTACCATTGAGTAGGAACGTTCTTGGTTGTAATCTATACAAAAGCCTATCAACAGACCACTTTCATGCAGCAATACTGTGTGGGTTTGAACTACCAACCTTTAGATTCGCATTCACATGCAACTCGATTACACAACCTGGTGAGCTCTGTGACATAGATAGCTAAGGACTAAGCCATTTTCCTGAAACCAAGGACCCAAGGAAGGCGAATGATTTCCCTCCATGTTTACTGGAAGAACTAGCACTGGAGCTCTGGTCTCCTGACATCATCACTTCATTTTGTTAAAATCCACAGAGCAATTTTATCAGTAATTGCAAGAATACTTGTAGAGCATGCGCACTTTTGAACCATTTAACGTTTGATTTCTGGGAGAAGGATTTCCCATTCTCATTTTAGAAAAATAAAAAAGATAAGTGAATTGGAGAGATCTAATTCTCACTACTTACTGGTGAGGTTGCCTTGGACAAGTCACTTACCTTTCTTAATTATCAGCTCCTTCTTCTGTTAAAAAAAGGGGGCAGAGAATAATAGGGATGTCATAGAGCCTTAGTAAGAATTCATGCAAATAATGTCTAGTAGTAGCGTAGTGGTTACGAATCGGGCTGCAAACCTTAAGGTCAGCGGTTCGAAACTACCAGTCGCTCCGCGGGAGAAAGATGAGGCTTTCTACTCCCATAAGGATTTACACCCTCGGAAACCCTGTACAGGGTCGCTATGGGTCGGAACCAACTCGACGGCACTTAACAACAACAACAACAACAATCATTGGTTAGAGTAAACATAACATAATGATTAATTAAAGTTCGTTGGTTGTGTGGTCAGAGAGTCAGTAACAAGGACCTCTGTAAAACACTGGGTATAAGACAAACCATAGAAAAACCATTTTCTTCATGTAAGAGCCTGAAGGACTCAGATCTCAATGCCTCAGACGTTGTTGGTGGTGGTGCTGTCCAGTTGGTTCTGACTTAGCAATCCTATGCAGACCGGGCCCTGTGCCCTCCTCACAATTGTTACTTTTGAGTCCACTGTTGCTTTGCCAGTCCATCTCTTTGGGTGTCTTCTTCTTTTTCACTGACTCGTACTTTTTTTTTAAAATATTTTTTCAGAAAATTTTTTTATAATTTCCAATTTTTATTTGAAGTATTTATTGTGAGTTGAGTAATAGTTTACATGGGAGACCATTGGTTTTACACTCATATTTTCATTGCAATGGTTAAAATCTCCAGGCATCATCATTCAACACTATTTGTTTCTATTCCCTTTGTTGCTGTTGTTTTTGTTGTTGTTGTTGCTTTATTTTGGGGGGATTTCTGTACACAAAGACACTCAGGAATATATAATCATTTAAACAAAAAAGGGCACATTCTGCAAGCCTGCCTCCTGGCCACCAGCACACAACCTTTCTCTTTCCACGAGTCTAGAGTCCTCAGCTGCTCTCTCTCTCTATGTCCTCATCTCTGCCTCCATCCTTGGTGTCACTGCTTCTCCAGATTGAGTCCCATATTCTGCTCGTGCTCTTCTCCCTTGATGGTCCTAGCTGACCCTCTACTTTACCAAGAATAATACCTTTCTCCAGGGACTGGTCCCTCCTGATAGCATGTACAAAGTAGCAGAGACAAAGTCTCACCATCTTAGCTTCTAGGGAGCACTCTGGCTCACTTCTTCCAAGACAGATGTGTTATTGTGGCAGTCCACAGTATTTCCAATATTCTTCCCCAACGCCATAATTCAAGCCCATCGATTATTCTACGGTCTTCTTTATTCACTGTCCAACTTTCACATGCATATGAAGTAATTGAAAATACGATGACTTGTGTCAGGCGCACTTTAGTCCTCAAACTAACATCTTTGCAAACTAACACTTTTGATCAATAGATCAACAGATCTATAGATCCAAAGATCTAAGGGTGTTGAAATCTCAGTTATAAGGTGGTGCAATAGGAAGCAGATTCCTAGCATGTCAACAGTCTTGAAAGCAGAAATGGAACGTAAGGAAATGTAGTAAAAGAAAGAATTATGAGACTAACTAAAGAGAGCTTATGCCTTGACCTTTGCAGTTCTTTCACGTACAGCTTCTATTCTCACTGCCTCAAGGACTGCTAGCATGTCCTTGTTGTTACTCAAGTACTGCGTGTTCATTGTAGGAAAAATAAATAAATACAAAATATGAACAGAAAGAGTTTACTTAATCCTTCCATCCACATACAAAATAGTTATTTGGGATATATTTTTTCTCTCCCTTGCTCATAGATTTCAAAAATTCAAGGACCTTTCTTGTTTTGGTTTGGTTTTCTAATTTTATGATGCCTATTCCGGTAGTGTAGTGGTTAGGAATCGGGCTGCGAACTGCAAGGTCAGCAGTTCGAAACTACAAGCTGTTCCGCAGGAGAAAGATGAGGCTTTCTACTCTTGTAAAGATTTACAGACTCAGAAAGCCTGTACAGGATCGCTATGAGTCAGAACTGACTCCACGGCACATAATAACAACAACAACAATTCTTCATTTGACTCTATCCTTCCTATTAAACTTACTTACTCCCTCAAACCTGAATTTCAAAATGTCTTAAAAGGAAATTTCCAGCTTGTGTTCCAAAAGTACCTTCTTCATGTATCCATTTCTTCTGTTGACATCATCAGTTCAGTCTTCTTGCTTTCCTACTTCCCAACCCCTGTAATGAAGTTCCCTGCATCTCCCTTTTCTTTTCCATTTCAGTGTTGTTACCTCAGTTGAAGCTTTTGTTGTCAAATCCCCTGACCTTTGTTAGAATATCCTGTTTTTACTGTTTCCAGGTTATTGTCATTTCAGTCCAGTCTGAGCACCTCAGCCAACTTCATCCTGTAAATCACAGTTCTTATTACTTAATCCTTTGCCTAAGGCCTCTGGAGAAGAATAGCTCTCACTCTTCAGCGAGGCATACCAGTCAGTCCCTTTCAATCTGATCGTTCCCAACTCTGCTTCCCTGCTTTCCCTTCATATACTTGCTGCTGCAGAAAGCCCAGACTCCTAGATATTCCCTCGATGCTCTTCACATGCTTCTGCTACAGGCCTTCTTCTTACAACTTGTGTGTATGTGTGTGTGTGTGTGTGCATTCAAATATTGGCTTATTTTTTATCCACATGCTAAAATCTTATACATCTTTGCATCATTGATTCCAGGTCATTGCACCACTCGATTATGGAAAATTGCATGTTGCTATGATGAGGAACAGGTTTCAGAGGCACTTCCAGAATAATGTTGAGTAGGTAGAACGGTCTGGGGACTTACTTCTGAAAATCAATTCATAAAAACCCCAAATGAATCACAATGTCTGATCTATTGTGCATGGAGATATCAGGAACGGGTGCCAACTCTACACAGTTGAAAACCACTCTGCAGGAAAGATTCTGTAATGTCCTCATTTAGAATGTACTTCCTTCTCTTTCCATAATGTGTTGTTTCTAACTATCTAGGGAACTGGTCACTTTCTACATTGCATCACAAATAATTAAGCACATGCCTTCTCTGCTTGGATCCATAGATGGAAGGGAGCATATTGGTTTACCTGTGAGCCTTCTATAATGCTCACTAACTTGTTTGTGAGAAGTATTGAATAAACACTTGGTAATTGAATGAATAGTCACTGCAATTTTTATTACCAGAGTATTTGAATCTCAATATACCTTGTATAAAGAAAAAATGACATTTTACTGCTGACTCTGTCTGCTCTATTGTAGAAAAAACAGTAAGAACTTAAGTAAAAGATAAAGGAAAGACTGCTAATAGCAAAAGGTATTGGAGAAAAATTCCCTGCTTTTTTTTCATTGGTCATGTCAGTGAGAAGTTATGCAAAGGATATATCCATGGGGATCAAAGAATTATCCCAGAAGCACTGTTTCACTCCAGCCAAATAGATTTTATATAAAGACAGTTGTGCAAAAGAAATCCCCACAAAGCATCTAAAAATCTAAACTATTGCCATTAAGTCAGTTCCAGCTCAAGGTGACCCTATATGTTACAGAATAAAACCGTCCCATAGGGTTTTCTTGGCTGTAATCTTTATAGAAGCAGATCATTAGGAATTTCTTTTGTGGCACCACTAAGTGGGTTTGAACCACCAACCATGTGCCATCAAATTGGTTCTGGCTCATAGTGACCCTGTAAAGAATTCTGATGAATGACTGGTGAGTTGGAACCTCCATTCAGCACAAACCATTCATACCGCACTGAAATGTTGTCGTTGTTGTTAAGTGTTGTGGAGTCTGACTCATAGTGACCCTATCTAGGGTTTCCAAAGAGCAACTGGCAGGATTGAACCCTCAACCTTGTTTTCTTACAGCACCACACTAGGACTCCTCACTCTGAGATAGCCTAAGAGATGCAAACTTCAACTGGAAAAAAAAAAACCAAAAACGTACATATAACTAGCATCTTTCCAAGCTAACAGGCTCTCAGTTATTAAAGTGTTTTGCCCTATTTTCTAAGTCAAATTTTAAGCCAATTGACAGATTGTTGTTGTTAAGTGCAGTCAAGTCAGTTCCCACCTATCCTTGTATAGGGCTTCCAACGAGTGACTGGTAAGTTTGAACCGCTGACTTCATGGTTCAAATTGACTTTAATCCAACTTTAGTCCAGGGCATTTACCCACAGCATCCCCTAAAATACAGTCTAATGGCATATGGTGGTTGGTGATTATGTGCAGTGGAGTTGGTTATGATTTATAGTGACTCTGTATAGGGCTTCCAAGGCTGTAAGTCTTTACGGGAGCAGAAAGCCTCATCTTTCTCCTCCATGGAACCGCTGGTAGTTTGGAACGGCTGATTTAAAAGTAAGAGTTTTGCAAGTAATGATCCATAACCCCATTCAGTGCTGAGAAATACAAAACCTAATGCCTTAACAATCTTCTCAAGTTCTCAAGCTAATGGGCTGAAACCACAGAATTGCAACGTACATGTTCTAATATCTGACAACTCCCCTATCATTCCTGTCGCTTCCTTACACCAGCAGATGGATGAAATAACACATCAGACTCTTCCAGCTCTCCTTACTCCTTTCTACAGTGATGAAGTTGCTATGGAGCCTGAGGTTGCATGACATCAAGGATGTGTCTGGGATATGAGGCAGAATTTTCCCAATGTGTTGGAAGAAGTATATAGCCAGAGTGCTCCTAGGAGGTCAAGATGGCCAGACGTCATCTCTCATATGTCGGACATATTATCAGTACAGACCAGTCATTGGAGAAGGATATCATGATTGGTAAGGTGGAGGGTCAGAGAAATGGAGGAAGATCCAAGCGAGATGGATTAGCAAAGTGGCAGCATCAATGGACTCAAGCATGGCAACAATTGTAAGGCTGGCCCAGGACTGGACAGTGTTTCATTCTGTTGTGCACAGGATTGCTATGAGTTAGTACCAACTTGATGGCACCTAAAATCAACAAAAATATTGCACTAAATAACTAATAATAATAATAAAGACTTCGTGAAAGTTTTCTAGGAACTCAATAGGAGAAATCATATGGGTCAGATATAATCTTTACAGGAAGTGAATTCTATTTCAATCCTTTAATGGTTTCCTCCCCCAACCCCATGTAAATTATTCTAGAATTACGTGTGCCCTTATCTTCTCAAAATGAACTTTTTAATAAAGAGGCCTTTTGGTATATTGCTGACATTTCTAAATCCTCATGATCTGCCATTTTAGGCTAACAGGGATAGAATCAGTACAAGTTATTTTAAGGTCATGGCATCATAGCATTTGGTCATTTGGATTACAATTAAGCTGTTAATGTCATGATAACATGTTGAAAGAAAAAGCGATACTAGAAGTAATCTAATGTTTCATAATTCTGTCTCTTAATTACTTTTTACTTCTAGTGGCATTGGATACTTGCTTTTAATCAAGAATATGTTCATGATTCTTGTTGTTGTGGTTGTTAAGTACCAATGAGTCAGTTACGACTCATAGTGAACCTGCATAGAGTTTCCAGCAAGGGACTGGTGAGCTTGAACTACAACCTTGCAGTTAAAATTGATATTGCATTCCAACGCATTCAGCCACAGGAAAAGGAAAATACAATGAACCACACTATGATATAACTCTGATTATTTATATCTCCCAATAGCCCATCTGGCCAGAAAGATAATAGAGGCAGAATCTCTGAGACAATGTGTAGAACTGTTCTATGTGAAGTTTGTTGTTGTTGTTAAACGCTGTCGAGTTGGTTCCAACTCATAGTGACCCTGTATAGCATTTCTGAGGAGCAGCTAGTGTGTTTGAACTGCTAACCTTGTGGTTCACAGTCCAAAGCTTATCCTACCCAGGAGTCTACCTTGAAGCTTAGCTGTACGCTGAATCTGTCACAGGTCATAAGCCAAACAAATACAAAGGTTAATTGAGGCCACCTTTGTTTAAAATTGAGTAGGATTCACTTGTTAACATACCTGGTTTTGAAAAAATATCACATAAAAGTAAAAAAAAAAGTTACACAAATTCACTTGAAAACAATGGAAAGCAAGTTAAAATGTAAGGTTTTAGTCACCTATGAGGTGGAAAGAATTTAAAAGTCTGATGAGATCTAATTTTGGCAAGCTTGTAGAAAAAAATGAGTAATCATGGACACCTTTGATGGTAGACTAGCTATCACCATTGGGAATTTTAAAAAGTTGAAAATGTATAAATATTGAATAAAAGTGTTCCTTTGAACAAATAATTTCACTTCTGGAATTTCCTATTCAAATCTGTGCTGAGAAACAACAATCCGAATAATGGCTGGTCTTGATTGAGGACTCACTGGGGCCATGTTGTTCTAAGTGCTCGACCACATTAACGCAGTTCATCATTACTAGAACATTATGTGGTAGGAAGGAGAGCTCATAGAACAGTGGTTAATGGCCCAGATGTTCACCAAACAGCTTGGGAAAAAGATGTAACAGTCTGCTCATGTAAAGATTATAGCCTTGGAAACCCTGTGAGGATTCTTCTGCTCTGTCTTTTAGGGTCACTGTGAGTCAGATTAGAGGTGATGGCAGTGGATTTGGCTTTTTGCTGTTGTGGTTGTTTATGAGGTAGGTCATATTATTATATTATTATATAAACATTTCATAAAATGAAGTAGTGAAAGACTTCATTTTGCTCAGATCAACCATCAACACTCATGGAAGCAGCAGATGTATTACATTGGACAAATCTGCTGCACAAGAGCTCTTTTAAAGTGTTGAAGAGCAAAGATGCAAGTTTGAGGACTAAGGTGTGTCTGATCCAAGCCATGGTATTTTCAATAACTACATATGCATGTGAAAGTTGGTCAGTGAATAAGGGAGATCATAGAAGAATTGGTGGATTTGAGTTATGGTGTTGGAGAAGAATATTGAAAGTATCATGGACTGCCAAAAGAACAAGCAGATCTGTGTTGGAAGAAGTGCAGCCAGAGTGCTCCTTGGAAACCAGGATGGCCAGACTTCATCTCTCATACTTTGGACATATTATTTTGAGGGGCTAGTCACTGGAGAAGGATATCATGTTTGTTAAAGTGAAAAGAGGAAGGCCTCCCCAATGAGATGGATGGGCACGTTGGCAGAAGTGATGATGGGCTTAAGTATAGCATCAATTGTGAGGTTGGCCCTGGACCAGGCAGTGTTCCGTTCTGTTGTGCATAGGGTCACCCTGAGTTGATACCGATTTTATGGCACCTAACAACAACAACAATATTGTTATCCCATCACTTGTTTGTTAGTTTGTCATGTTGCAGTAGCTTGTGTATCGCTGTGATGCTGAAAGCTATGGTGCTGGTATTTAAAATACCAGTTGGGTTATCTATGGTGGACAGGTTTCAGCTGAGATTTCAGAATAAGACGGACTAGGAAGAAGGAGAGGCAGCATACTTCTGAATGTCTAGTCACTGAAATTGTAAGACTAGTGACAGAACGTTGACAGATACGTTGTAAGAAGATGAACACCTCAGGTTGGAAGGTACTCAAAATACATATGGGAAAGAGCTGCCTCCTCAAAATTGAGTTGACCATGATGGCATGAATGGAGTAAACCTTTTGGGAGCTTCATTTGTTGATGGGGTACAACCCAAAATGAGGATAAACAACTAAAAATGTTCATTAATAATCAAGCACATGGAATGTACAAAGTATGAATCTAGGAAAATTGAAAGTTGTCAAAAATGCCTGAAATGCATAAAGATCAATATGCTATGCATTAGTGTGCTGAAATGCATGGGTATAACCATTTCCAATCTGAAAATTACATTGTTTCTATGCCAGAAACAACAAATGTGAGACAAATGACATCGCAGTCATCATCAAAAAGAATATTTCAAGATCTATTTTCAAGTACAATGATGTGTGTGATTGGATATTATCCATCTGCCTGCAAGGAAGACCTAGTAAGGTGCTGTTTGATAAGGACTGGACTACTTACTACCCCAAAGGGTCGGCAGTTCATACCCACCAGCCATTCCTTGAAAACCCTATACAGGGTCACTGTAAGTCAGAACCAACTTAACAACTCTTAAAAACTAAAGCAAAAACAACAAAGAAGACCAATTAATACCATTATTTTTCATGTTGGCACACAAACCACTGAAGTCAGTGATGAAAAAATTGAAGAATTCTACCAAGTTCTTCAGTCTGAAATTGATCAAACATGTAATCAAGATGTATTGGTAATTACTGGTCATTGGAATGTCAAGGGTAGAGACAAAGGGGAAAAATAGTTAACAAAATATGGTCTTGGTGATAGAAATTATTCTGGAGATCACATAATAGAATTTTGCAAGACCAATGACTTCTTCATTGCAAATATCTCTTTTAAATGTAAAAACACATGGAGCAGGTTGAATAAACAAGAATCAAATTGATTACATCTGAGGGAAGAGATGAGAGAAAAGCTCACTAGTATTAGCCCAAATAAGACTAGTAGGGGATGGCTGTGGAGAACTGCTTGTAAGCAAGGTCAGGCTGAATCTGCAGAGAATTAAAACAAGTCCATGAGAGCCAAACTATGACCTTTAACATATGATTGAATTTAGAGATCATCTCAAAAACAGATTTAATGTACTAGACGATAACTACTGAAAACCAGAAGAGTTGTACAAGAACATCATATAGGAAAAAAGCAAAATGTGATTAAAATGACAGAAAAGAAAGAAAGGGTCAAAATGGATGTGAGAAGAGACTCTTGACTTGCTCTTATGCATAGAGAAGCTAAAGAGAATGAAAGCAATGAAAAAGTTGGAAAACTGAACAAAAAAATTCCAAAGGGCAACTTGAGAAGACAAAGTGTTATATATAATGTAATGTGCAAAGACTTGGAGTTAAAATCACCAAAAGAGAAAATATACTCTGCATTCATCAAGCTGAAAGAACTTAAGAAAAAAAATCAAGCCTCAACAAGCAATACTAAAGGATTCTATGAGCAAAATATTGAGTGATGCAGAAAGTATCAAAAGAAGATGGAAGGAATACATAGAGCCACTATACCAAAAAGAAATGGTCGATGTTCAATGATTTCAAGTGGCAAACACATGATCAAGCAAAAATGGTTGTGAAGGAAGAAGTTCAAGCTGCACTGAAGGCACTGGTGAAAAACAAGTCTCTAGGAATTGACAGAATACAAATTGAATTATTTCAGCAAATTTATGCAGCACTGGAGGTTCTCACTCATTTATGCCAACAAATCTGGAAGACAGCTACCTGTCAACTAACTGGAAGAGATCCATATTTGTGCCCATTCCAAAGAGAAGTGACCCAATGGAATGTGGAAATCATCTAGCAATATCATTAATATCGTATTCAAGTAAAATATTGCTAAAGATAATTTTTAAATGGCTGCAACAGTACAACGACAGGACGCAGCCAGATATTCAAGCCAGATTCAGATGAGAACATGGAATGAAGGATATCATTGCTGACAACAGATGGATCTTGGCTGAGAGCTGAGAATCCAGAAAGATGTTTATGTGTGCTTTATTGACTATGCAAAGGCTTTTGGCTATGTAGATCATGCGAATAATATTGTGAAGAATGGGTATTCCAGAACACTTAATTTTGCTCATAAGAAACCTATATGTAGACAAAAAACAACATAACAGAATAAGGGACACTAGTTTAAAATTAGGAAAGGTGTGTGCGAGCATTGTATTCTTTCACCATGCTTATTAAATCTGCATGCTGAGCAGATAATCTGATAAACTGGGTTATACGAAGAAGAACATGGCATCAGGATTGGAGGAAGATTCATGATCAACCTGCAATATGCAGATGATATAACCTTGCTTGTTCAAAGTGAAGATCAAAGACCACAGGTTCAGTATAGATTGTACCTCAATGTAAAGGAAACAAAAATCCTCACAATTACCACCATCATGCCAAATAGAGAAAACATGGACGTTGTCAAAGACTTCATTTTGCTTGGATCCACAATCAATACTCTTGGAAGAAGCAGTCAGGAAGTCAAAAGACATCTAGCATTAGGTAAAGCTGCTTCACAAGACCTCTTTAAAGCGTTCAAGAGCAAAAATATCAGTTTGAAGATGCCTGATCCAAGCCATGGTGTTTTCAATAATCTCATATGCATGTGAAAGTTGGACAAAGAATAAGGAAGGCTGTAGAATAATTGATGTACTTGAGTTACGGTCTTGAAGAAAAATATTGAAAGTACCATATGTTGACAGGAGAACAAACATATTTGTCTTAGAAGAAGTACAGCCAGAGTGCTCCTTAGAAGCCAGGATATTGACACTATGTCTCTCATAATTTGGACATGTTATCAAGAGGGACTATTCCCTGGAGAAGGACACCATGCTTATTAAAGTAGAGAGACAGCAAAAAAAAGGAAAACCTTCAAGGAGATAGACTGGCAGTGTCAAAGCTGCAATGAGCTCAAGTGTAACAATAGGACCAGTCAGTATTTTGATCCATCGTGCATAGGGTCAGTAAGAGTCAAAGTGACTCAACAGCATCTAACAACAACGACAATATTATTGTCATGAAACTGAGACCCAGAGCAATGAACTAAGTCTCCTAAGGGTGCAGGATTCTAACACCAGATCCAGTGTCTTCAACATTGCATCCTTTTTCTTCTCTAAATGTAGGTGTGGCCTTGTGGGATAAAGCAGTAGACCCCAAGGTCAGTTTGAACCACAGAGTGGGTTGTTCAAACTCTTCAGCTGCTCCTTGGAAACCCTATACAGGGTCTCTATGAGTCAGAAATGACTCGACAGCACTTAACAACAACCAACAGTTCTGGTGGCACTGTTGGATTAGCACTATACAGCTAACTGCAAGGCTGACAGTTCAAACACACCCACATATCCAAGACAGAAAGATGAGTCTGAATCAACTTGATGGTAGTGAAGAAGCTCTGGTAGCCCAAAGGTTAAATGCTTGGCTGCAAAGTCAAAGGTTGGTGGTTTGAACCCACACAGCTACCCCACAGGAGAAAGACGTGATCATCAGCTTCCAGAAAGATTAAGGCCAGAATACCCTAAGGAGCAGTTCTACTCTGTTAACAGGGGTTCTGATGAGTCCAAATCTAACCAGATGACACCTAGCAACAACAACAGTTCACATGGGCACGGCAGTGCACGCTGAGATCTACTTTCATAGCAATATTTGTGCTGATACATAACTGGAACCAAATGATGAAATAACCACCAGAGGAAAATGGTTGATTGAATCATGTTGTTGTTGTTGTTAAGTGCCGTGGAGTTGGTTCTGACTCACAGTGACCCTGTACAGGGTTTCTGAGGCTGTAAATCTTTACGGGAGCAGAAAGTCTCCTCTTTCTCCCGTGGAACTGCTGGTAGTTTCGAACTGCTGACCTTGAGGTTAACAGCCCGATTTGTAACCACTATGCTACCAGAGCTCCTATTGAATCATAGGTACTTCCAACACATAAAGTAAGCTTGTGCCAGACTTTCATTTTCAGTAACCATATGTTGTTATTGTGAAATGACGTTGAGTTGATTCTGACCCATGGAGACTCTGTATACGGTTTCCAAAGAGCAACTGGTAAACTTGAACCACCGACCTTGCAGTTCAAATGACTTTGCAGGCTGATGCATTTGCCCACAGCGCCACACCAGGACTCAGTAACCATATAGATATACTCAAAATATATAACAATATTTAGTTTTAAATTTAAGTGCCAAGGTTTGAGTGAATCTTATTTGTCAGTACTTCCAACATCTTTCTTAATGGTCTTCATACGGCTCTGTGTGATTTTAACATTTATCATCTGGGGAATTGACAGAATTGGAGCTTCTGGGATTGGGTTTGAACTTGGTCCACTGGAGGTAAAACTGTCTGTTCATGCAAAGGAACCACAGGCTCCCTGGCTTTCTGTGCCAATGGAGGCTTTACCTTTCTTCGCAGGACGTTCACTATGAAAAACACAAATGAGGTTTCTGACTGGCAGCTGAGATACAATCCCTGTGCATATTCCTAGCAGGTGGGTTACCTGGTGACTGAATGGGGGTATCTGAGACACAGGGACAAGTTCTGGAAACACATTTAGGAAGCCTTTTGACATACAGCAGACTGAGTCTTGTGACTTTACCAACAAGTCTGAGAATGATTGATCCTGGACACTCCCATGCTAGACCTTCTTTTAAACTATGAAAAGAGATTTCCGATACTTGTTAAGTCCTATGAATGACTATGGAACCCTGGTGACTGAATGTTTAAGTACTCAGCTGCTAACAGAAAGGCAGGTGGTTTGAACCTACCTAGAAGCTTTCAAAATATTACAGGTTAGGGAACTCTATGCAGCAATTCTATTCTGTTACATGAGAAACTGACTCAGCGTCACTTAGTAACATGATAGTGCATCTTCATCCTTCCTTAATAGCCATCTGGTAATTTTACTTTTATGATCGATGCCTTAAATTACTTTCTAATAACCCTACCCTTCTGCATATTTTGCAGTCCCTGGGTGGTGCAAACAGGTAAGCACTTTGCTACTAGCTGAAAGGTTAGAGGTGTAAACCCAGAGATGCTTCAGACGAAAGACCTGGCAATCTGCTTCTGAAAGTTCAGTTTTGAGAACACACTTCTGCTCTGCAACACATGACGTTTCCAGGAGCTACAACTGACTTGAAAGCAGCTGGCTTGGCTTAGCTTTGTTATGTATATTTTAAAACTGGCTTTATTCAGGATTATTCCAAAATTGCCACTTGTTTTCATTGGTTAATAGACTCTCAAGTAAATCTGTGACTCAAAATAGCTCTCTCCTCCAATGCTAACTAAAGAGAACTATGGGTCTTTCTTTCTCATGAAGACATTTATTTTTATTAAATAAGAATTGGCTTGTCCTCTTCTATTTTGTTATGACAATTCTTTAGCCCTGAAAGTCACAGATTTAGAGGAAGTTGTTTCTTGGGCAGACAGATCAAATGTCTGTGTCACTAACCCAATAGGTCAGAATGCTAGAATATGAAGGAATATATTTATTTTGCTTGGTTATCTGTATTTTCTTGAGGTTCAAAAGAGCATGTATTGATTTCATAAAGAGAAAAAAAAAAGCATTTTGAAAATATTTTGAAAGATAAACTTTCTTTTCTTCACAATTCATCTTATCATAAAATTAAAGTACATTTTCATTTTTCTAAAGTTTCTGTATTATTTTCACCTCCTAATTGGTAAAAATACAAGGCTTCAAGAATTGGCAGAATGCCAATTGAAATGTTTCAACAAACAGATTTAACACTGGAAGGGCTACTCATCTATGCCAACACATTTGGAAGATAACTACCTGGCCAACCAACTGGGAGAAATCCATATTTCTGTCCATTCCAAAGAAAGATGATCCAACAGAATGTGCAAACTATCAAACAACATCTTTAATATCACACACAAAAAAATTTTGTTTAATATAATTCAAAAAATTGTTGCAGCAATACATCAACATGGAAGTTTCAGAAACCAAGCCAGATTCAGAAAAGGATATGGAACAAGGGCTATCCATCCACCAGATGGCTTTGGGTTAAAAGCAGAAAATGCGAGAAAAATGTTACTCGTGTTTTATTGACTATGCAAAGGCATTCAACTGTATTTTTTTTGTTGTTGCGGAAGTGCTATCGAGTTGATTCCAACCCATAGTGAATCTGCATAAGGTTTCTGAGGAGCAGCTGGTGAGCTTGAACTGCAGACCTTGCAGTTCAAATGGCTTTGCAGTCTGGCGCATTAACCCACAGTGCCACACCAGGACTCCTTCAACTGTATGGATGAAAGCAAATATGAATAACATTATAAAGAATGAGAATTCCAAAATACTGAATTGTGCTCATGAAGAACCTGTACATAGGCCAAGAGGCCGTCATTAGAGTAGATCAAGGGAATGTTGTGTGATTTCAAATAAGGGAAACTATGTCAGGGCTATATCCTTTTAAGATACTTGTTCAGTTTGCATATTGTTGTTGTTAAGTCCTATTGAGAAGCAGCTGGTGGGTTTGAACCGCTGACTTTGTGGTTCACAGTTCAGTGTTTGTTGGGGTCTGACCTCGACATAGTTGTGTTGTTCACGAGTGTTTGGTTCACGAGGAGGGGAGATCCAGCGGTGATAGGGATAGCGAAAGAATACACAGACAAACAGAAGAAGGGAGACAATGAGGCACCCCAAAGCCAAGGTGGATACATCACTGGTGGGCAGGCTTGGGACTACAGGCATCATGGCCTCTGCAGGCAGCAACTCACTGCCCTGCAATACTGCATGCCATCCAACCCATAATGCACTGCAATCTTTACTGCATGCCCTCCAACCTGTAATGCACCTGGATTCGTTCTGCGCCTTCCTTTTATTTAGGGGAGGAGTTTCACACTAAGCTGGGAGGGACTTAGGCAAGGTACAGCTAACATCAGTACTTTTCCAGACATTCAGGTAACTTTACATTGTACTTCGCTGGTTCGAATCTCCGGCCAGCAACTTGGATTCTCAGGCCCAATTAACATATCTATAGCCCCTGATCTTAGGTGGGGGAAGGTGAGAGATAAAGACAAAAGCTTGGGCGGAGTCCTGCTGCTTTGGCTTCCTGAGCCAGGTCTGCAGGAGGACTCCAGACACCCAGATGAATGGGCTGTACCTGGAAAAGGATTAGGGAGGATGGGTTTTTTGTCTATAGAACAAAGAACTGTGAAGTAGCTAAGATGTTTTTAGTTAATCCTTTGGAGAAAGGCTTGACCTTGCAATTTTTACAGTCTGGGCTCTTAGGAAAATATCACATTTATCTGTGGATTATCAAAGGCTCCATGTATTAAATTAATGCATATAACTGAATATTAAGATGAAAGACAATTTGCTATTAACTGCCAGTGGCCTCATTTGTTACACTCGGCCCTATAGGGCCTCAAACCTCTGACCAGTCTTACACGGTCCGCAACAAGTGTTGCTCCTACAGCACCCAGATTGAGCTAATATTCTAGAAACAGCAAATAATGAAGAAGAACATGGCACAACCTTGATTGTTGAAAGTGAAAAAGTCTTGAAGTGTTTACTGATGAAAATCAAAGTCTTTAGTGTGGATTATACCTAAACATAAAGTAAACAAAAATCCTCTCAACTGGACCAGAAAACAGCATCATGATAAATGGAAAAAGTTTGAAGTTGTCAAGAGTTTCATTTTATTTAAATTCATAAAGGTACCCATGAAAGCATGGTGGTGGTGACCGAGTGCTGTTGAGTCAGGTATGACTGACAGTGATCACTTATGGGGATTCCGTGTCTGTATCTCTTTACAGGAGCAGGAAGCTTCATCTTTTTCCTGTGGAGAGGCTGGTAGATTTGAACTACTGGCCTTGCGGTTACCAGCTCAATTCATAACTCATTACACTACCAGGGTTCTTTCCCATGGAAGCAATAGTCAAGAAATCGAATCACGTATTACATTGGGCAGATATGCTGCAAAATATCTCTTTAAATTTTTAAAAACCAAAGATGTAACTTTGAGGACTAAGATTCATCTGACCCAATCACCTCATATCCATGGGAAAGCTGGGCAATGAATAAAGAATGAGATTGGGGGTGGGTGGGGGAAAGGGGTCCAGAAATCAGGATTAAACCTGAACCACTTATTCATTGAAATCTTATAAGTCTTGAGGAATGTTGAGGCCTACACTCCTCTTTCCTTGGGCAATTGTAAAGATGTGCAGGGCACACCCAGAGCTGTAGCTGAGCAGCCATTTAGAAAGACCACTCACACAATTTTCATATTTTATAGGACTTGCTATTAATGAGCCCACCCACAAAAATTCTGTGTTTTTATTTCCTTGTGAGATATTTTACAGGTTGAACCGGTTTACCTAGTATCTAGACAAAACTTTAAGGGACAAACCTTGTACTGGGGCAAAGTAGACTACTACCCCTGGGAGGAGTCTGAATTAGAGTTCTGAAGAACCACACATGCTTGATATCCCAGAATAAGTTTTGTCTTCTCCTACCAGAGGCTTTAAGGATGGACTCCATCTTGAAAATACTGCATATGAATCTAGTTAGCATGGACCCTCCTAAACAGGCCAGTTCCCAGAAATACCCACCTATTCCTAGGAATAAACATGATGTCTTTTCCCTACCCTAAGCCCCCAGAAATCCTTTGTTCAGGGAGATGGGGTTAAGCATTCAATTAAGCTTTCCATGTCTTTAATTGCAAACGTCTTTCCTTTAACAAACTTTTGTTAGTTTGGGAACTCTGCCTCACCAGACAATTCTTAATCAATAGAAGGTGAAACCCCTGTCTTGAAGGGCAGAGATGAGGTTGGCATTCCCTGTAACAGGAAGACTCAGGAAGAATTGGTGGTATTGAATTATAATGATATATCATTTGTTCAGAAGACTGAACAAATCTGTCTTCGAAGAAGTACAGTCAGAAAGCTGCTTAAAAACAAGAATGGCAAGACTTCATCTCAATTACTTTGGACAAGTTCCTGGAAAAGAACATCATGGTTGGTAAAGTAGAGGGTCAGTGACAAAGAGGAAGATCCTCAACAAGATGGATTGCCCCAGTTGGGGCAACAATGAGCTTGCACACAGCAGTGACTGTGAAGATGTAGCAGGACGGGGCAGTATTTCAGGCTGCTGTTCATGGAATTGCTATGAGTCAGAACCAACTCAAAGACACCTGATAGTACTAACTGGTCATGTTCTAAAAGAACAAAATATATCATTGTTTTCTTCAATTATTGTCCCCAAATAATCCAATTATTTTGGCTTCTGCTTGTTTTGATATTTTGATAAGCACCAAACATTAATATTTTGACACTGTCTACAATAGAGCTCTGGTAGCATAGTGGTTACGAATCGGGCTGTGAACCTTAAGGTCAGCGGTTCGAAACTACCAGCCGCTCCACGGGAGAAAGATGAGGCTTTCTACTCCCGTAAAGATTTACACCCTCGGAAACCCTGTACAGGGTCGCTATGGGTCGGACCCGACTCGATGGCACTTCACAACGACAACAACAATAGAGCAAAAGGAGCTCTGGTAGTATAGTGGTAACGAGTTGGACTGCGAACCTCAAGGTCAGCAGTTTGAAACTACAGGCAGTTCCATGGGAGAAAGATGGGACCTTCTGTTCCTGTAAAGATTTACAGCCTCGAAAACCCTATTCAGGGTGGGAACTGACACCACCACGGAACACCACCACGACCACCACAGTAGAGTAAATGGCTGATACAAGAACAACATTCTCAGCAGAAAAGAAGACTCCAGTCATCTGCCTGCTCTCATTGGAAAGAGAAAGACAACTTCCAATGTGGTAGAATTTCTTAGCATTTGGTAATTATGTCGATATTATAGATACTGATTTAATCCTTTGCTTTAGGAGAAAAAATGGCATATGTTAATCAAAATACTGAACATAAAGTATTATTATTTACATTTTGAAAATATCAGTTAAGACTGTAGTTCTTTTCCCAAAAGATCATGATGACGTCTTTTACGCACAATAAAATCATTTGTGGTGTTTTTCTCATCAAAGGACATTCTTATCTCTTGCTGTGACAATTATCTAAGACTATGGAGTCCTGGTGTGGCGCTGTGGACTGCAAAGTCCTTTGAACAGCAAGGCCAGTGGTTCAAGCTCACCAACTGCTCCTTGAAAACCCGATACAGGGTCACTATAGGTCGGAATCAACTGGACGGCACTTAACAACAACAACAATACTTAAGTAACTGACATTTAAATTAAAACTATTTAGGCAGTAATTTACATCTTTTTCTATTTCCTTTTCTTTATTTCCAGATAACCCTACACTGTTGAAAGGGGAAAAACAAAATGATTTTTATGTTTTAACACTCGGCCCCTGAAAGGAGACACACCTTTGGGAGCAGCCAGAAAATTCCAGGGCTTTGAACTGGTTCAATGAAGTTCCACTCCCTGCTGAGAACTGGCATTTCCCCCTCAGATAAGTGGAATCAGTATTTACATTTTAATAAGATCACTAGGTGATGTCCAATGATGAATACATAAGAATCACCTAGTGATCTATACAAATCACCTCAGGATCATCTTTAAAATGTAGATTCTAATTCAATATATCTGAGGTGGAAATGCAAATTCTCAGCACTGGGTTGAATTGGGATGAACTGGTCCAAAGACAAGAAAATTTATAACACATATTACATGAGAAATTGTTGTTGTCATCAAATAATTTGAATACATAGAAACCCCATGTGTGCGCAGTAGAAGTGCCCCATGGGAGCTTTCAAGGTTGTGACCTTTTAGATGCAGATTGCCTGACCTATCTTCTGAGGCAACTCTGAGTGGAATCAAACTACCAACCTTTAGGTTAGAAATTATCACTTAACTGCACCACTCAGAGAAGCTATACCTAAAACCAAACCACTTGCCATCAAGTTCCTTTTGAGTCATGGTGACTGCCTTTATTGCAGAGCACAACTGTATAACATAGAGTTTTCAATGGCTGATTTTTCAGAAGTAGATTGCCAAGATTTTCTTCTGAGGTGCCCCTGGGTGAGTTCAAGTCACCGGCCTTTCAGTTAGTTGTTGTTGTTGTTGTTAAGTGCCGTTGAGTCGGTTCCGACACATAGCGACCCTAAACAGGGTTTCCGAGGCTGTAAAACTTTACGGGAGCAGAAAGCCTCATCTTTCTCTTGCGGAGCAGCTGGTAGTTTCGAACTGTTGACCTTGCAGTTCACAGCCCGATTCATAACCACTACGCTAGTGAAGCATTAAACTATTTCCACCAACAGGGACTCCTTATTCCTAGTTAGGTGCTGTCAAGTTGCTTCCAGTTCCCAGAAACTCCATGTGATTAGAACTTCCATGTAGGATTTTCTGGCTGTAATCTTTACAGAAGCTGTCAGGTTTTTCTCCTTCAGAGTTGCTGGGTGGATTCAAACCACTAAACTTTCAGTTAACAGCTGAACATTTAACCATTTGCACCACTAGGGCTCCTTTATACTTATTATACGGTCGACCAACGTGGACGCTTCCTTAGGTGGCATATATGGTTAAGCACTCAGTTACAAGCTGAAAATTTGATGCTTCAAACCAACCCAGAGGTATTTCGGAAACAAGGTGATCTACTTAAGAAGGTTAAAGCTTTGAACACTTTATGAAACAGTTCTCCTCTGAACACATGGAATCGCCATGAGTCAGAACCCACTAGACATTAACTGAAAATAATAACAACAAACTAAAGTGCTAAAGATGGTAATTCAAGACCAAGACCCATTTGCAACTCAGCTGAACTTTGTGGTTTCTGAACCAAGAACTTGACTGACCTCAAAGGCCTATGTCTTGTCACAAAAGAATTAGGATCATAGCAAATTTCAGAAGCTGAGTGATAGAACCTAGACATCACTTTAAATTGAGGGACTTTAAATTTACTTTGTTTGTAAAGTGCTCACTGCAGTACTATTTGTGAAAACATTCCTTAAAAATCCATTTTGATGGTGACATCTTAATTTTAGCTTTGCATAACAGCTGCGGACTATAATTAAAGAAAATTGGAATTTGTAGATAATACTAGACTTCTACAGTAGAGATATTATATGTGAATCACAAACACTATTGTTCAGAGTCCAAGGCTGCACCTAGGACTCTATATGCATTCCTGGGACTTGGGTTCATACTATTTCCAGGGATTCCAGTCGTACACGAGGAGAGGACTGTGATATCCAGGAATCAGCCTCTAGAGACTTAGCTCTAATGCATGCTCTCTCCCTGGATACCTTTTGCTTTATCTGATTTCCCAGATGATTAATTTCACACTTTTCCAAGAGCTGCTGTTTTCCCTTCCGATCTATTTTTGATCATCACTTCATTGACTTTTTAAGTGCAATGTTCTAAATTCCCACAACAGGTACCATGCTATCTTTTTCTTAACCTTCCCAATTTATTTTGTGAAATTAAAAAAAGGGGGGGGGCAGCCCTGGTTGTTCATTAGAAATGGAAATAGAATAGAATTGGCTCAAAACAAAGGAAATTGTGAACTGGAGTTGTGTTCACGGCATTTTGTGTGTGTGTGTGTGTTTTCTCTTTTTTACATTTGTGATTAGAAAACAGGGAAGAGGAGGAAGAGAAAGAAAAAAGGAAAATGGAAAAGTGTAAGAATGGCTCAGGGGACATTTTGTCTGGATTCAGAGTGAAAGGCTGCTCTCACCTGGTCAAAACTGGGGGCATCTGTTCACCTTTCCTGACACCAGCATCCTCTAATCTAATGAAAATTGAGTCCACTGGAAGTAAAGAATCTTTAAGGGCTCTTCCATTCTGACATTTCTGGGGGAAAGTAAATGATTAAACATCCAAACAGATAAGCTCTTTTAAGACAAGAATTTCCTCTTCAATAAAGTAGTAGCATCACGGAACCCACTTTATTTTTGATTTCTGTCATGCCATTTAAACATAATTATATGCAAAGCAAATGTGTGAGCCACATCAGGGACTTTTTCTGTCTGTTCTGTTTTTCACTGATATCCTTTGTCCATTGGAATGAGGAAACATTTTTATTTCTTTTAATCTACTTTTCTTTGAACTCAGAAGCTGGTCTTGATATTTCTGATGCTCACAAGAATAAGAGAACTGTAGGAGTTCTCATTGGGCAACAAAAAGAATGCTGATTATTATTATTTGCAAGATCAAGACCTAAATTCTATTAACACTGACTTCTTTTCCTCTGCTTTATAAACCAGGCTTCTGTTGAAGACATGACATCTTATACAGAGGAGTTAGGGTTCTAACCTCTATCTGGCCCAAGTTTTGGATTTTACAAAAGCTTTTTCTTACAAGTCGTTTTCTCTCTCATTTTTTTTTTCTTTTTTTCTTTTAAGGTTTTTATTGTGGATTGAGTGAAAGTTTATAGGGCAGATCATCAGTTTTACATTCAGCAAATCATACAACTTGTTTCATTACAATGATTATAATCCCCTCCATGTACCATCAGTTAACAGTATTTCTTTATATTCATTTTAGCTTAAAAAAAAAACCAAACCAAACCCCCCCCCATTAAAAAAAAAAAAAAAAACCCGGACAACAACAAAAACCAGGCATATATTATCATTTACACCTCCAAAGGGCACGTTCTGCAAGTCTGCCATCTGGGCACCTGCTCTTAGTCCCTCTCTTCCCATGAATCTAGAGTCTTCAGCTGCTCCCTCTCTGCCTCCTTCTCTGGTGTCACTGCTTCTCTGCATAAAGTCCCGCATTCTGCTCGTGCTCTTCTCCCTTGATGGTCCTCTGTTTCTGGACTGTATAATTAACCACTCCCCTGTTTTTGTTACAAAACTTCTACCTTTACAATTGTGACAGTCACAATTAGTCATGATAACAATTATTCACTATTGACTCATACGAATCTTATCCCCATCTCTTTTCACCAGACCCATCTAGACAAGGTGAAAACTATTCAGTGGGGACTCTTTCATTCCCCTCACACTCTTAAACTAAACTCCATCATGAAACCTTATAAACCAGTCACTTCATACCTTTATCGTTCCCTCATTTTAGGTAGCCAATGTCCAAGTTGCCCATCCCTATCTACCCTGTATACAGAGGAGATAGCATTGATACCTGATGTGAAGATTCCTTCCCTCTCTGTTGGTATTTAGAGTTATTACCTCCATGAATATAGGTCAGGTTCATCAAATTGTAGCAATTTACCCTTGTTTCCTTCATCAAAGCTTTGTGTGTGTGTAATCTTCCTCTAGTCAAGTTCTGATTATCAAGCCATCAAGGCTAGGACAAATGGTTACTATCAGCAAGTTTGGGGGTTCTTGTCCATCTTCCCTCACTTCATATCAGCTGGATGCTTCACTCTCAGCTCTAGCCCTCTGTGGTTATGTCCTTGTCCATGGGCTCAAGTGTTCCCAGGTCCCACCACACTTTGGAACAACCAGCCCTTCCTCTTCCCTCTCTCATCTCCAGGTCAATGGGAATCAATGGACTTTGGTTAAACTCAGTCCATTTCTTCATTGCTGCCTTTCCCCCTCTTCCACTCACCAGTAGACCAATGTGGT
Organism: Chrysochloris asiatica; assembly: GCF_000296735.1. Taxonomy (NCBI): domain Eukaryota; kingdom Metazoa; phylum Chordata; class Mammalia; order Afrosoricida; family Chrysochloridae; genus Chrysochloris; species Chrysochloris asiatica. Next base: position 21,688,533 of record NW_006408550.1, on the reverse strand, counting down.
CACCAGCAAGCTTAAAGGGAACACATGAACACAAGCCTGTTCATGTGTTCCCTTTGAGTTTCAGTCTTAGAGGGGAGTTTGTCCTGAAGGAACTTGATTGCTTGCTTTGATGGCTTCACAGAGAACAACTTGCTTATTCTTATAGTAGCCAGTCATGCTGACATTTTTGTTTTGGGTTTTTCCTCATGACTTTTCTTTGAAGATGCATTTTCAGTTGCTCTAGCTATTCCAGGCTGGTCTGCTTTCCTTGCTAGTGGGAATGTCCCACCTCATAAGGTTCTGGATGTGACCCAGGATTCCACCCAATGTCCTATACTCTGCAAAGGTTTGCAAGAGGCCTATTTCACTGGGCAAGTTCTAGAACCCCTTTTAGATATTCCAATCAGTTATAGGTTGAAGACGGGCTTACAAGTTTTCTGTAATCATGTTTCCCAACATTCCTTTCTTCACCACTCAAGTGTCTATTTTACAATAGTAGGCAAGGGAAACTAATATTCATAAGACAGTCAAGCATTTTAGCATTATTTCCCCTCTTCAAACAATGCCTATATCCCTGTATTACAGAGCTCTGTTGTTCCAAATTTGAAGATGCATGACTATTTACCTCTATCCCACTTAGCCCATGTAAATCTGTTTCAGTGTTCCCCTATATATCTTGTTCTTCCTAACCCTTTTCTTGTGTTAATTCCCCAACACCCAAACTATACCCCACTGTTGTGGTTATCTTATATTCCATTAACTTTTACCTCCATTTAAGATAGTCTATTTTATTCTGTAATCTACCTGAACTTTTCACCACCTGGATCTCTGTTTCTCTGTGTTTACCTTCTTTTACCTTGTATTTGTTTTGATCTTGATTATTATATGTCTTGGTGATTTTCTTTTAGGGTCTATCCTTCCTAGGGTTGTTGAGCTTCTTGAATGCTTATCTTTTCACTTTTCAAGATGTTAGGGAAAGTTTCTTCCAACATCCTTTCAACTATCTCCTCTTTTGACTTGTGTGATTCTTCCTGTTCTGGAATACCGATATATTCTTAAGTTATTCCTCTTCATTATGTCTAACATGAATTTTAGGCCTTCTTAAGATTTTTTTATCCTTTTTTTCTGCTTGCTCTTCTATCTTAGATTGTGTTGAGAGTTTATCTTCTAGCTTACTAGATCTAACTTCTATCTCTTCAGTTCTACTCCTTTGCCATTTCAGTGTATTGTCCATTTCTGATATTCTATTATTAATCATTTGGACCTCTTTCTGTAGGTTTTGAATTGTTTATAATGCTGTATCTATCTTATTTGGTTGTTCCTGTAGCACTTTCCTGACTTCTTTATTTTTCTCAACTCCATTGTATAACGCTACTGAATTCCTTATCAGACATTTCCAATGACTGTCCATCTTCCAGTATGGTGTGTAGGTCTATTTCCAGCTCATTTGCCTCAGTCATTTATCTCATTTCTGGACACGTGCTGATATGGTCTTCTGTTCCTGTTTTTTGGGCACATTCAGGAGTTATCAGTGGCCTTAATACTTAGATAGGTGTGTATTTTGGTATTATTTATGCTTTCTGATTGCCTCTGTAGATGTGATGAAGAGATGGGCTTCCCTTTTCACCCTTCTTCCTGAGAAATGTCAAGATCCCACTGTTGATCATTGTGATGTAACTCAGGATTTAATTTTCAGCCTATTTCCTTTTTAGTCTGTCTGTCTCACTCCACAATCCCCTTCTTGCCTTTTTCCCAGCAATAAACAGTTCGGGGCCAGCTGTGGCAGTTTTGCACTGCTGTTTGGTTTTAAGTGGAAACTGTCACTTTAAATTTCGAGGAGATCTGTGCACATGCATAGTAGAACACTCCAGGGGTGGGGGTGGGTATCTACTTGCTCAGGCACCCCCTCTAGTCACCAGAATGGAGGTGTGCAGCCAGCAAGAGACCAATGAACAGTTACAAAAAAAAAAAAGAAGAGTGTCCACACCTTCATCCCTGTGGTCCTGTCAGGCATCCATGGCTGCTCTGATCCTACCCCTGCTTGGTCTCGCCCAAGATGGCAGTTCAGGGAGCAGCTGAGTGTCTTGGATTAGAAAGCACTGGCTTTCTTGATTCTGCTACCAATTTCCCCAGCTGTAAGCCTTCCAACCTTCTAAATATTCCTTTATATGGTTCAGAGTTCTGGCACCATTCCCTGAGCCTGGTTGGTCCAGTATTCTGTGTTGTTTCTTATAGAGCTCCTCACCGCACTACTACCTTATCCACCATCTTGTTTGTTTTTTCTCTCGCATTTTTTTAAGCCTCACTATCAGCACTCAAGGTTCTCAGTGTAAAAAGTAAGCCATTAGGTAGTCACCAGGGGCTAGTGGTGTCAGTACCCAGTTCTAGTCTTTCCAATACACTTCATGAGTCAACACCACCTGTCTCACTGGAGGCTTCTGTCCTGCTATGATGCTGAGCAGGGTTCAGTGGAGCTCCTAGATGAAGATGGATAAGGAAGAAAGGACTGACAATATACTTCTGGAATTCAGCCAATGAAAATCCTATGGATTGTGGTGAGTGAAGCGTCCAGCTGATAAGAAGAGAAGGAATATGCACAAGAACACCCACACTTGCAGATAATACCCACTTGACCTGGTTTCAATGGCTGGATGATCAGAAGAAAGAAGAGGGGGTAAAAAAGAGTAATCAGATACAATTTCATAAACTTGACCTACACCTATGGATGCAGTAGCTCAAAAGAGGAAACAAATCTTTAAAGCAAGGATCATTCCCACCCCCTCCATACACAGAGTAGACAGGGATGAGCAACTTGGACATTGGCTATCCAAAATGGGGGTGGGGGTGGGGGTGGTTACAATGGCAAGAAGTGACTGGCTTACAAGCTTTCAAGAGGGAGCCTAGAACCAGAGGGTGCAGAAAAATATAGAATCTCCACTGAGTAGTATCCAATCTGTCTAGGTGGGGCTGATGAAAGGAGATGGGGATAGGTCTCTTGTGGTACAATTTAAAAAAAAAAAAAAAAAAAAGATAAAAAGGAAAAAGAAGATTGAAAAAAAAAATCTGTATGAATTGTAACAGTCCAATGTAAAAGTGACTACAGGGATGGTGCAAAGCTGGGTACCATTTTGTTCTGTTGTGCCTAGAGTCATCATGAGTTGGGGCCCTGACTCGAAACATGGCAGCTGACAATGTCACCACCAACAAGGTTGTCTTTTGAGATGGATAAATTTGGTAGGTTGGCAAAGATGGTCTTCATTGAAGATTCTAGTTTCTTATATGAGTGTTCTGTTTGGATGTATGGTCAGTGTTGTCTTTAGATTGAATTTCCTATATCACTCATTCTGGGGCTAAGTTTGTTGTTGTTAGAGCCATCATGTCAATTCCGAGCCACAGTGACCCTGTATAGGGTTTCTGAGGAATGGCTGGTGAGCTTGAACCACTGACCTTGAGATTCAAAGCAATTTTGCAGTCCAACACATTAAGTCACAGTGCCACACCAGGACATAGGCTCAGCTATGGCTTCCACCAAGGTGTCCCAGTATGTCCTGTCACACACTTTAATACATACAGTAGTACAACTGTGTCTGGAAGTTCTACTTCCGTTCAAGTCTCAGGTGTCTGGTACTTGCAAGTTCTAGCCCTTCTCAATACTGGGTTCTAGTGTGTTTCTCTCAATTGAGAGCCTCTGCCATTAGCACCTGGTGTTGCTTTTGAACCTGCATCACAAAAAACTCAGTCATTACCTTCCTCAATTTTTGTCTTGAAATTAGAACAGTAGTTTCCATTATTTCTCTCCGCTTTAAATTTTATACAACATTATTTTCACTCCCCTTCCCCAATGCCTTGCTTAAGGTCCAAATGTACACACACACATACACACACACGAATTAAACTACATAAGAGTGAATCAAAAGGAGTCAGTGCATAATCATGGAATGTCAGAACTGTAAAGTATCCTAGCAACTCCAAGCTCAAACAATTCCACTTTGGAAATGAGAAAACAGCTTCAGAGAGCTAAAGTGATTTTTCTTATTGCAAGCTCCAGCTGGTAAGTAGCAAAGATGAGGCTTCTAAATAAGACTTCTGATTCTAAATTCGGTGCCCCTTCCACTTTGCCATGATGAGCAGTGTATGCTCCATGCTATAGTTAATGGATGGGAGATCTACCTGGGACTGAAGAGGCACTTACAACATGCCCTCAAGTGTACATGATACCATATAATGAGTTGGAGTGTGTAGAAGTGGTTCATAAACTATAAAGTCCCTGTGAATTCAAGACATCATATTTTTAGTGCCACTTGCCTTAACATGAGACTGGCTTCAGGAAAAATAGACAGTTAATTCTTCTCCAACTTTGGTCAACAATGACTTCATCTCTCCTGGCTTGGAAGATATATATATATATATATACATACATACATATTTTAGCTCCATTGCACTCAATAGAATGCTTTGGGATGGAACATCTTAAACAGGAATTAATTTTTTGTAGACTGGGGTGTACATATGCAGAGTTATTTTAAAATGACAAAATCATTGATGACTTCAGAATAAATACCAATAATAATAGAGCTTCTTGCCTTTTGATCTGGTATTTGTTCTGATTCATCTACACCTCTAATCCTGTGCATGGCCTTTACAACTGAAGATTTCAAGTAAAAGGTCACACCGACTTAGAAAAGAACTGGAAGACTCTTCATGTTCAAAAAATATTAACGATGGGTCAATTATTACATGGAACTCTTGTGTGGCACTGTAGGATAAGCACTGGACTGCTAATCACAAGGTTGACTGTTTCACCCATCGGCCACTCCTTGGAAACCCTATACAGGATCGTTATGAGTTGAAATTGACCCCACGACACTTAACAACAATTGATTTGGTAGGCACAGAACTCTGTTTGTATCCTTATCCTGTTAAGATACTGCTAATATAAATGACTTTTTTTCCTTGACAGCTTGATATGACTCTTTCTAAGCTGAATTCCAGAGTGATGATGACACTGCTTTTGCCATTACCCTGTATAAATCAGGAGGTCATAAATGGAAGCGTATCATGGCATCCTCTGGACAACACAACCTCTCTTTGGAAACTGTCACTCTTAAAATAATCTGAGAATAGTATAAAAATCTGAATGGGATTCTTTCCAGAAGCAGAGGCTATGTATGCTATTCTGGAATGCTACTGAATCTTTGAGGCCTGGTTGGTTATGAGTGCATCCCTTGAATGACAGAAAGATCTTAAAGACACCCATGGAAGTACTCATCAATATCCATCTCTCTCTTGGTATGGTGCTGTAGAATCAGCACTGGATTTCAAACCACAAGGTCATTTGTTCAAACCCACCAGCTGCTCATGCGAAACCCTATACAGGGTCACTGTAAATCAGAACCAACTTGATGGCCCTTAACAACACAAAAAACAATAATGAGAAATAGAAATATTATTCACAACTGCCCTTTGCTTACTTTTAGAGGAAATTGTGATATTCAGGCATACTAGAGATCAAGAAAAAAGTTTTTCATGAAAGGTTCATGCCCTTGCTCTAAAGCCATCCATTTTCCTATTTTACTTCCCTGTCTTGTTCCTCTTCACTCGTAGTCCTTGATTTCATGATCCTTCTTCAATACACTTTCCATGGTTCTCACTATTTCTTGCTTAATCTGAGAGTTAAAAGGTAAGTGTGTGGAGGAGAGAATGGAAAAGTTTAGAAAATAACTAAAATATTGAGTTCATATTTGGTGGCAGGGCATAAGCTAAATGGCTTATGTTCATCATTTCACTTAATATTGAAATCAGAGATGGTTATGGACCCCATTTCAGAGTAAAGGAAATGGACACTCAGAGAACTTAAATAAATTTGCAATGGACATATAGAAGGGGGCTTTAAAAAGTTTATGAAAATAATTTCATTGTCTTTTCATATCATTTTCCCACGAACCTCGTATTGGTAAATTACAGAAACAGATTTTGAATTCAAAGTCTATGTTTTGCTCCCTGTGCTATTGGTACCTTAAAGGTTGCTCTTGGTAAGGGATGGGTGATTTTCAATATGTCATAGGGCATGAGTTAAAGAATAAGCATTAAAGGGAACTAAAACACAAGGACATGTCAGCAAGATACATATACAAGAAGTCCTCCAGTCTCCTCATCACCTTATGGAGCGCCATGCCAATTCAGGAAATCTGCAGGTGAGTGTGCATTTCCCTCCAGGGGCCTGACCTGTGGGTATTCTGACTTACAGATATGAGGACGTAGTTTCCCAACTGATGGGACATGTGGACTATTTATCATCATGTATTTTGGATGCCTGATATTTATTTATAAGTCAGTTCTAGATTCCCATCTTTTTGTAGGATAAACAATGGACTGCTAACCACAAGGTTATGGGTTTAAACCCAGGAGTCACTCCTTGGAAACCCTGTACAGATTAACTATGAGTCAGAACTGACTGGACAGCACTTATCAACAATAACAATATCCAAGACCTTGGTTAGCTAAGACATTTTGGAGTTCATGCTTGGGTTGCGGATTGAAGATGAAATCTTCAATTGCATGGTAAATGGAGATTGGGAGCTGCCTCTCAGTCTGAGAAAAGAGAAGACTCCACTTTGTGGTCCAGGAAACTTGGAGTGAGTCTCCAGTGTTGAATTCATATGACCCTGGTTGTCAAAAACTTACCCATTGAGAGGCGGGGCTTGATGGCGGCTAGGCTGAAGGTGTAGTGAAGGTGGCCGCGAGCAATAACTCAGAATTCCAGACAAAAAAAGAGGCAAGACAGAGCTCCAAGACTCAGACCAACAGACATAGGATAGTTTAAAGGTTTGAAGGCTTATAGCCTGTGTGATTTGGAGCTGAGGTGGGAAATCGCATGCTTTTGAATCTGCCAGCCAGGCTCAGAGGCCTGAGCCCACATCCTGGGCGAGTCCAAGTGGCGGGACGAAATCGGGGCCACAGAGAGGACCGCAGAGACGCTGCGGAAACATGCCACGGGAACCTTGGAAAGTATACTTTGCCAATGTTGTGTGGTTCCGATTTTATTTTTTTCTTTGGTGTTGGGTAATAGGTGTGCTCATGGTTTGCCCACCTACAGTCGGGTGAATAGAGGTGGGGGCTTAGCCGAGTGGCCAAAACCCACCCTCACCTCTGGCAGTTTCCTCTGCCAGGAACTCACACACTCAGCCCAAGCTGAGACGCAGATTTTGTTGGCCTTTTTACACTGGGTTGAGAGGGATCCTGGTGTAGCATAGTGGGTTGAGGTGCCGCACTGCAAATTCTTTTTAACTGCAAGGTCGGTGGTTCAAGCTCACCAGCCGCTCCTCGGAAACCCTATACGAGAGATGTGGATGTGCGTCCTATGTGGTCTGCTTTTTTTTCTTTTTTCTTTCTTTCACTGGGTTGAGAGGAGTCCTGGCACAGTACTGTGGTGCCACATTCCAGGGCTTTTGGAACTGCAAGGTCGGTGGATTGGGCTCACCAGCCGCTCCTCAGAGACCCTATACAGGGTTGCTACAGGTCGGAATTGACTCGACAGCACCTAACAGCAGGGAGAGGAGGGGCACAGGTGACTGACAGAAAGTTAGGACATTAAAGACACATTTATATTAAGCTACAGAAATCCTTTTATTATTATTAT
>NW_006408550.1:21652317-21673100 GCF_000296735.1 Chrysochloris asiatica | reverse complement strand
AGTTCTCTCATGTAAACTATCATATAATTCACAATAAAATATTTAAAAATAATAATAATAATAATCTTACCAATTGAAATTAGGGCTGATGCATATACCCTCTCTCCAAGGATCAGAATTGCAGACTCTTGGAGATACTGAACTGCCCATTGCTTTTGGATGCTACTCTTTGGGTTTTCAATACAGAAAGTGATCAGATATGACTTACATATGAGTGTCTGGAAAATCTCTACTTTCTTTTAACTGGTTTAAATTGTGAAAAGAGAAAAGGTTAGCAATGCCTGTATTAGCTCTTTTTTCTCCTTATCACCCACGTAAGGAGAATGAGATTGAGACGCATCCTGCATCTTGCCCTGGGGTTTCTGCAGCCTAATGGTAATGCCAAGACAAGCACCAGACTAGACTTCTCTAATTTTCCATCCCTGTGCTTAGGCTTTTGCCAGGAATGTGACTAGAGTGTTAAATTTAGAAGCACTAACTTAGTGAGAAATTTAAACAAGAGTTCCAACATACCTGTGGCAGTTCTAATTTATGGTTTGTTGTTAGCAGCATGTGGATTGGGAGAATTAAGGGATTTGGCATGAAGCATTCATTTTGTAGGCTTATCCCTCTTTTCATCATAATTCAACTCAAGGCAACAAACATTTCTTAAGAACCAACACACAGGGAATTATTCTGAGTATACTAAGAGAGAGAGAGATGAGTCACACAGTCCTTTCATCCAGGAACGTAACCTACATGCATCGGTCCCGTTGTCTGCGTTGGGCAGTATCAACTTCAAGAATAGCAGTTCAGATGGACACAGCTCTCTTTGCAAGCTGCTCAGAAGACGATACTGAGCCATTGGTAACTAGTGTGTTCTCTTCATTGTGATGATTTTAACAATGAAGCGAATGAGCAGGTCTGCTTCATTCAAGAAGGATGGTGGTGGTGGTGGTGTGCCGTGAAGTCGATTCTGCCTCATAGTGACCCTACATAGGGTTTCTGAGGCTGCAAATCTTTACAGGAGTAGAAAGCCTCATCTTTCTCTTTCAGAACAGCTGGTAGTTTCAAACTGCTGACTGTGAGGTTAGCAGCCCAACTCATAACCAGTGCATTACCAGAGCTCCTTTCAAGGAGTAAAAGTGCTGTATTTTGTGCAGAAGAGGCTTCCAGGAGTTTCCTGGTAGATCTTGGGGACTTAACTATGTAGGTCCTTCATGTTTGTTGCTGCTTCGGTATCTCTGTAATGAAATTTCTTTCTAGGAAAACTCTCCCCAGAAGAGGTGCTTATTTTCCATTTCTGGTGGTAAATGTATCCTGACTTTCTGGGAGAAGTGTAAAACCCTGCCTCCTCCGGAAACATTGACATAAAAAGAATTCTTTTATCATCATAATAATTATACAATGTGTTTTTTTCAATTGGTGATTTCAGTGAAGGTTTACAGATAAGATCATCAGCTTTACATTCAGCAAATCATAGACTTTGTTTTATCTCAATGATTACAACCCCCTCCCTGCAACACCAGTTATCCCGCTTCCTCCCTGGGGTTCCTAGTTTCATTCCACCCACCTTCCCATCTCTGCTCAACGTCGTCCTTAGGTTCATGTTGCCCTTTTGATTTTTAAATGATTGACCATTCCATGGTGAGTAGACCTTATTCATGTTGATGTCCCCCAATACACCTATTTTTTTGAAAATCGGGTCATGAGGATGAGCTCCTTTCCAGACCTAACGGGTGGTTGAGAACCATAGTCTTGGGTTCCTCCAGTCTCTTTCTGATGAGTAAACCTGGTCTTTTATTTTATTTTATTTTTAATAATTCTGAGTTTTGTTCCACATGTTCTCCCACTCTATCTGGCACCCACTAATGTGATCCCTTTCAGAGCAGTGGGTAGTGGTAACCAGCACTGTCTAGTTCTTCTGGTTGCAGAGTGGTAGAGCAGGATGTTCACATGTTCCATTGGTCCATTGAACTAATTGCTTCCAAGTATCTTCAGTTCCCATCATTCTTCTTTCTTCTCTACATGCAGAGACCAATAGCTGTATCTTAGATGGTCGCTCGTGGGCTTTTAAGACGCCAGTTGCTCCTCACCAAAGTAGGATATAGATCATTGTCTTTGTGTACTATGTTATACCAGTTGACCAAGGTGTTCCCCAAGACTATGGTCCTGAGCCCCCAGGCCCAGCAATTCATTGTCTTAAGATGTTTGATAATATCTAAGAAGTTTTCATCATTTTGCTCGCTGTATGCTCTACCACATTTATAGTTGTGTTTGTAAATACCTATGTACAAATATCCTCTTTCAAATCATGATATATTTGTGGGTACACTACCACTCTTCCTCCCATACCCATTCAGGCAGTGTTTCTCTCCATGTATCTACTCGCAGAACACTGTTTATCCAAGGTTGTGTGTATAACACTATCTACCTCTATCCCCTTTAGCCTGTACATACTTCCCTATGTCTTCACCTGTCTTCATCATTCTTCTGCCAACCTCTCTATTTTTGTATATTGCCCTCTCCCTTCTTGTATATTGCCCTCCCTGTCACCCAAGTTAACATGCATCTACCGTCTAGTCAGTGAATTATTCTCCCTTTTCTCCCACCCCTAGTAACCATAAAAGAATGTTTTAGCATTAAAACATTTCTTGAGTTTTTGCAATCGTAGTCACAGACAATACTTATCCTTTTGTGACTGACTAATTTCACTCAGTATAATGTCCTCCAGGTCCATCCATGTTACAATGTTTTCATTGTTAAATGCCATCCAGTTGGCCCTGACTCATGGTGACCCCATGTGGGACAGAACCCCACATTCCCTGGACCTGTGCTATCTTCAAAATCATTGCAATGCTTAGTCTCTTGTTGCCATTGTTTCTTTGGGTGCCTTCCACCTAAGGGGCTCATCTGTCAGCACTTATCAGATAAAAATCCACTGTCACCCATACGGGTTCCATCAGGTAACTTTTGGAAGTAAATTGCCAGGCCTTTCTTCTTAGTCTTAATTTGGAAGCTCCACTGAAACATGTCCATCCTGGGTGACTCTGTTTGTATTTGAAACACTAGTGGTCTGGCTTCCAGCATCATAGCTACATGTAAGCTACCACAATATCACTATACGACAGATCATTGTTGTTGTTGTTAAGTGCTGTCAAGTCGGTTCTGACCCATAGCGACCCTGTGTAGGGTTTCCGAGGAGCAGCTGGTGAGCTTGAACCACCAACCTTGCAGTTCAAACGGATAGGTAATGTCAACTCTAATTATAATCATGCTGTTCTGCTGAATTCTCACATGATGCTATTCCCAGATATTTACTGTGAATGACTAAACTTTACCTCATTGAAACGTATATATAAATGAATATTTTAGGAGCAAACTTGTGCTGGTTATGTAGTGGTTAAGTGTCTGACTACTACTAACCGAAAGATTGCTAGTTAGAACCCACCAGTCGCACTGTGGAAGAATGATGTATCAGTCTAAGTCCATAAAGATGTGTTGTTGTTGTTAAGTGCCATCGAGTCAGTTCTGACCCACAGTGACCTTGTATGGGTTTCCAAAGAATGACTGGCGAACTTGAAGTGCCAACTTCGCGGCTCAAACCACCTTTGCAGTCCAGCGCTTTAACCCACAGCACTACATCGGGACTGTTGGAAACCCTATGGGACAGTTTTGCTCCACTCTACAGTGTTGCCATGAGTTAGAGTCAAACTTTTTGTATGTTTTTCTTCTGACCACATCTTAAGTATGACTATGATGCTCAATAATTCATAAAACAACACATGCCAGGGCTATATTGCATCTACAGCATCTTAAAAGCAGTACCTTATGCATTTATTTGCTTCTTTATACAAATAAATGATTACATCAAAAAGAGAAGTGAATGTAGAAAGATAAAGCTACAAATCCAGAAAGGAATGGGCCAAGAAATGGAGATCAGTGCATGAAGACACACATCAGAAAAATAGGCATTTTGTCAAAGAGCAAAAACAACTTGTTAAACTAAAGTCTAATGCTTAAATACCCCTAAGGGTGAGCTGGGCAGCGTAATTGAGTTTCCCTGCAGACTGCGACATGACCATCATAAAGGTCAGTGTAATTTGGGGCTGGCAATGCAGAGTCATCACTTCCTACAGCGGAGAGATAGTGCTTTGCATCTAGGGGCTGGGCTTCACCCAGGATGCACATAAGCAACTGTTGAGGGAAATTTGAGAAGAGACACGAAGCCATCTTTGGACAGATCACAGGTAACTAGAGAGGTGCAAGGTGATCCCACTCTCAGTTTATGTCTACGGAGCAGCTCCTCCTTGGTCAAGTTGCATTGTGTCTTCTGGGAGAGTTTATTCACACACTGTGGCCCTACTTTAACTTGTCAGTTGCCTGTCCATAGATGACAAGCTGTCAGATCATTACCACTGAGTTTATTCTGTAATAAGTATGAAGATTTCCTTTCTGAGGCTTGAAAATCAATTTCTTAGAGGAAACCTTGAATATGTCAGCTGACAGTGAACACTAAGTGGTTCTTTATGTCTCTGGGGTAGGCAGGAGTGCTGCTCAAATCAGACCCTTGTTTCTGTTCAAATCCTGCTAGATGGAAGCAGAAGGCAATTCAGATTTTTTTTTTTTAACATACTTTTTCTTTTAGAATAGATTCAATGATAACTCAGAGGTGTTCCATATAACCTCACCCAGTTTCCTCTAATACTAACATCTTGAGTTATTATGGTATATTTGTCACAATTGAGGAACCATTATTGATACAATATGAGCTCATACTTCATTAAGTTTTTCATAGTATATAGCTAATGTCATTTTTCTGTTTCACGATCCCATCCAGGACACCACATTACATTTAGACATATGTCTCCTTAGATTCCTTTGGTTGTGACAGTTTTTCAGACTTTCCTAGTTTATGATGATCTTGACAGTTTTAAGAAATAATAATTAGCCAACTGTAAGAGCTCCCAATGATCAAAGCTGGAACAATTTGAGCAAAGACAGGAAAGAAAGAAATGATCAAAATGTATATCAGAAGAAAGTCTTTAAGTTGCTCTTGAATGCACAGTAACTAAAGTGAAAGGAAGAAATGAAGTAAAACAACTGAAGAGAGGAATTCTTCTGAAAGAGTGGTTCCAGAAGACAAAGTAAAGGATTATAAGGAAATGTACAAAGACCTGCAGTTAGAAAACAGAATGGGAAGAACACACACTGCATTTCTTAGGCTGAAAGTAAGGAAGACAAATTCAAAGCTTGAGTTATAATATTGAAGGACTATGTAGGTAAAGGTTGTCAGTTCAAATTCACCAGCCACTCTTAGAGAACTCTGCAGAGTTTCTATGACTCGGAACTGACTCCGTGGTATTTAACAATAATAACAATAGCTAATGAACCTGTTGTGGTGCTGTAGGATAAACACTGGACTGCTAACCACAAGGTTGGTGGTTCAAACCCACTAACCATTCCCTGGACACCCTACACAGAGTTGCTATGAGTCTGAACTGACTCGATGGAACTTAACAACAACAATATAGATAAAGTATTGAAGGACACAGGAAACATACAAAGGAGGAAGGAAGGAGTACACAGAGACAATATATAAAAAAGTCTTCATCAATATTTAATAATTTTATGGTGTTGGTGAAGAATACTAAATATATCATGGACTTCCTGAAGAACAAACAAATCTCTCTTGGGAAGAAGTACAGTCAGAATACGACTTAGAGGCGACAATGGTGAGACTTAGTCTCACGTACTTAGGACATTCATAAGGTTTTCAGTGACTATTCGTAAGTAGTTCATCACTTCTTCTTCCTAGTCTGTCTTTGTCTGGAAGCTCATCTGAAACCTGTCCACCATGGGTGACCCTGCTAGTATTTAAAATACTCGTGGCATAGCTTTCAGAATCACAGCAAATCACAAGCCACCACAGTACAACAAACGGACACATGAGCGGTGGCAAATCTGCACAAGACCTTTTTAAAGTGTTGAAGAGCAAAGATGTCGGCTTGAGGACTAAGGTGCGCCTGACCCAAGTCATGGTATTTTCAATAAACTCATATGCATGCAAAAGCTGGACAGTGAATAAGGAAGATCGTAGAAGAATTGATGCCTTTGAGTTATGGTGTTGGAGAAGAATACTGAAAGTGCCATGGGCTGCCAAAAAAAACAATAGATCCGTTTTGGAAGAAGTGCAGCCAGAGTGTTCCTTGGAGGAACAAGATGGCCAAACTTGGTCTCTCATACTTTGGACATATTGTCAAGAAGTACCAGTTACTGAAGACACATATCATGTTTGGTAAGTTGGAGGGTCAGAGAAAAATAGGAAGACCCCCAACGAGATGGATTGGCCAAGTGGCAGCAACGATGGACTCAAGCGTGGCAACAGTAGTGAGGTTGGCCCAGGATTGGGCAGTGTTTCATTCTGTTGTGCATAAGGTCACTATGAGTTGGTACTGACTCGATGGCACCTAAGAACAACAACAACTTAGGACATATTATCAGGAAGGATCTGTCTCTGGAGAAGGACATCATATTTGGTAAAGTAGAGAGTCAACGAAAAAGAGGAAGACTTCCAATAAGATGGATTGCCATAGTGGCTCCAACACTAGGTTCAAACATAGGAAGGACGGTAAGGCTGACACAGCACTGGGCATAGGATCACTCTGAGTTGGAACCAATTCAATGGCACCTAACACCACCAACAACAACCTTTAATATGATGTAATGAGAAGGGCACTTTACCATGCTGTCTTCCTCCCCCAAAACCCATAACCCTAACATAATCAATAGAAAAAAAAAAAATCCTAATTGGGGGAGATATTTCCACAGACTTTTTCTTCAGTTGCTATGAGAAAAAGGGGAAAAAGTATGGCTCTGGGGAAAGTATCCTATCAGGAGAAAGAATTCATTGTGATGACTGACATCTTATATCTTTTATAGTTTTATTTTCCCCTTGTTGTTGTTGGTAAGTGCCATTAAGTTTGTTCTGACTCATAGTGACTGTGTATAGGGTGTTTGAGGAGTGTCTGGTGGGACTGAACTGTTGACTTAATGGTTAGCTGTCAAGTATTTATCCTTCCACTTGACATATAGGAATTGAAAGAAGTTAGATCTAAAATCCATGGAGACAATTTTTTTATTTTTTCTCATCTCATTTAGGTAATTATAGGGTGAAGAATGCGTTCCTTGTCACCTGATGAACTTAAACCATGATGTTGGATGTCTCCCCTACTAAGAAGAAGATCAAAGGTGCAGCCAGTGGGATGGGCAGAGACAGTCCCTGCCCTCTCCTGGAACTGACTTGTACAATTTGGGGAAACTGGTGGGAGAGTTAATCAGCACAAAGAAAATTTCATACTGTTGTTGTTATGTTGATGTTGTTGTTGTTAGGTGCCATGGAGTCAGCACCAACTCATAGCAACCCTATGTACAGCAGAACGAAACAATTTCCAATGCTGGGCCAGCCTCACTACTGTTGGCACACTTGAGTCCATCAATGCTGCCACCTGGCCAATTCATCTTGTTGGGGGTTTTCCTCTTTTTCTCTGACCTTCCACCTTACCAAACATGATATCCTTCTCTAGTGACTGTTCCCTCCTGACAATATGTCCAAAGTATGAGAGATGACATTTGGCCATCCTGGCCTCTAAGGAGCACTCTGGCTGCACTTCTTCCAAAACGCATCTATTGGTTCTTTTGGCAGCCCATGGTACTTTCAATATTCTCCTCCAACACCATAATTCAAAGGCATCAATTCTTCTACAATCTTCCTTATTTACTGTCCAGCATTCGTATCCAAATGAGGTTATTGAAAATACCATGGCGTGGGTCAGGCGCACCTTAGTCCTCAAGCTGACGTCTTTGCTCTTCAACACTTTAAAAAGTTCCTGTGCAGCAGATTTGCCTAATGCAATACGTCGTCTGATCTCTTGACTGCTGTTTCTGTGAGTGTTGATAGTTATGTTGATAGGTACCATCAATTGGTTCCAACTCATAGGAACTCTATATATTAGAAACTGATGGTGCCCATCATTTTCTGCACCATCCTCATGATCATTGGTATTTTTGAGCCCATTCCTGCAGGCACTGTGTCAGTCCGTCTCATTGAAAGTCATCTTCCTTTTCACTGAAACTTTATTTTGTCAAGCACAATGTCCTTCTTCAGGCACTCATCCCTCTTGATAAAATGTTCAAAGCCATTCTCACTTGTAAGGATCATTCTGGATGTACTTCTTCCAATACCGATTGGTTCATTCTTCTGGCAGGCCATGGTATATTTAACACTGTTTGCCAACACCACAATTCAAGTTCATCAATTATTTTGTGCTCTTCTTCACTCATTGCCAAACTTTCACATGCATATGAGGCATTTGAAAATGCCATAAAAATAATTAAAAAAAAAAAAATCTAAGACTAGGACTTGATTTAGATAAAAAGTAATTATAACTTAAGCATTCAATGCTAACTGAAAGGTTGGTAGTTTGAACTCACCCAGTGACTGAGGGAGAATGATCTGTGAATTTCTTCTAATAAAGACTACAGTCTAGACAGCTCTATGAGAAGTCATACTTCATCACATGGGGTCCCTATGAATCAAAATGAACTCAACAGCACCTAACAAAAGCAGCTATGGGCCTTACACCTGAATGCATGATATAAAGTTACCTTAGTCATTTGGCTATATTTGGGTATGAAGAAGGAAATCCCTTGGTAGTGAAAACAATTTGTGTTTGGCTACTACCTGAGAAATTGGTGGTTCAAGGTCATTCAATGGCACCTCAGAAGAAAGCTCTATGGTCTGCTTCTGTCAAGATTACAACCAAGAAGACACTACAGAGCTCACTTCTACCCCGCAACACGTGGCAGTTGTGATAATGCGTTTTGGGTATGAAGCTAATCTAGAAATCTTAGAAGTCATTTTGTCTAAATATTTAATCAATAAGAACTTGACATAAAGCCTCTTTTTTAATTCTAAACATTCTTGGAAGTAGGTTGTTTATTCTTCCTCCTAGATAGTTGTCATGTTTGCATGAGCCTTCTGTAGATGATAAATTTGAAATTTGCGAAGAGAGACTAGAGCCTTTCATTATTCTCCTGGCAGAGCCCATCCATCAGTCTTGTCCCACCCACACATTTTAAGCTGTTATTTTGAATTCATAAGTCATGGATAATGCTGATGAAACATTAGTATCTAAATATAGCAAATTGTAGTTTGAATAATTAAAGTAAAATCATTTTTCATAATCACACTTGGGTTTTAAATTTTAAGGTTACATGTATATTTTGTTCTATATAATGTGTATCTTTGTCTAGTCATCATTTCTTTCTCTTTAAATGCTCCTTGGAAACCCTATACATGATCACTACACGTCAGAATCGACTCAACAGCACTTAATAACAACAACAGCAACAACATTGTTAGTCAGATATGGACATTAATGATCAAAGTTTATGGCAACGGTCATGTGATTCCTTGGAGTTATTTTCCTTTGCATTTTCAGTATTGGATGCCTGATAGAATTAATTTGTAGAAATATTTTTGGGAATTTTACACTGCCATCTAGTGACTTGATGTGCAATCGCAGATAAATGGAAGGTTTGGAGAAACTGCCTAAATTTTTCTAGTCCATCTACATCACTTTGCCTACACATTGTTAGTCCAACAGTTTAAAGAAACCCTCATATTAGTGATTCATATTTTAATTATTTATTTATTCTTTATAATTCACACTACAAACTGTGGGTTAATATATGCTTACCTTTGAAAGGATGAAGTTTGTGTTTGATGTTCCCACTGTTCTGTTGGGGTATATTTTTGATATTTGTTGTTTTTGTTACATGCTGTCAAGTTAGTTCCAACTCATGTGACCTTGTATAGGGTTTCCAAGGAGCAGCTGGTAGGTTTGAACTGCCAACCTTGTGGTTTGAAGTCCAGTGCACCATTTCCCAGGCACTATTGTAAGTATTTTGCATGTACTTATTCATTTAATTCACAAAACAGCCCTATGAAATAGTTCCTGTAGTATACTTGTTTTGCCCAAAGCGACACAATTAAATGACCAGGTTAGTGTTTAAACTCATTCACTCTGGTTCCAGTTGGCATGTGCCTAATCAATAGATCACATGGTCCCTCTTACTTAATCTCCACTCCCCAATACACAAACATACATTCTCACCCATACACACTTACTAAACCCACCCCACCCTATACACACTCATCTGATTTTGAACCTATGTGATTTTAGATTAGTCCACTTAGTTCTTTGTCATATACCACCTAATTTTTTAAGAACTAATAATGCATTTAAATAAAAATGTGTATGTTTGCTATTGATCATATTATTTAGTATGTTGTTGTTAAATACTCTCAAATCTGCTCTATCCCATAGTGACACTGTATAGGGTTTCCTAGGAGCAGCCAGTGAGTTTAAACTGCTGATCTTGTGGTTCAAATTGATCTTGAGGTTCAGTGCTTATCTTATGGTGGCTATGGAGGTGACTCAATGGCATTTAACAAAAACAACGTGGTTGCATGTGACTTAGTTCAGCCAATTCCAAGTGGGAAGTTCCTGGCCCATAAAACCCTCCCACACACTCTTCTTCCCCGATCTCTCCCCATGCAGCATCTGCCTGCTGGATGCAGACATTCCTACAGAGCATCTCAGGGTCCCAGGCAGTGAGGGGGCACAAAATGGAAGAAGCCCAAGTTCTTGAATTGCCACAGAGAAGGCTGCCTGCCAAACACCTGCATGAGACCATCACATGAGCAAGAAACAGATCAGCATTGTTTTATCCCATTAGACATTGGTTTTGTTTGCTATAACAATTAGCTAGTATATTCTCTCCAAGACCACATTAGCCATATGCATACTAAAGTTTTGACTAAAGCTTAAACAGTTTCTTAGGCTCATGAAGGACATTAATGGAAAGAGATGCAAAGTTCAGTAAGTTAGTGGGTCCAGAGTGAATTGGGTACTTGCTACATGAAACATCTCCAAGCCATCTCCTGGGTTGGACAATGAGGAGAGCTAGAGGGTAGCCTAGCTGTGTTTCTTGTACTAAAAGAAGGAGGCTGTTGTTAAGTGCCCTCAAGTCAATTTTGACTCATAGTGACCCTGTAAAGGGTTTCCAAAGTTGTAAATCTTTTTGGAAGCAGAAAGCCTCCAAAGAAGAAGGAGGAATTAACAAAATAAAAGTACGTGAAGACACACAGGTGGATTAATAATTCATAATTTAAAAATTGATTAGTAAACCACAGTAGTCATCCTGGAGTGTCTACTTTGTGGAGAAGAGGCTTGTGGGTATGGGGAGACTGTGTGTTCACTGAAAGTCAGAGAGACACTAATAAAGAAAGAGTCTACGTGGTGAAAGAACCAGGACACAGAGTTGGAGTTTCCTCAGGCCTAGGAGTCCTGAGTTCGCTAAAAAGAAAAGAGCTCTTACTCTTGAAAAAGAAAGTGTAAGAGGTACCACTTATTCTTTATTTTTATGTTGTTCTTACGTGAGGTGGAGTTGATTCTGACTCCTAACGACCTTGTGTAGGATTTCTGAATAGCATCTGGTGGGTTTCAACAGCTGACCTTGTGTTTCACAGTCTAGTGCTGATCCTACAAGTGCCAAACCAGGAGTCTCATTGTTATGTTAGAGTAAGCTGAAAACTAGTTCAGTTTCTCAGAATGAACGGATTAGAATTTTGCCCTTATAATTTTGGGATGTTTTGCTTACTAAAATTGCTACAAAGAAGGATAGGATGCAAATAGAGGAATGGGGCATCAGCAATTGATGAATTAATGAATTCTTGGCTTCAGTCTTGAAATGGTAGAGCCCGAGGAATCGAATCGATGAAACAGAACCATATATTTGAATTGTATATATGATTGTAGACATATATTTGGAATCTCAAATTAAAAGGCTTGTGTAAAGTTCTAAATTGACCTGAAAATGCCATAGTAAAACTGCTTGACTGAAAAAGTAGAGATCGAAGGTCAAAGCTGGAGATGTGAAATAAAGGAAGCAATTCAGTCCATTCTAAGGGTTACTCATCCAGGGATTGGAGGAGTTTAATTTTGGCATCCTTGTTCCTGGTCACCTTGATTTCCTTTGTATAGCATATTGTTGGCTGCTGGGAAGTGACACAGTGCAGGCAGTGGCTTTCAGGAAAGCCTGAGACAGCTGGTGGGATCATGGAACCTGGGAGGCGGGAAGAGAGCAAGGAACAAACCTGGTCCCTAGAAGGGATGAGGGCACATCACAGTGGAGGGCTTTCATGAGCAGGCCAGCTGGACTCTGGAGCCTCATGCTTTACTTTCTTTCCCTCTCAATATGTATCCAAAAATGAAAGCAAACCAGAATACTACTATAGTCAAATCTCTACATTCAAATATGTATACTCCTAGTGTGACATTGTAGGATTAATATTGGACAGCTACCTACAGGTCAGCATTTCAAACTAGCAAACTGTTCCTGGGAAGTTCTATAAAGGGTCTCTACAAATTGGAACCGACTTGACAGCATTTAGCAACAACAATATATACATACACACACCATACAAACACATATACACATATGAGAGGGCTTCATGAACTTTGTAGGAAATTTCATTATCTTTTAATTCCATTTTTCCACCAACTTTTTGAACCTCCATGTGTGTGTTTGTGTGGTATGTGGATTATAGTTAATTTGTAAATCTAGAATTATATTCATCAGAGCTTTTTGATTCATTTATAAAGCCTAGCTCCCTATGTATTTAACAAAGGCTTCTATATTACTATATTGAGTATGCAAAATGTTCCATTCCCTGCAATGGAAAAAGGCTGCCTTTTCACTGAAATAGAAAATTTAATATTCAAGAAAACTTGTAGAAAAAGACTACACATTTTTAAGATGAAATATGGGTGCTCTGATTTTAAATATATATATATATATTTGCTTAAAGATATTTGGCTTTGCTGGATGAGTGCTCTTACCAAGTTACAAAACTATTCATGTAGGTATCCTCCTTGTTGCATTTTGTAGTTGTAGGCATTTGTTTGAATAATTATACACTTACAGGAAGATGTGGGCACATAGAACTGACAGCGATGTGGCCTGAGGGTAATAGACAATAATGCTTGTTGGTAAGCTGTGCTACCAAAATAGGACATGGACCTAACGTCTCCTGCAGCACATACACACATAGCTTTCTGGTCATATTTCCAGCTAAAAACAAGGGGCTAGAGTTCTGTAGCATGTGGTTGTCAGTGGTGATCTGGAGACCATATTCTACTTGTTGGTCAATGTCTACTATCATCAATGCCCATAGCCATGCCATTCATATTCTGGAAGATTTAGAAGATAATTTTCTGTTTTGAAAATATGGGCTTTTGTGTATAATCATCAAGTGAATCTGAATATTATTTTTTTTCTTCAGCATTTACATGGACACATTGCCAGTTATTTTTCATTTAGAATATTTACAATTGCCTTTCCAAGATCTGTGATCACTTTGATAGGCCAAGAAGATGTAATACCTCTTCATATTTTCTACTTTTTGTTTGATGTCTAGGAGAAGTTATTTCATCTCTTTAAATAATATCCCAGGATTACTATTCTCCTGAAATCTCTCTAATCAGATAGCTATCTGGAGCATCATCCAATTTAATTCATACTTGTATGCACCATGGACATGTATGCTGGAAAACAGATTTATAAGAACGTAAGCTTACAAAGTAGAGTGAAAATGGTGTGGATTCAATTGACAGCACACAGTTCACATCTTTCTATTATATTATCGCTGTGAAACTTATCCATAAGACATTAATTAGCCCATATGTTACCTACTTCTAAAATCTCCTTGGCTATGCAATGACACCTTAGTTACAGGAGATGATAAGGATCATTAAATATTTGCAAATTGTCCATAGCACAGAAGAATTAGGAAGTGGGCTGAACAATAACACCTTGCTGCAAAAGATGGACCAGATGTACGGAGATTGATGATTCTGTCCAATTTCAGCATTTGCCAACTATAGGACCACTTCACCCCATTACCTAAGGACATAGCAAAAAAAAAAAAAAAAGTCTATTTCTCAAATGATCTGACAGCAAACCCATACTAATATGCTAAGAAAACAAGAATCAATTCCTTTGGTTAAATTGTGTGGAAAATGTGACCAGCTGAATTATATGTTTGTGTTTTTTCTAGATCAATATAGACAGAGACAAAAAGAAAGAAAAAATGGAGATTTTAAATACTAACATTGCTATAGTCTCTCTAAAGACAGGCATCAATAAACTGACTCTAACAACAATGGAATAAGATAGCTGCTTTTAAAGAACTACTTTATATTGGCAATAAACTTACAGAAGCTTTATTTCTTTTAGTACAATCATAAATTTAACATAAAACACAAAAAATTTAGGTAAGTTCCTAAGAACAAATATCCTTGGATGACAGACCAGGATCTTTTATTCTCTCTCCTGTGCTTATATCTTTAAAATGTCTTGTAAAACACAGGCATAGACCACTATACAACTTTCAGAATGCCTCAAATCCCAAACACTGGCAAAACCAAATCCTGGCAAGCACTTGGAAAATCAGAAGTTTCAGTCATTGGTGGTGAGAATGCATAATGTTAGAACTACTTTGGAAGACAGTCTGGTAGTTCCTTACAAAGCGAAGCATAGGCATAACAGATGAGCCAGGGACTATGCTTTTAGATATTTACCCAGATAAGTTGAAAGTGATGTCCATGCAAAAACCTGTACAAGAATGTTTATAACCGCTTCATTGATAATTGCCCTAAACTGGGCAACAACGAAGATGTCTTTCAGTAGGTGAAATAGTTGCGTGGATAAACAAATTATGGTATATCCATACAATGGAATTGTTAAGTGACAAAAATCAATGAGCTATCAAGTTATAAAAAAGACATGGAGGAATCTTAAATACAACATGCTTTGAGAAAGAAGCCAGTTTGAAAAAGTCACATTCTGTATGATTTTAAGTCTGTGACAAGGTAAAGCTATGTGACAGTCCATCACTGGTCTGCCAGTTTGCTGTAGTGTTACTGTGATAGCTATGCCACCAATATTTTAAGTATCAGTAAAGTCATCCATGGTGAACAGATTTCAGGGGAGCTTCCAGACTAAGACAGACTTGGGAGAAGCAAAGGCATATCACTTCTGAATGGTTAATCACCAAAAACCTTAAAAATAACAGCCAAGAGCAAGGCAGCCAAGAGGCAGATGCAGAGATGCAGATCTTTATGAAGACGGGCAAAACCATCACTCTTGAGGTGTGGAGCCCAGTGACACCATCAAGAATGTCAAAGCCAAAATCTAAGACAAGGAGGGTATCCCCCCTGACCAGCAGCGTCTGATTTTTGCAGGTAAACAGCTGGAGGATGTCCGCATTCTCTAGAAAGAGTCCACCCTGTACCCGTGCTGCATCTGAGTGATGGCATCATCGAGCCTTCCCTGCCCTAGCTCACCCAGAAATACAACTGAGACAAGATGATCCACCGCAAGTGCTAGGCTCACTCCACCCCTGTGCTGTGAACTTCTGCAAAAAGAAGTGTGGCCACACCAACAACCTGTGCCCCAAGAAGGTCAAATAAGGACCCTTCTCTGCTGGCTCCCCTGCCTCCTGCTAGTGGAATTCTTCTGAGCCCCATGGCCCTGGGCCCACAATAAAGTTTCACTTTCATTGAACCGAAAAAAAGAAAAAAAAAAATCTCCACTGGTTGGAAGACACTCAAAATATGACTTGGGAAGAGCTGCTTCCTCAGTGTAGAGTTGACCATAATGATGTGGGTGGAGCCAAGCTTCCAGCACCTTCACTTGCTGATGGAGAGCACAAGTCAAAAGGAGGAAAATAGCTGCTAGTTCAGTGGTTACTATGAGGTCAGGTTAAGGGGATATGGGGAGAATAGGTGCAGGACATTTTTAGAGTTATGAAATTTGTTCTGAATGACATTGTATTGGTTAACACAATTGTCAAAACTCATAGGACTGTACAACACAAATTGTGAACCCTACTGTAAATTAAGGAACTCTGGTAGCGTAGTGGTTACGAGTCGGGCTGTCAACTTCAAGGTCAGCAGTTCGAAACTACCAGTGGTTCCATGGGAGAAAGACGAGGCATTCTGCTCCCATAAAGATTTGTAGCCTCGGAAACCCTATGCAGGGTCACTATGAGTCGGAACCGAAGCCACAATACTTAACAACAACAACTATAAACTAGGAGTCTTGGTGTGGTGCTGTGGGTTAATGTGCGGGACTACAAAATCAGTTTGACCCACAAGGTCAGCCACTTCTTGGAAATCCTATACAGGGTCGCTATGGGTTGGAACTGACTCGATGTCACTTAAAAACAGCAACAACTATAAAGTATGGAGTCTTGGTGTGGCACTGCAGGATAATGCACTGGACCACAAGGTCAGTTTGAACCACAGGTTGGCAGTTCAAACTCACCAGCTGCTTCTCAGAGACTCTATACAGGGTTGCATGAGTTATGAACCAACTCAACGGCACTTAACAACAACTATTACTAACTATGGAGTCCTGGGGTGGTGCTGTGGGCCAATGCATCAGACTGCAAAGTTATTTGAACTGTAAGGTCGGTCGTTCAAGCTTACCAGCTGCTCCTTGGAAACCCTATACAGGGTCGCTGTGGGTCAGAATCAACTCGATGGCACTTAACAACAACAACATTACTGACTATGGACTTTAGTTAATAATAATATATAATTGATTCTCATTCATGGATTCTGTATTAACAAATCTACGTACTCAGTAAGTTTTTGTTTTGTTGTTGTTGTTGTTGTTTACCCCAAACCAATAGTCATGGTGCTTTCCTGCTCATTCGATGACCTGTGCAAAGCTGTGGAAAGTGTCTCCCAACACAGGCATTCTGAGGTGAGGTTGAACAGACACGTGTCCTGAGTTCTTTGCATTTTTGTGTTGTTATTTGTGCCCTCACTGCTTAAAATTGCTCCCAACATAATACTGAAGCACTGTCTCATGTTCCTAAGTCGAAGAAGGCCGTGTGTGATGTCATTACAAATAGCCTGTGTTCCATAAGCTTTGTTTAGGCATGAGTTGTAGTGTTATTTGTCATAAGTCCAATGTCCATGAATCACTGATATAGTAAATCCAGAAAAAGGAAGAGGAGATTCACTGGTCCGTACTGTGGCTTCCCCAGAACGTACTAAGACCCTATCTGTAGTGATGATGAGACTATGGAGAAGACAGAAAGGTGACTCCGTTTGTGGGTTTATGAGAGGACAACTGATTTTTGTTTTTTATAAGTGTAGTGGACAGCATACTGAGAACAAACCCCACATTTATTGTCGTAATACCCATGGTCAGGGACAAGTTAAACCCTTCTTGGTTGGTACCTTATTATAAATAAATACTGCTTATACTTAATTATTTAGGAGTCCTGGTGTGGCGCTGTGGGTTAATGTGCCAGGCTGCAAATCCATTTGAACTGCAAGGTCGGCGGTTCAAGCTCACCAGCTGCTCCTTGGAAACCCTATACAGGGTTGCTAAGGGTCGGAATCAACTTGACGGCACTTAACAATAACAACATACTTAATTCTTTATAAAATATACATGAAATCAACTGTATTTAAATAGAAATCCACTTAAAACAAGTTTATATATTGCTTAGTTGATGAAATATTGTGGCCAAGTTCACAAGAACATAACCTTGTACTTCCTCTAGGGCTAACACCCTATATTTGCTAATTCAGAGTTTGTGGTGACTTAATAGAATACGCTATCGCTGTTAAGTGACACTGAGTCAGTTCTGACTCATAGTAACTCTGTATAGGGATTCCAAGGATCAGCTGGTGGATTTGAACTACCGACTTTGTGGTTCACAAGCCAGTGCTCATCCAACAGCATCACACAAGGAGTCTAATAGAATACATTGTTGTTAAAATGCCATAGAGTTAGGTTCTACTCATAGCTACCCTTTATAGGGTTTCCAAGGAGCAGCTGGTGAGTTTAAACCACTGACCTTGTGGTTCAGACCAACAATTTAGTACTTGATCCCACTGTGATATAACTACCATCAAAAAGGAGATGCAACTGTATTAATGTGTGTTCATCAACTGTAGCAAACGTAATCACACAGAATGTTACTAGGAGAGACAGCATGAAGAGGAGAGAGAAGGTAGAAGTGAACTCTGTATTTTCTGCAAGAATTTTACTGTAAATCTAAAAAAAAGGTCAATTAAAGCAAAACAACAACAAAGCACAGGTGTAGCACAAAAGGTCTCTGCTCACCGAAAGCACAATAAAATATCATTAAATAAATATAATAATAAAAATCCCAGCACTGAGGAAGATAAGACAGAACAGACACCTCCAGAAAGACTGGGATGTATATATATATTTTTTCTCCCTAGAGTTATGGTTTTACTGTAGGATAATTACTAGACTGCTGATTGACAGGTTGACAGGTTGGTGATTCAAAACCCACCAGCCACTCCTAGAAAATCCTACACAGGGTCAATATAATTCAAAACTGACTCAAGGGCACTGAACAACAACAGAATGTTGAAGGCTTTTGTAACATTTTCCTGGGGAGAACTATCTTAACAAAAAATGAAATGCATGTTAGTATTGACAGAGTACCATACTCAAAACCAAAAACCAAACCACTGCCTTCAAGTCCATTTCTGACTCATAATGACCCTGAATAAGATTTCTGAGGCTAAAATCTTTACAGAAGCAGACAGTCCCATTTTTCTGTTATGCAGCTGATGGTGGGCTTGAACTGCTGACCTTTTGACTATCAGTCTAATGCTAATAAATGGAAAATTCTAATTCAGTCATCAAGAAAGAAATTACATCTTGATTACTGTTATTGTTTTCCTTTGATTTAATTAATCCCCTTGAGTGCAAGTGTCCTAATTAAAAGTGTCTTTATTTTGAGATTTTCTGGAGACCCAAACAGAATGATTTATTTGGGTATGTCCAATAAATACTTAGTGAACTGTAGTATATTATGATTTCTTAATGATTCTTATTTTTAGAAAATTTGTGCCAGAAAGGTCCCTCAAACAGTATATTTGTATACTAAAACTTTTCTTCAAATTATTTTTAAAGAAGTAAACTTATTTTATAATGCTGTTAATTGTTCTTCCCATTGAAAGAAATTCATAAGGATTTGGGTATTTAGACTTGAGGATTTTCTCAGAGTAGGTTAAAAAACTGGGAGTTCCATACTATTACACATTCTTGTCCACCACTTGCCTGTCAGTTTGTCATACTGTGGTGGTTTGTGAGCTGCTGTGATTCTGGAAGATATGCCATCGGTATTTTAAACACCAGCAGGGTCACCCATGGTGGACAGATTTCAGATGAGCTTCCAGATGAAGACAGACTAGGAAGAAGGAGTGACAAACTACTTCCAAATATTTAGTCACTGAAAACCTTATGAATAGCAGAAAAACACTGTCAGATACAGTGCTGGAAAATGAGCCCTTCAGGTTGGAAGGCACTTAAAATGTGACTGGGGAAGAGCTGCCTCCCCAAAGTAGAGTTGAAGGTGATAAAGTGAATGGAGTAAAGCCCGTGGGAGAAAAGCCCATGGGACCTTCATTTGCTGATAGGACACAACTCAAAATGAAGAGAAACAGCTGTAAACATCCATTGAAAATCTGAACATGGAATGTACGAAGTACGAATCTGGGAAAATTAGAGGTTGTCATAAAATTAAATGGAACACATAAACATTGATATCTTACGTATTAGTGAGCTGAAATGTACTGGTATTGGCCATTTTAAATCTGATGACCACATGGTTTACTATGCCAGAAATGACAAATTGAAGAGGAATGGTGTTGCATTCATTGTCAAAAAGAACATATCCAGATCAGTCATGAGGTACAATTCTGTCTGTGTTAGGAAAATATGCATGTGCCTACAGGGAAGCCTAGTTTATATCACTATTACTCAAATTGACTCACCAACCGCTAAAGCCAGTAAGGATGAAATAGAAGAATTCTACCAACTTCTTCAATTTGAAATTGATCAAATATGCAATCAACATGTAGTGATCATTACTGGTGATTGAAATGCAAACGTTGGGACCAAATAGGAAGGATCAGTAGTTGGAAAATATGGCCTTGGTGATAGAAATGATGCTGGGGAACTCATGATAGAATTCTGCAAAACCAATAATTTTTTTCATCACAAATACCCTTTAGACAGCATAAGAGATGACTATACACATGGACCTCACCAGATGGAATACACAGAAATCAAATTGACTACATCTGTGGAAAGAAAAGATGGAAAAGCTCCATATCATCAGTGAAAGCAAGACCAGGGGCAGACTGTGGAACAGACCATCAATTACTCCTATGCAAATTCAAACTGAAGCTGAAGAAAATGAAAACAAGTCCATGAGGCCAAAATATAATCTAGGATATATCCCACCTGAATTTAGAGATCATCTGAAGAACAGATTTGGTATATTAAACACTAAAGACCAAAGACCACAAGAGTTGTGGGATGACATCAAGAACATCATATATGAAGAAAGCAAAAAGTCATTAAGAAGACAAGAAAGAAGGAAATGTCAAAATGGATGGCAGAGGAGACTCTGAAACTTGCTCTCCAGTGTAGAGATGCTAAAGCCAATGGAAGAAATGAGGAGGTCCAAGAGCTGAACAGAAAATTTCAAAGATCAGCTCGAGAAGATAAAGCCAAATATTACAGCAAAATGTGCAAAGATCTGGAATCAGAAAACCAAAAAGGAAGAACATGCTCAGCATTTCTCAAGCTGGGGGAACTGAAGAAAAAAA
>NW_006408550.1:21637768-21650822 GCF_000296735.1 Chrysochloris asiatica | reverse complement strand
AGGGTCAGAGAAAAAGAGGAAGACCCCCAATGAGATGGATTGGCCAAGTGGCAGCATTGATGGACTCAAGCGTGGCAACAGTAGTGAGGTTGGCCTAGGATCAGGCAGTGTTTCATTCTGTTGTGCATAGGGTCACTATGACTTGGTACCGACTCAATGGCACCTTCTGGGTGCATTAAAGGTTATATCAACCAGGATGTTAAGAGCTGATGAAGAAGGACCCAGACGGAAGTCTTTACTTTAGCTTTAACCAGAACAGCTACCCTATTATCTGCTTTATCTGCTGTAAGGTCTTGTTTGAAAACATGTGAAAGCCTATTCTAATGCATACACTTTTTGGAGTCCTGTTCACATATCCTGAGCTGTAGAGTTTGAAGTGATTGATAGCTCTAATGCCTCTAATACCTCTAAGCTCACAGTGGCTCCATAGGATAAGTACTAGACTGCTAACGACAAGGTTGTCAGTTTGAGTTCACCAGTGCCTTTGTGGGAGAAAGATGAGAATTTTTATTTCCTCTAAGATTTAAAGCCTCAGAAATCCTATACAAGACGGCTATGAGTCAGAACTGAATCAAGGGCACTTAATAACAACAACATGCTTATAATGACTAAGAAAACAAAAAATGATGAATTTAAAAAATTCTATAGTCCCAGGTTATAGAGAGTCAATCTTAAAACCTCTTCTTCTAGGTTTCCTGCTGTTTTCATTTCATTATTAGGGTTGTGCCATTCTCGCCACAGAAGATGGTCTTACCAATTGATCTCTGCAATTGTGTTACCACATGCTTTCCTTCAAGAGGATGAAGGAACCCTTAGTATAAAATTGTCTCTACACTCGTTTTACAATGTAGCAATAGAGTTTACTCATGCATGCTTTCTGGAGCATTAAAAGAATTGTGTTCCCTGAACTTATCACCATGAAAAACTATCTAATTAGCATCCTAAGTAACAGCTAGTCACTATCTGTGATCTAAAATATGGTAACTATGGGCTGACAAATCTAATAATACATAAATGAAATATTTAATTAGACTTGATTTTCCCCCTAAAAAATCAAGTGTAATTAAATATTACATGAGATGAAACTAGACAGACTTGCTTATTTTAAGGTGGGAAACAAGCAGCAGTGACGATTAGGGGTAAATTTCTGTGAACATTGATAGCTCATTTCCCAACTGTCAGAGATTCCTAACCAGTTTGGAAGCATTCCTACTCCAAAACTCAGCAGTCTCAGAGAGCTAAAAATATATGTGTTTCTGATGTTGTTGCTGTCATTGCTGTTGAAAAGCAGCAACTATAAATGATTTTAATGAACTCCTTACAAGGAACATTTCATTGTTCAAATTAAATATTTTCATTAAAAGAGAGAGTAGAAGTTATTTCTCCTGAACTCCTATTAATTCCCCCCTCCCAGAAGATTTACAGAAAATCAGGTCATTATTTTATTATTATTAAAAAAAGATAACATTCTCTTTCAGCCTTATGCCCTAAGTTAAATAGATGATTATTGAAAAGGTGATAACATATGCTGGGAACAATTATTTTGTTTTAGAGAACTCTTAAGGGAATATGAATGATAAATGAGATAACAAGGGGATAATTTTAATAAAAGGATAAGTGTTAGAAACACAAATGCTGTGTCAAATTACACTGCCTCAGATAAACAAATTCAGTGGATCATTTTTCTAACTGACAAATTACTTAGCCAAAGGGGGAAAAATGTGAAAATGAACAGAATAAATGTCTTCCAAGGCACTACAAGCATAGGAGTGACAGTTGGGTAGATGAAATATACCAGGAAGTGAAGAATTGGATGTTTGAACATGTCATGTGTCAAATCTTCAAAGGGTTGGGTGTCATTCAGACTCTGAAAGATGAAAATAGCAGAATATTGCCAAAAGAATAACATCCAGAATGAAATTCAGTGAAGCATATGGATTATTAAACTAAATGAAGCTATGGAATTTGCACTGAAAGTCAGCTCTCAGACACAGGAAAGGAAGTTGGGTAACATTTGCTGAAAGGTATGAGCCCAGTCATAGGAAAGTAAAGGAATCTAGGTAAATATCAGCATGATGAGATGAGTCAATTCTTAGTCTTCAATTCAATGTGGTCTAGACTGCCAAAAATTCTCAAAAGATTAATGCAAGTTTAGACTCCAAAACAGTTGTTAATCTTTTATTTGAAACCTTATTAAGTAAGTAGGTTATTATGATTTAGGATGAAATGCCACATGTTCAGGCTGGTTTCTTGCAATAAATTATAAGGAAGAGACAATTCAAAGCAACACATGACAATGAAATCGTTCTTTTATGTGTTAGTTCTTTAACTGGACACTACTACAAGGAAAAAGGCTGCATATCTCTTCATTGGCTGGGCTGAGTCACCTCATGGCTTGTGTGGCCAATAACTATGGACAGTACTAATTGGTTGGACAGGTGAACGTGATAAGTACCTGTTTATTCTCATGTTACAGTAAGTAGCTCTGGTAGCGTAGTGGTTACGAGTCGGGCTGCTAACCTTAAGGTCAGCAGTTCGAAACTACCAGCTGTTTCCCTGGAGAAAGAGGAGGTGTTCTGCTCCTGTAAAGATTTACAGCCTCAGAAACTCCTTGCAGGGTCGCTATGAATCAGAACCAACTCCATGGTATTTAACAACAACTCTCATGTTACAGAGAAGATAAAGCATGAAAACTAATGCAGTGAGTTCAACCCAGTAATAGCTTGAGTTTCATCGAATAAACACCATCATTTAGTACGTGATTACACAATTTAATGGAATGTTGATGGAGGGATTAGTAAACCTAAAACAGCTTTAGAAAAACGCATGAAAGAGGGAGTGCTGGTGTGGCCTTGTAGGATAAGGACTCAACCACTAGGTCTGTTTGAACAGTGGTTCAAATCTACCAGTCGCTCCTTCGAAACCCTATACAGGGTCAGTATGAGTTGGCACCGACTCAACAGCACTTATCGACAATAACAACAACATGAAAGACAGGTTGTCTTTAAATGGCTACCTCAACCACAAAATTGTTTGTCTTGGACTTAATTACTAACAAAAAGTAGCTTTTCTTATGAAAATGTAGCTGGAATATAACAACAACAACAACAACAACATCAACATGTTACCTCTAGAGCCACGATTCTGATGCATTATAAAGTATACACAAGTTCTTTGTAGACCATAAAATCTAATGTGCATTCACAGTACTGTCCTTGTGAGCAATTTAATTCCCCAAACCAAATTAGTAAATAATCCCCAGGCCTCTTACATACGCCAGTCACAGGTAGAGCTTAAGATATTTGAAATAAGTTGTTGTTAAGTGTCATTGAGTTGGTTCTGACTCAAAACGTGAACTGCCAACCTTGCGGTTCAAACTGACCTAGCAATCTAGTGCAGTATCTATTAAAACTACTAAGGTCTGTTGTTGTTGTTGTTGTTAAGTGCCGTCGAGTTGGTTCCGACCCATAGCAACCCTGAACAGGGTTTCTGAGGCTGTAAATCTTTACAGGAGCAGATAGTCTCATCTTTCTCCTGCGGAACTGCTGGCAGTTTTGAACTGCTGACCTTGTGGTTCACAGCCCAATTCATAACCACTACGCTATCAGGTCTGTAGCAACCAAGAAATACAATAGATTAATAACAAGTGTTTTCTATCCTGAAGTTTCAATGCCATGCCAGAGCAGAAGAACTAAAATGATTAATGTAGGCCCTAGGAAGATGGGCGGTGTACCCAAGCAGATAATCACAGATCTAGATTGTACTGTCTCAATTGCCAGTCTGACAAGTGAGATGTACCACCTTCACCATGGAATCGCTGCAAACACTGTTTCTAAAATCCTCCTGCTTTTTTTTCTTTTTCTTTTGGCCCAAAGTGGCAGGTCATAAATAAATGTTGACACAGCATGTCTGTTTGTCTGTTCCACCTCACCGATTTCTGAATTTTTCCCGCTCTATTTCCTAAGAAAGACAGCACAAAATAGCAATGGCGAAGGTATTAGGAAGGTTTCTTTGTTTTTTAAATTCTTGTCTGTTCAGCACTGACTGGGATGCTTACCTGAACAAGATTAATGATAACTGGAATTATTTAGGGCAGTCCTTAATTTTCTTATCAGTAAAATTCCAGGGGAGATGAGCTAGCCCTAAATCACTATACTACTTTCTCCTGTTTCAGTAGACTTCAAGATTATCAAAGTCTAGAAGTTAAGAAGGTCCTTTATCATCTTCTAATGTCCAGGGACTGGTCCCTCCTAAGATGCCCAAAGTATGAGAGATGAAGTCTGACCATCTTGGCTTCCAAGGAGCATTCTGTTTGTACTTCTTCCAACACAGATTTGTTTGTTTTCTGGCAGTCCATGGTACTTTTAATAGTCCTCTCCAACACCATAATTCAAATGCATCGATTCTTCGATGGTCTTTCATATTCATTGTCCAACCTTCATATGCTTATGAAGCTACTGAAAATACCATGACTGGGTCGGGTGCACCTTAGTTCTCAAACTGTGTCTTTTGCTCTTGATCACTTTAAAGAGGTCTTGTGCAGCAGATTTGCCTCATGCAAGATGTTGTTTGATTTCCTGACTGCTTCTTCCATACATATTGATTGTGGATCCAAGCAAAATGAAGTATTTGACAACTTCCATCATTTCTCCATTTGTCATGATGTTACTTATTGGTACATTTGTGAGGATTTTTGTTTTCTTTACACTGAGGTGCTCTGGTGGTATAGTGGTTACGAATTGGGCTACAAACCTCAAGGTCAGCAGTTCAAAACTACCAGCTGCTCCACAGTAGAAAGATGAGGCCTTCTGCTCCCATAAAGATTTACAGCCTCAGAATCCCTGTACAGGGTCGCTATGGGTCGGAACTACTCAACGGGGCTCGACGGCACTTAACAATAAAAAAATATCACTGAGGTGCAACCCATACCAAAGACTGTGGTCTTCAATCTTCATCAGTAAATATTTTAAGTCCTCTTCATTTTTAACAAACAAAATTGTATCATGTGCATATTACAGTTTAGTCAATCTTTGTCCACTCCTGATGCCGTGTTCTTCATATAATCCAGTTTCTTGGATTATTTGTTCTACCTACAGATTAACTAAGCATGGTGAAAGAATACAACCCTGGCAGTAAAGAGTAGACACAAATTTTATGTTTAAAACAAACACTCAAACTACTAACAAATGTCAAAATAAGAAAGGTTAATCACATAATTAATAAATATCAAAAGCAATGCTACTGATATAAATTTAATATTAAGCTAGTATACCGTTTTGAGGACTCTTTTAGCAACTTTACTAAAAAGTGTTTATAAATTAAGCATGTAATTTTGTCCATTTTAAAACTTTCAAACATCTTATAAGCAAAGGTGTATAAAAATATAATGATTATTTACAGTACCCGTATCTCTAGGGAGCATAGAAAATCCTTAATATATCCAGTTCATTGGTTTTTCCCAGTTGTGATTTGAAATTCCTTTCTCTACAAAATGCAAAAACCTAATTAATGAATTCCATGGTGTACATTCCTGGATATAAGGAACAGCATTCTATCAATTTTCTTTAAGTGTATAAATGTCAATTTAATAGATCATACAACTGCATGGTGAATAGAATGCAGAGTTTTGAGGTTTGTCAGGCTATGATTTTCATGAAATATGTAGGACAAAAGTTTTAATAATTTAACTCCAAATGCATACAGATGAATAAATAATCTCCAAATAAAGAATAGTGTATGTTTGAACAAGTAAATAATTCAGAGATGATGGAGAAAGTATTGTCTCCAGTATCATTTGAGTTTTAACATGTGTATATTACGTTTGTTATTCTATTAATTCTACATGGATTTCTTTGTCATCTGCTATGCTCAGTACCATGAAGCCTCTTTTTGTCTGCTTGTCTAGGGTTTTACTTTCAATATGTATTGTAGAGATAGAAAAGATAGAATTGAGCATTTCTATTTCTTCCTCTGCCAGTGAGATGTACATAGGTTCCCATTTACCATATTTTGTGAAACTGAGAGCACCCTGATTTAACTTGAAAACTATCAGTTTGCAGTTGTCCCCTATCTCATTAAACAGATCCGTTTTATGGAGCTATTCTAATTGTGAAGAATCCTTACTGGACAGATAGAGCCCCCACCTTTAAAGTCACCCCACGTTCTGTGCTCTGAATCAAGGAGGAAAGAGCCATAGAGATTACTTCTGATTTACTAAAATATAGAGGCACAGAGATTACATTGAATTTACTGAATTATAACAGCTCCTCCATATATTTAGAGGGTCTTAAAATATTGAAGAGTAAAGATGTCAGTTTGAAGACTAAGGTGCGCCTGAACCAAGCCATGGTATTTTCAATAACCTCATATGCATGCAAAAGCTGGACAATGAATAAGGAAGACCATGGAAGAGTTGATGTTTTTGAGTTATGATGTTGGAGAAGAATATTAAAATAACCTGGAGTGCCAAAAGAACTTACAGATCTGTGTTGGAAGTAGTCCAGCCAGAGTGCTCCTTGGAAGCCAGGATGGCCAAACTTCGTCTCTCATACTTTGGGCATATTATCAGGAGGGACCTGTCACTGGAGAAGGATATCATATTTATTAAAATGGCAGCAAACAACAACAACAACAAAATGTTGTTCCCTAGTGGAACTGTTAGTTAGGTGTTGGACTGCTAACCACAAAGCCACTGGTTAAAATCCACCAGCCACTCTGTGGGAGAAAGATGAGATTGTCTGGTCCTGTAACGATGTATAGTCTCAGGCCCTGATATAGAGTTGCCAGGAGTCAGTCTTGACTTATTGGCAGTAGGTTTGGTTTGGTTAATGTAGATCGCTTGCCAGTTTACTCTTCTGGATGTTACACAGTCATGATTTCTAGAAAACTTAGCAACCTTTGTTGTTGTTGTTGTTGTTAAGTGCTGTCGAGTCGATCCTGACCCATAACGGCCATGTATAGGGTTTCTGAGGAACAGCTGGTGAGCTTGAACCACTGACCTTGCAGTTCAAATGGCTTTGCAGTCTGGCACATTAACCCACAGCGCCACACCAGGACTCAGCATTATTTTAGGTTCTTACCTCTAGATCACTGCAACATTCACGTATAATTAGAACATTATAGCAATTATTTATATGCAAAATAATGGTTGTTTGGATCAGAGTGGTACAAGCAGAGTAGTGAAAAGTGTTTGGTTTTAGACATAATTTAATGTCAGATATGATAGGAATTTTCTAATAGATTGAAAGTACAGTGTGGAAGAGTCTGGTAAGAAATGAAGCCAAGTTTTTGGCTGCTCTTGGAAACCCTAAACAGGGTTGTTATGAGTTGGAACCAACTCCATGGCACTTAACAACAACACAATTAAGAAAATGAGGTTAATATTGGTGAGAAGTGACAACTGGAACAGCAGGTTTGAAGGGAGGAGCAGATTTCATGGCGGGGTCAGAGAAGATCTGAAACTCAGTTTTATAAATATTAATTTTAAGATGTCTACTCAACATGCAAAGAGCCCTAGTGGGACAGCATGTTAAGAGTTGGGCTGCTAGCCCACAGGTCAGTGGTTCAAATCCACCAGTTGCTAGATGGGAGAAAGATGCTCCCAGAAATCCTAAGGAGCAGTTCAACTCTGTCTTACAGGGTCTCGATGAGTCAAAATAAATGCAATGGCAGTGGACTTTTTATCCAACATACAAGTGGGGATGTTATATAGGCAACTAGATAGCTAAGTCTTGTTGTTAATGAAGACACTAAGGCTGGAGAAAATACTTTTGATAAGGCTGAAAATAATAATTTTGTGTCAATCACCACAAATGCTTAGTACATTTAAGTCACAAAACTGATTGCACTGTCAAAGGAGTGAAGACAGATGGCAAAGTTTAAAAGTAGAATGTGTTTAAATACATTAATAAATGGAGTTATTTGTGTTCATTGAAAAGAAATCATATAAATTAGAGGCCTCTAAGATAGTGTTTCTTTCTTTAGCAAATTTCTCCATATGAAGACCCCAGATAAGCTCAACTAACTGACATATTCTAATTTAACTTAACCTGCTTCTGAATTTTCTTAGAACTGAAAATAATTTATAGCTGCTACTCCAAAAACAGAGCACCATTTGATTGTACTGATTTTTAAAAGCAATGGGATAAGGGAAGCAATGGAATTATCTTAATCTGGAAATAAAACAATTTCTAGGAGAAGGTAAAAATAGTTGTGGGTCCACAAATTATATCCAACCTTGGATATTTTAACAGCTTGTGTTCCCCATAAGAGCGTCTTGTTCCTGGTTATTTTATAAATAAGCACATTAAACTTTTGTTATAACAAAATAAGATAGGGTATTTGGAGGAAAGGACAATACAATAAAAATGCTTATATGAACCCAGTCTATCTAGACACTATTGATTTTTTAGTCTGTATCTGCTCCAAACATTTTCTGTAATGACTTTAAAGCTCATCAGTCAAAGTTATCCTATACATAAAACATATACAAGGCAAAGTGAATAGGAAATTCTTACTCTTTTCAGCATTTACTGTTGTGCCTACTTAGCAGCATTTTGTAATCAATAAGATATTTCACAAATGATTGATAGCACTCTATCTGGAAAGGGGTTACTCTGAGTCTGGTCATCCAATTTTGATTATCTTATCTTCACTGCTGAGCTACCTATCAGTATGATATAATTGTGTGAGCTATTTGATAGATTATACTCAAGATTAACCGCACCAGTCTGTCAGTTTGTTGTACTGTGTGAGCTTGGGAGTTGCTAGAAACTATGCCACTGATGTTTCAAGCATCAGTAAGATCAGTCATGGTGGACAGGTTTCAGTGGCGCTTCCAGACTAAGAACAGACTGTTGTTGTTAAGTGCCGTGGAGTTGATTCTGACTCATAACGACCCTGTGTAGGGTTTTTGAGGCTTTAAATCTTCACAGGAACAGAAAGTCTCATCTTTTCTCCCAGAGTGGCTTGTGGGCTTGAACCACTAATCTTTCGGTTTGCAGTCCAGTGCTTATCATATGGAACCACTGCATTCCCCAATAACAGGCTAGGAAGAAGAAATAGGTAGTCCACTTCTGAGAGAGAGATTAACTCCTGAAGATTTATGAATAGCAACAAGACAGTGTCTGATATAGTGCCGAGAGATAAGAACATCAGATTTGAAGGCACTCATAATACAATGAGAGTTGATTCCTCAAAGTAGTTTCGATCTTATTTTTTGTACCACAGCTTCAAGACCATCATTTGCTGATTGGGCACTAAACAAAATGAGATAAAACAGCTGCAAACATCTATTGATAATCATAAAATGAAATGTAGAAAGTATAATCTAGGAAAACTGAAGTTCTCAAAAATGAAATGAGAGAACAAACAAGATGCCAAGACTCTGAACCACATACAAAGGAATATTTAGAAGGTTGGAAGGCTTACAGCTAGGGAAGTTGTAGCAGAAGCAAGAATCCCATTGCTTTCTAATCCAAGATGTTCAACTGCTCCCAGAGCCTCCATATTGGGCAAGACCAAGCAGGGGAAGGATTAGACCAGCCACAGATTCCTGACAGAACTGGTCTCTCAGTGGCTGCACACCTCCATTCAGGTGACTAGAAGGGGTGACTGAGCAAGTGGACATACCACCCCCACCACTGGAGGGTTCTACTACACATGCGCACAGATCTCCTTGAAATTTAAAGTGACAGTTTCAACTTAAAACCAAATGGCAGTGTAAAACGATCACAGCCGGCCCTGAACTGTTTATCACTAGGAAAAAGGCCTGAACAGGGATTGTGGAGCAGGACAGGCAGACTAAAAAGGAAACAGACCAGAAATTAAATCCTGAGTTATGTCACAATGACCAACAGTGGCATCTTGAAATTTCTCAGGAAGAAGAGTGAAAAGGGAAGCTTCATCACATCTACCTGGAGGCAATCAGAAAGCATAAAAAATACCAAAGTGCACATCCATCTAAGTATTAAGGCCACTGATAACTCCTGAATATGCCCCCCAAAACAGAAACAGATGGCCATATCAGCACATGTCCAGAAACGAGATAAAGTGATAGAAGCAAATGAGCTGGAAGAATACCTATGCTCCATACTGGAAGAAGGGCAGGCTTTGGAAATGCATGAGAAGGAATTCAGAAAAATGATTATAAAATGTATCAAAATACTATAAAATGTAGTTGAAAAAAATAAGGAAGAAGTTAGGAAAGCACTACAGGAGCAATCAAAC
Organism: Chrysochloris asiatica; assembly: GCF_000296735.1. Classification (NCBI taxonomy): domain Eukaryota; kingdom Metazoa; phylum Chordata; class Mammalia; order Afrosoricida; family Chrysochloridae; genus Chrysochloris; species Chrysochloris asiatica. Next base: position 21,640,595 of record NW_006408550.1, on the reverse strand, counting down.
AAGATAGATACAGCATTGGAAATAATTCAAAACCTATAAAAAGAGGTCCAAATGATTAATAATAGAATATCAGAAATGGAGAATACACTGAAAGGGCAAAGGATTAAAATTGAAGAACTAGTTAGCTAGAAGATAAATCTCTCAACACTAAGATAGAAGAACAAGCACAAAAAAAGATTTAAAAAATCTGAAGAAGGCCTGAGATTCATGTTGGACAGCATGAAGAGGAATAATTTAAGAATTATCAGCATTCTGGAACAGGAAGAATCACACAAGTCCAAAGGGGAGATAGTTGAAGAGGTTCTGCAAGAAAATGTCCCTAACATCATGAAAAGTGCAAAGATAAGCATTCAAGAAGCCCAATGAACCCTAAGAAGGATAGGCCCTAAAAGAAAATCACCAAGACATATAATAATCAAGCTCTCCAAATTCAAAGATAAGGACAGAATCCTGAGAGCAGCTAGAGAAAAGAGAAGTTTAACGTACAAGGGCAAGTAAATCAGATTAAGCTCGAATCTCTCAACAGAAACCATGCAAGCAAGAAGGTAATGGGGAGACATATATAAAACCCTGAAAAAAAAAAACAAAACTGCCAACCAAGAATCTTCTACCCAGCAAAGCTGTCAATCAAATATGAGGTGTAATCAAAACATTCCAGGATAAACAGAAGCTAAGGGATTTTGCCAAAGGCAACCCTGCTATGAAAAACATCCTAAAGGAAGTTCGGTGGACTGAGAACCAACAAGAACAGACAACAACCCAAGAACAATGTACATGACAGCATCACCATGAACTCAGATGACAAATGTAAGAGTCAAGAATATAATAAAATTATAAGAACAGAGGATCTGGGATGTCAGTCTATGATCAAAACAATTACAATGTGAAAGAAGGTAAACACAGAGGAACAGAGACCCAAATGGTGAGAAGGTCAGGTAGATTACAAGAAAAAAATAGACTGTCTTAAATGGAGGGAAAAGTTAATGGACTATAATGTAATCACAACAGTGGGGTTGAGGTACAGGGTTTAGTTCGGGTGTTGGGGAGGGCAATACAAGAAGGGGGAGGAGGTGGAAGGACAAGATAGATAGGGGAACACTGAGACAGATTTGCATAGTCTAAGTGGGACAGAGGTAAATAGTGATGCATGCTCAACCTTGGAACAACAGAGCTCTGTAATACAGGGATCTAGGCATAGTTTGAAGAGGGGAAATAATACTGAAATGCTTGACTGTCTTATGAATATTGGTTTCCCTTGCCTACTGTTGTAAAATAGACACTTGAGTGCGATAGAAAGGGATGTTTGGGAAACAGGATTAGAGACAACTTGTAAGCCCGTCTTCAGCCAATAACTGATTGGAATACCTAAAAGGGATTTTAGAACTTGCCCAGTGAAATAGGCCTCTTGCAAAGCCTAGGTGGAATCCTGAGTTCACATCCAGAACCTTCAGAGGTGGGACATTCTCACTAGCAAGGACAAGCAGACCAAGTTGGAACAGCTAGAGCAACAGAAGACACATCTTCAAAGAAAGGTCATGAGGAAAACCCAAAACAAAAATGTCAGCATGACTGGCTACTACAAGAATAAGAAAGCTGTTTGCTAGGAAGCCATCAAGGCAAGCAATCAAGTTCCTTCAAGACAAACTCTCCTCTAAGAATGAAACTCAAAAGTAACACATAGACAGGCATGTAAGCTTGCTGGTGACCACATTGATCTACTGGTAAGTGGAAGAGGTAGCATGAAGAAATGGGCTGAGTTTAACCACAGTCCATTGACTCCCATTCACCTGGAAATGAGACCGAGAAGAGGAAGGGCTGGTTGGTCCAATGTGTGGTGAGACCTGGGGACAGTTGAACCCATGGACAAGAACATAGCCACAGAGGGCTAGAGCTGAAAGTGAAGCATCCAGCTGATATAAAGTGAGGGGAGATGCACAAGAACACCCAAACTAACAGACAGTACCCATTTGACCTAGCCTCGATGGCTTGGTAAACAGAACTAGCCTAGAGGAAGATTACCAAAAAAAAAAAAAAGTTTTTTTTTTTTTTAATAAAGGAAACAAGGGAAATTGCTACAATTTGATGAACCTGACCTATACTCATGGTGGTAGTAACTCTAAATACAGAAAGGGAAAGAGTCTTCATATCAAGTACCTATGCTATCCCCTCTGTACACAGGGTAGATAGCGACGGGCAACTTAAGACATTGGATACCTAAAATGAGGGGGCAATAAAGGCACGAAATGACTGGCTTACAAGGTTTCAACAGGGAGTTTAGTTTAATAGTGTGGGGGTGGGGGAAGAAAGAGTCCCCACTGAATAGTTTTCATCTTGTCTAGTTGGGTCTTGTGAAAAGAGATGGGGATAAGATTTATATGGTTTTTAGTGAATAATTGTTATTGTGACTAATTGCGGCTGTTACAATTATAAAGGTAGAAGTTTTGTAACATAAACAGGGGAGTGGTTAATCTTACAGTTCAGAAACAGAGGACCTAGGGTCATCAAGGGAGAAGAGCACAAGCAGAATGCAGGACCTTATCCAGAGAAGCAGCGGTGCCAGAGACAGAGGCAGAGATGGGGACATTGAGAGAGGGAGCAGTTGAGGACTCTAGATTCATGGGAACAGAGGGACTAAGAGACAGTGGCCAGGAGGCAGACTTGCAGAATGTGCCCTTTGGAGGTATAAAATATTATATATGCCTGCGTGGGTTTTTTTTGTTTGTTTTGTTTTTAAAGCTAACGTAAATAGAGAGAAATACTGTTAACTGATGGTAGAAGGAGGAGATTATAATCATTGTACTGAAACTAGGTGCATGATTTGTTGAAT
>NW_006408550.1:21637204-21637668 GCF_000296735.1 Chrysochloris asiatica | reverse complement strand
CTGGGCAAATTATTGAATGATGCAGAAAGCATCAAGAGAAGATGGAAGGCATACACAGAGTCACTGTACCAAAAGGAAATGGTTAATGTTCAGCCGTTTCAGGAGGCAGCATATGATCAAGAGCCAATGATACTGAAAGAGGAAGTCCAAGGTGCATTGAAAGAATTGGCAAAGAAAAAGGCACCAGGAATCGATGGAATAAAAATTGAAATCTTTCAAGGAAAGTGAGGCGGCACAGGAGGCACTAACTTATCTCTGCCAAGAAATTTGGAGGAGGATTTATCTGGCCGACTGATTGGAAGAGATTCGTATTTGTGCTCATTCCAAAGTGAGGTGACTCAACAGAATGTGGAAATCATCTGAAAATATCTTTGATATTCCATGCGAGTAAAGTTTACTAAAGGTAATACAGAAACAGATGCAAGTATACACTGACAGAGAACTTCCAGAGGTTCAAGCCGGAT
>NW_006408550.1:21613818-21631739 GCF_000296735.1 Chrysochloris asiatica | reverse complement strand
CCTTAAGGTCAGCGGTTCGAAACTACCAGCCGCTCCGCGGGAGAAAGATGAGGCTTTCTACTCCCGTAAAGATTTACACCCTCGGAAACCCTGTACAAGGTCGCTATGGGTCGGACCCGACTCGATGGCACTTAACAACAACAACAACAACATCTCGAAATACAATGATATCTGTAATAAGATGATATTCACATGCCTCCAATGAATACCAGAGTACTGGTGTGGTGTTGTGGGTTAATGCGCTAGATTGCAAAGCCATTTGAACAGCAAGATCAATGGTTCAAGCTCACCAGCTCCTCCTTGGAAACCCTATAAAGGGTCACTATGGGCCACAACCAACTCGATGGCACTTAACAGCAACAACATAATGAATACCAGTTAATAGAATTTTTATTCAAATGTATTCATCAACTTCAAAAAGAAGACTGCAAAGTCATTTGAACTGCAAGACCAGTGGTTCAAGCTCACCAGCTGCTCGTCGGAAACTGTATACAGGGTCATATAGGTCAGAATAGACTCAATGGCACTTAACAACAACAACAACAATCGATTTCTTTGAACTGACTCAAAGGCACTTAGCAACAATAACAACCAACTTCTTTGGGAGTGTGGTGACTCTTTAGGATAAACATTGGACTGGTAAATACAAGGTTGGCAGCTCAAGACCACTAGCCACTCCTCAGGAGAAACAGAAGCTTTCTGCTCCCTGAAAGTTTTAGAGCCTTGGAAACCTTGTTCATGGTCGCTATGATTTGGAACCAACTCGATGACACTTAATGACAAGAATCAACTTCATTTAGCTGAAATTGATCAGACATGTAATCGAAATACAGTGATATTTACTGGTGATTTGACTGTGAATGTTTAAAACAGAGGAGAGATTGGTAGTTGGAAAACATGGACTTGGTGATCGAAATGATACTGGAGATCCCACGAGAGAATTTTTCAAAAGCAAAGATTTACTCATTGCAAGTACCGTGCCTCAACAACTTAAATGGTGACTGTACATGTGGAACTCATTAGATGAAATAAACAAGACTCAAACTGACTATATCTGTGGGAAGATATGATGGAGAAGCTCAATAATACTAGCCAAAACAAGGCCAAGAGTCAGTTGAGGAACAGACCACCAATTGCTGATAGCAAATTCAGGCTAAAGCTGAAGAATTTTTAAAATAAACCCCCAAGAGCCAAAATATGGCCTAGAGTACATCTCACCTGAATATATTGTTTGATTTCTTGGTTGTTGCTTCCATGAGTGTTGATGGTTAACCCATGCAAAATGAAGTCTTTGACAACTTCAATCTTTTCTTGATTAATATCGATGTTGTTTATTGGTCCAGTGGTGAAGATTTTTGTTTTATTGACATTGAGGAGCAGTCTATACCAAAGGCTGTGGTCTTTGATTTTAATCAGTAAGAATTTTAAGTCCTTCTTCCAGCAATCAAGGTTGTATTATCTGTATATCACAGATAGTTAATTAGTCTTCCTCCAATTCTGATTAAACATTTTCTTCATATAATCCAGCTTCTTGGGTTATTTGCCAAGTATACAGATTGATTAAGTATGGTGAAAAGAATACAATCCTGGGGTGGAGACCTGGTTGGCCAGCAGTACAGCAAGACCTGGGGACTCCTGGACCCAGAGTCAGTGACATAACCACAGAGGACTAGAGAGTGAAAGTTCCAGCTGATAAGAAGTAGGACATTTGCATAAGAATACCCACACTTGCAGATAATACCCACTTGACCTGGCTTCAATAGCTGGATGATTAGAACTCAACTAGAAGAAGAAAGAAGAGTAAAAAAAAAAGAGTAATCTAATACAATTTGATGAACTTGACCTACGCCTATGAATGTAGTAGCTCAAAAGAGGAAACAAATCTTTATAGTAAGGATCATTCCCACCCCCTCGATACACAGAGTAGACAGGGATGGGCAACTTGGACAGTGGCTACCCAAAATGGGGGGGTGGGGAGGGGGCTAAAAGGGCAAGGAGTGACTGGCTTATAAGCTTTCAAGAGGGAGCATAGATCCAGAGGGTCCAGAGGAAGGTAGAATCTCCACTGAGTAGTATCCAATCTGTCTGGGTGGGGCTGATGAAAGGAGATTGGGATAGGACTTTTGTGGTACAATAGTGAATAATTGTCATCAGGACTGACTGTGAGGGTTGGAAATGTAAAAGAGGATGTTTTGTAGCAAAAGGAGGACAGTGATTGACTTTGTAGTCCTGGAGCGGAGGTCCCTGGGACCATCAAGGGAGAAAAGTGGAGTGTGGAACCCTACCCATAGAAACAATGATGCCAGAGATGGAGGCAGAGACGATGATGTGAATATATGGAGCAGCCAGGGACTCTACATCCAGAGAAAGAGAAGGGCTGTGTGCTGATGACTGGGGGGCAAGCTTGAAGGGTATACCCTTTGGTTGGTTGATGATGCATGGAAGGGATTGTAACCATGGCAATGAAACGATATACAATAGGATGAATGTAAAGCTAATGTTCTCTTGTGTAAACTATCACAAAATTCACAATAAAACTTTTTTTTTTTTTTAAATGGGCAGCAGACATGACCAAACATTTTACCAAAGAACATGTTCAGGCAGCCAACACAAATGAAGAAATGCTGAAGATCATTAGCAATTAGAGAGATGCAAATAAAGCAGTAATGGGATATCCTCTTACTGGTATTAGTGGCTAAGTTAAAAAAAAAAAAGAAAAGAAAAGAAAACAACAAATGCTAGGAAAGGTGTAGAGAATATAGGATGCTCTTATATTATTGGCTCTTGTCGTTGTTGGTTGCCATTGAGTTGGGACTGACACATAGTGACCTTATGCACAGCAGAACGAAACACTGCCTGATCCTGGGCCAACCTCACTACAGTTGCCACGCTTGAGTCCATTGATGCTGCCACTTGGCCAATCCATTTCGTTAAGAGTCTTCTTCTTTTTCTCTGACCCTCCACCTTACCAAACATGATATCCTTCTCCAGCAACTGGTCCCTCCTGACAATATGTCTGAAGTATGAGAGACGAAGTATGGCCATCTTGGCCTCCAAGGAGCACTCTGGCTGCACTTCTTCCAAAACGGATCATTGGTTCTTTTGGCAGCCCATGACACTTTCAATATTCTCCTCCAACACCATAACTCAAATGCATCAATTCTTCTATGGTCTTCCTTATTCACTGTCCAGCTTTAGAATTCATATGAGGTTATTGAAAATACCATGGCTTGGGTCAGGCACACCTTAGTGTGCTTTTCAACACTTTAAAAACATCTTTGCTCTTAACAACATCTTTGCTCTTCAACACGTTAAAAAGTTCTTATGCAGCAGATTTGCCTAATGCAATACGTCGTCTGATCTCTTGACTACAGCTTCCATGAGTGTTGATAGTTGATCCAAGAAGAATGAAGTCCTTGACAACTTCAATCTTTTCTCTGTTGATAAGAATGTTGTTTATTGGTCCAGTGGTGAGGATTTTTGTTTTCTTGACATTGAGATGCAATCCATACTGAAGGCTGTGCTCTTTGATTGTCATCAGTAAATGTTTTGAGTCCTCTTCACTGTCAGCAAGCAAGTTTGTATCATCTGCATACCGCAGGTTGTTAATGAGTCTTCCTCCAATCCTGATGCCACACTTTTCTTCATAGAACCTAGCTTCTCAGATTATTTGAATAAGTATGGTGAAAGAATACAACCTTGTCACACACCTTTTTAAATTTTAAACCATTCAGTGTTCCCATGTTCTGTTTGAACAACTGTCTCTTGGTCCAGGTACAGATTTGTCATAAGCACAATTAAGTATTCTGGAATACTCATACTTCTCAATGCTGTCCATATCTTGTCATGATCCACACAATCGAAAGCCTTTGCATAGTCAATAAAGCACAAGTAAATATCTTTCTGATATTCTCTGCTTTGAGGCAAGATCCATCAGAAATCAGCAATGATATCCCTTGTTCCACAGCCTCTTCTGAATCTGGCTTGAACCTCTGGAAGTTCTTTGTCAATGTATGATTGTAAGTATTTCTGTATTACCTTTAGCAAAACTTTAGTTGCATGGGATATCAAAGAGATTGTCCGATGATTTCCGCATTCTGTTGGTTCACCTCTCTTTGGAATGGGCACAAATATGGATCTATTCCAATCAGTCGGCCAGATAGTTGTCTTCCAAATTTCTTGGCAGAGATGAGTGTGTGCCTCCTGTGCCACCTCACTTTCTTAAAATATTTCAATTTTGGGGGTCAGGCTTGTAGGGTATACCCTTTGGTTGGTTGATGATGCATGGAGGGGATTATAACCATGATAATAAAACTTTATATGTTAGGATGAATGTAAAACTAATGTTCTCCCATGTAAATTATCACATAATTCACAATAAAACATTTTAAAAAATCAATTTTCATTACATCAATTCCTGGTACCTTGTTCTTTGCCAATTCCTTCAATGCACTTTGGACTTCCTCCTTCAATATCATTGGCTCTTGATCATATGCTACCTCTTGAAATGGTTGAACATCAACCATTTCCTTTTGGTACAGTGACTTTGTGTATTCTTTCCATCTTCTCTTGATGCTTTCTGCATCATTCAATAATTTGCCCAGAGAATCTTTCAATAATGAAAGTCGAGGCTTAAATTTTTTCTTCAGTTCCCCCAGTTTGAGAAATGCTGAGTGTGTTCTTCCTTTTTGGTTTTCTGATTCTAGACCTTTGAACATTTTGTTTTGATATTAGGCTTTATCTTCTCAAGCTGATCTTTGAAATTTTCTGTTCAGCTCTTGGACCTCCTCATTTCTTCCATTTGCTTTAGCATCTCTAAAGCAAGTTTCAGAGTCTCTTCTGATATCAATTTTGGTCTCATCTTTCTTTCTTGTCTTATTAATGAGCTTCTGCTTTCTTCCTGTGTGATTTTCTTGGTGTTGTCCCACAACTCCTCTGGTCTTCAGTCTTTCGAGTCTAATGCATCAAATCCGTTCTTCAGATGATCTCTAAATTCCAATGGGATATGTTCAAGGTCATATTTTGAATCTTGTGGACTTTTTTTGGTTTTCTTCAGCTTCAGCTTGAACTTGCATATAAGCAATTAGTGGTCTATTCCAGTCTTCCCCTTGCCTTGTTTTGGCTAATTGTATGGAGATCTTCCAGCATAATTTTCCATTGATGTAATCTATTTGATGTCTGTGTATTCCACATGGTGAGGTCTATGTGTTTAGTTATCTTTCATGTTGTTTCAAAAGCTATTTGGAAGGAGTAAATCGTCAGTCGTTGCAAACTTATATCATATACACTCCAGCATTATTCATAAACCAAGGCCATATTTTCTAACTACTGAGCCTTTTTGTTTCCAACCTTTGCATTCCAGTTACCAGTAATTATCAATATATCATGATTGCATATTTAATCAATTTCAGACTGAAGAAGTTGTAGAATTCTTCAATTTCATCATCAATAGTTTGTACATTTGAATAATTGTGTGTTAACTGGTCTTCCTTATTGTTGTTGTTGTTGTTAGCTGCCATCGAGTCAGTACTGACTCATAGTGACCCTATGCAAAACAGAACAAAACATTGCCCAGTCCTGGGTCAACCTCACAATTGTTGCCAACCCTTGAGCCCATTGATGCTGCCATTTTGTCAATCCATCTTGCTGGGAGTCTTCCTCTTTTTCTCTGACCTTCCACCTTACCAAACATGATATCCTTCTCCAGCGACTGGTCCTTCCTGACACTATGTCTGAAGTATGAGAGACAAACTTTGGCCATCCTGGCCTCCAAAGAGCACTCTGGCTGCACTTCTTCCGACACAGATCTGTTTGTTCTTTTGACAACCCATGCTACTTTCAATATTCTCCTCCAACACCATAACTCAAAAGCATCAATTCTTCAAAGGTCTTCCTTATTCACTGCCTTCCTTGTGTTGTTGTTGTTGTTATGTGCCATCGAGTCGGTTCCGACCCATAGCGACCCTGTATAGGGTTTCCGAGGGTGTAAATCTTTACGGGAGTAGAAAGCCTCATCTTTCTCCCGCGGAGCACCTGGTAGTTTCGAACCGCTGACCTTAAGGTTCGCAGCCCGATTCGTAACCACTATGCTAGGAGTATGGATATTATCCTATCACAGACAGCATCGTCCTTAAAAACAGATCTTGATATGTTCTTTTTGATGATGAATGTAACACCATTTCTCTTCCGTTTGTCCTTCACACCATAGTAAACCATGGGATTGTCAGATTCTAAATGGCCAATACCAATCCATTTCTGCTTACTAATGCCCAGGATATCAATGTTTATGTGCTCCATTTCATTTTTTGTTAATTTCTGATTTTCCTAGTTTCATAGTTCATGCAGTCCATACTCTGAATATTAATGGATGTTTACTGCTGTTTCTCTTCATTTTGCATTACACCTCATCAGCAAATGAAGGTCCCATAGGCTTCACTTGATTTACATCATCACAATCAACTCTACTTTGAGGAGGAAGCTCTTCCCTAATTCTGTTTTTGGGTGCTTTCTCACCTGAGGGGCTCATCTTCCAGCACAGGATATCTGACAATATCATGGTGGTCTTCATCATGTTTCGGTATTCACTATTCTGTTGCTAACAGTGTTCCACTGCTATTCATAAGGTCTTCAGTGGCTAAATATTTGGAAGTATTCTATTTCTCCTTCTTCTTAGTCAGTCTTCATCTCGAAGCTCAACTGAAACCTGTCCACCATGGGTGACCCTATTGGTATTCAAAATATCTGTGGCATAGCTTCCGGAATCACAGCGACACGCACGACACCACAGTATGACAAATTGACAGACGGATGGTGGCAAGTAGCCTTAGTGCTGAGCTTTTCATTTGTGTTTTACCCTCATGCTTTATATTGTTGTTGTTGTTGTTGCGTGCCATTGAGTCAGTTCCGACCCATAGTGACCCTGTATAGGGTTTCCAAGGAGCAGCTGGTGAACTTGACCTGCCAACCTTCCATTTCAAATGGCTTTACAGCCTGGCGCATTAACCCACAGCACCACACCAGGACTCCATGCTTTATATTAATATCTGAAAAAATTATTTGTAGTTTACTCAGATTATAATTCTGATAAATGTGTTTACTGAATCAAGGTTTTTTTAAATCCATGAAGAGTAATTTAAATCAGAACACTTACTTTCAGGATGCTGGCTCATCTCTTCTCTTCTTTGATCACACATATTTGCATACACACTGGAGAAGCCATGGTAATAACATAGTGCGGTACAAGATGGGCTGCTAACCAAAATGTGAGTCTTTCTAATCAACCAGTCTCTCCATGGGAAAAAGATGAGGCTTTCTGCTCCTATAAAGAAGTACAGCTTTGAAAATCCTATACAGGGTTGCTACGAGTCAGAACCACCTTGATGGCACAAAACTACCATCACCACTCTAATTTTTAGACTCCTGCTGTGGTGCCCTAGCATCATCCCTGGACTGCAAACCCATCAGGTACTCCTTGGAAACCCTATAAAGTAGTACACACACCAACTAGACAACTTATAGCAACAATAAAGTGGACTTACCAAAATTCTCTGGTAGTAAATCCTTCTATGCATTTCTTGATTTAAAATTGCATACCCTTTGTTTCAATTCTGATTACTACATAAATTTCTTTCTCTTATAGTTTCATCATGGCTTTTTAAAAAAATTCCATGAATACTTCTTTATGTATAAATAATAATGAACAAATGTAAAGTTTCTTATAGAAATTATTATTTATTTGGATTAATTATTCAAAGGAGCATAAATACAAGTATAATATATTTTTTAAATAATAACTTTAAATTTCCTCTTACATAAAAAATTGTTAGCTCATAAAAATATTATGTTTATACAAGTACCTATGTTACTAACTGACATTAACAAACATGTATCATAAATGGCTAAATATTCTGGTCTGTGACAATTTTTTAGATAATGAATAGGTTTTTAGGTGAATGTGTAATTCTTCTTTGGTAGGTATGGAATTCAATAATACTAATATTGTTTTTTTAAACTGTACATAAATCTCATTTGAAATGAAAAGACAAACTCCCACAGCTTAATCAAAATAATCTTGGATGCAATTTTTAGCTTTCTTGTGGAAATCTGCCAAAAACACTGTCACTAGATAACAATCACTATTATTATATAGCATCTGATGATGGCTTAAACATGAGCCCCCTGCCCCCCCCCACACACACACACACATCCTTTTAAAATCACAGTGTTCTCAAACAATAACATGGTCAATGACAGGGTTAAAGTATGATTGTGAGAAGCCAGAATGACAAGAATGGGGAAAGCAGGTGGCCTATACAAAGAGAAGACCACTAAACATGCTGGGATAATTTAGATAATTAATTTTGTCCTTGAGTTGACAATGTTGTTTTAAATTTGTCATATTTTGTCACTTTTTTTTTTTTTTTTTTTTTAACTTTCAGGAAGCATTTCTGTAAACTGATATAAGTGATTTGAAATTGGGGCATTACTGGTGTTCCTTTATATTCCTTTGGTTTATATTCTTCCAACCTAGCAATCAACTGAAATTTTTTGGAAGGAATGTTACAATTGTACCAACAGGTGTTTTGTTGGCATAATTTTATAGGTGTGCAAGAAGGGAGCTTTAGAAATTTGATGAAAAATTGGAATGAAAATATAATTTTAATTTTTCATGATAATTTTCAGTTACTCTCTTTACTGAATTTAATTCAGACATGCTACATGATCAAGACCCTGGGTTTTTTTGTTTGTTTGTTTGTGTGTGTGTGTGTGTGTGTGTTAAGTTTTTATTGCAAGGTTTACATGGAAGAAATCAGCTTTATACTCATCCTATCGTATTTTGTTTCATTGCAATGATTACAATCCCTACATGCATCATGCACACAGCCCTTCTCCCTCCTGAGTCCAGTGTCCCCAGCCACTCCATTTGTCCACATCATCGTTTCTGTCTCCATCCTTGGCATCATTTCCTCTCTGGGTAGGGTCCCGCTCTCCGTTCTTCTCACTTGATGGTCCCAGGGACCCCCGCTCCTGGGCTGAAAAATCAATCACTCTTGCTAGAAAGGTCAGAGTAAAGAGTCCTGCACAAATTAATTTTAGGGCTGTGACCCCTAGGGTGACCTCATAAGCAGCCGCCAAGCTCTTTCTCTCTGAGCTGTGGGAAAACTGTGTGCTCAGCGTTGGACTTTTTTTCATGCCGCCCAAACCGGAAACCCCAAGTCCCTGATTTTTGATGTCCTGCTATAAGATATATTTAAAATATCAAAGCAAAGGAATAGTTGGTCTTTTATCTAGTAGAAATAATTGAGTTCTAGTGTCTTTAAGACCTTAGTTTCACTTGTCTTTGCCAAGAAATTTGCAAACGGTTACCTGGCCAACTGACTGAAAGAGATCCATGTTTTTGCCCACGCCAAAGAATGGTGACTCAATAGAATGAAGATATAATTGAATAATATCATTAATATCACATACAAGTAAAATTTTGCTGAATATAATTCAGAAATTGTTGCAGTAGTACATCAATAGTGAGTTGCCAGAAATTTAAGTCAGATTCAGAAAAATTGAGTCAGATTCAGAAAAGACATGTAAAGTATAGAATACTGGAAAGATTTTCACTTGTGTTTTGTTGACTGTGCATAGGCATTAGACTGTGTGGATCGTAAAAAACTATGGGAAACATTGTGAATATGACGAAGGGGTATTGCAGAATAATTAATTGTGTTCAGCATGGTTGGTTGGTTATGTGCTGTGTAGTCGGTTCTGACTCATAGAGACCATGTACAGGGTTTCTGAGGCTGTAAATCTTTACAAAAACAGAAAGACTCATCTTTCTACTGTGGAACAGATGGTAGTTTCGAACTTCTGACCTTGAGGTTTGCAGCCTGATTTGTAATCACTACGCTACCAGAACTCCTTTAAACAGTGTAAGAGACGATTATACACATGGATCTCACCAGATGGAATACACAAAAATCAAATTGACTACATCTGCAGAAAGAGATGATGGAAAAGCTTCATATCAGCAGTCAAAACCAGGCCAGGGGCAGATTGTGGAACAGACCATCAATTGCTCATATGCAAATTTAAACTGAAGCTGAAGAAAATGAAAACAAGTCCATGAGAGCCAAAATATGACCTTGAATACATCCCACCAGAATTTAGAGATCATCTAAAGAACAGATTTGATACATTAAACATTAAAAACCAAAGACCAAAAGACTTATGAGATGACATCAAGAACATCATACAGGAAGAAAGCAAAAAGTCATTAAGAAGACAATAAAGAAGGAAAAGATCAAAGGAATGTTAAAGAGACTCTGAAACATGCTCACCAGCATAGAGATGCTAATGCAAATGGAAGAAATGAGGAGGTACAAGAGCTGAACAGACAATTTTAAAGGTCAGCTCAAGAAGACAAAGTCAAGTACTACAACAAAATGCACAAAGATCTGGGGTCAGAAAACCAAAAGGGAAGAACACACTAAGCATTTCTTAAGCTGGGGAATCTGAAGAAAAAATTCAAGCCTCGATTTTCATTAATGAAGGATTCTCTGGGCAAATTATTGAATGATGCAGAAAGCATCAAAAGAAGATGGAAGGAATACACAGAATCACTCTACCAAAAGGAAATGGTGGATGTTCAACCATTTCAAGAGGTAGCATATGATCAAGTCCAAGGTTCATTGAAGGAATTGGCAAAGAAAAAGGTACCAGGAATTGATGGAATAAAAATGGAAATCTTCCAAGAAAGTGAGGTGGCACTGGAGGCACTCACTCATCTATGCCAAGAAATTTGGAAGACAACTATCTGGCCAACTGATTGGAAGAGATCCATATTTGTGCCTATTCCAAAGAGAGGTGACTCAACAGAAATCATTGGACCCAATGGATCTTGGCTGAAAGCAGAGAACACCAGAAAGATGTTTACTTGTGCTTTATTGACTGAGCAAAAGCTTTCGATTGTGTGGATCATGACAAGCTATGGACAACATTGCGAAGTATGAGTATTCCAGAACACTTAATTGTGCTCATGAGGAAACTGTACAAGGACCAAGAGGCAGCTGTTTGAACAAAACACGGGAACACTGAATGTTTTAAAATTGGGAAAGGTGTGTGACAAGGTTGTATTCTTTCACAGTACTTATTCAACCTGTATGCTGAGCAAATAATACGAGAAGCTGGGTTCTATGAAGAAAAGCGTGGCATCAGGATTGGAGGAAGACTCATTAACAACCTGCAATATGCAGATGATACAACCTTGATCGTTGAAAGTGAAGAGGACTTAAAATATTTACTGATGAAGATCAAAGAGCACAGTCTTCCGTATGGATTGCATCTCAATGTAAAGAAAATAAAAATCCTCACCACTGGACCAATAAACAACATTCTTATCAACAGAGAAAAGATTGAAGTTGTCAAGGACTTCATTCTTCTTGGATCAGCTACCAACACTCATGGAAGCAGCAGCCAAGAAATCAAACGATGCATTGCATTAGGCAAATCTGCTGCATAAGACCTTTTTAAAGTGTTGAAGAGCAAAGATGTCAATTTGAGGATAAGGTGATCCTGACCCAAGCCATAGTGTTTTCAATAACCTCATATGCATGTGAAAGCTGGACAGTGAATAAGGAAGACCGTACAAGAATTGATGCATTTGAGTTATAGCGTTGGAGGAGAATATTGAAAGTGCCATGGGTTCCTAAAGAACCAACAGATCTGTGTAGCCAGAGTGCTTCTTGGAGGCCAGGATGGCCAAACTTCATTTCTCATACGTCGGACATATTGTCAGGAGGGACCAGTTGCTGGAGGAGGATATCATGTTTGGTAAGGTGGTGGGTCAGAGAAAAAGAGGAAGACCCCCCCCCCCCAGGGAGATGGATTGGCCAAGTGGCAGCATCGATGGACTCAAGTGTGGCAACAGTAGTGAGATTGGCCCAGGACCAGGCAGTGTTTCATTCTGTTGTACATAGGGTCGCTATGAGTGGGTACCAACTCGATGGCACCTAACAACAAGTTCCATCTAGTCAGTCCAAAGGTGCTCTAGTAGCATTGTGGTGAAGAGTCTAGCTGCTAACCCTAAGGTCAGCAATTCGAAACTACAAGCGGTTTGGTGGAAGATGAGACTTTCTTCTCCCTTAAAGATTACAGCCTTGGAAACCCTATGCAGGATCACTATCAGTTGGAACGAACTTCACCGTGAACCACCACCACCATAGTTTCCAAGGAGCAGCTGGTGAGTTAGAACAGTGACCTTGTGGGTCAACCTGACCTTGAGGCTTACCCTAGGGCTTAGCCTATGGTGCCCCACCAGGACTCTATTGGAGATTAATGTAGATGAAAAAGCTACCTAAAACTTGTCTCCATTTTGCTTAAAATCACCAAGATTTTCTACAATTGTAATAAACATGAAATTTCCTAGGAATGGAGCTGCCATTAACCTGAAAGAATAATGTTCTTTATTTTGTTTGAAAATTGACCAAGAGTCATGCAACATTTAGAAAACCTCACTAGGAACAGTAACACTGCTCTGCCTTTGAGATGCCAATCAAACATACTTTATCTTTCTGCATTTAAATGCCTCGCATTCTGCTGAGTCCACTTACTGGTGTAAATCATTCTGAGCACTTCCTGTGTCTTCTACTGGTGTCCTACCAAACATTTATGAATGGAAACAGATTATTTTACTATAAATAATTTCCCTTACACTTTCTCATACGTTACTGTACTATTTTCCTATTGATAGAACAGGAATGTAAAGGAGGAGGAGCAAACTGACACCCCTCATCTCCAATCCCTACTAACCACCAACAACCACACGTAGAAGAAGCTAACTAAATAACGAGACAAAAAGAAGGAAAGCGTATGAACTACAAGAACGTCAGAGGGGGACATTTTAAAGAATAAATACCTCTAGATAGCCATGATCGGTGTCTGTCTCACTGGCTCCCAGAGATGGACATGCTCACCTATCGAGTGTACTTTTGCTTTCTATTAAAACTGCTTTCTCACACTACTATGGTCTTGAGTCCCGACACCTCACCTGAATCTGTGACTCCTTGCTGGAAGTCCAGAATTCCCATGGGATGTTCGGTCACATTATGCCTGCTGTAATAAAGGACAGAAATTATTGGTTCAGACCCATAGCAACGCTGTATAGGGTTTCCAAAGGGTGGCTGGCTGGTTGGAACTGCCAACCCTGTGGTTAGCAGTCCCGTACTTATCCTACAGTAACATTACAGGAGTCCATGGCTGCTGTAACAAGTCAGTCTCTCCTTCCTCGTCTGTCTTAGTCTGGAAGCTCCACTGAAACCTGTCCATAATGGGTGACCCTGCTAGCACTTAAAATACCAGAGGTCTAGCTTTCAGGATCACAGCAACTCGCAAGCCAATGCAGTTTGACAAACTAACAGATGAGTGATGTAGGGTATTTGTAATGGATTGAACTGTGTCCTCCAAAAAGATATCTTCAAGTTCTAATCCCTGATACCTATGAAAGTGATTTTGTTTGGAAATAGGGTCTTTGAAGTGGTACCTGTTAAGTAAATATGAGATGGTGTGACTCTGTGGGCTAATGCGTCAGACTGCAAAGTCGTTTGATCTGCAAGGTTGATGGCTCAAGCTCCCCAGCTGCTCCTTGAAAACCCTATACCAGGTCATTATGGGTCAGAATCGACTCTAAGGCATTTAACAACAACAACTGAAGTAGGGTCTAAACTGTCTAAACTGGCGGTTTCCTAATAAAAGAGTAGAAAAGATACAGAGAAACATGCAGAAGAATCTTGGCCATGTGATAACAGAGCTATGCTACAGCTGAAAGCCAAAGACTGCCTAAGGCTACTAACAGTGGAAGGACAAGAAAGGATCATTCCCGAGGGCCTTCAGCGAGAATGTTCCTGCCAACACCTTAGATAACCATCACTTGCTTCCTGAACTGTGAGAAAATAAACTTCTATTATTAAAAGCTACTTAATTTGTGGTACTTTACGCCTGCGATACCATTCCTATTGAATTTGTCATTCCCAGCACAGTAAACCAGTCCAGTTCAGCTCACTAATGCCTAAGATGGTGGTGATAGTTAGTTGCATGCCATGGAGTCGTTTGCAACTCACTATTAAGTGCCATTGAGGCAGTTCCAACCCATAGGGACCCTGTATAGGGTTTCCAGGGAGCAGCTGGTGAGCTTGAACCACCAACCTTGAAATTCAGACCAACTTTGCAGTCCGGAACATTAACCCACAGCACCACTCATGGGTGGTGGTTATGTGCCGTGGAGTCGGTTCCAATCCATAGTGACCCTGCATAGGGTTTCCGAGGCTGGAAATCTTTGCAGGAGCAGAAAGCCTCATCTTTCTTCCGTGGAACAGCTGGTAGTTTCGAACTCCTGACCTTAATGTTCACAGCCTGATTCATAACCACTGTGCCATTCATAGTGACCCTACATAGGGTTTTTGAGGTTATAAATCTTTTACAGGAGCAGAAAGTCTCATTTTCCCCATGCAGAACAGCTGGTAGTTTTGAACTGCTGACCTTGAGGTTTGCAGCCCAACTCATAACTACATCTTTAATGGGTTCCATTTCATTTTTGATAGCTTCCAATTTTCACTGGGCCCTGTGATGAATTTTAAGGGATTTTGAAGGTTGGACGATAGTAATGTATCAATACTCATTTCATAATTAATGACTTTATTGTGGTTATGTAGGGAATGTTCTTTATTTTAGAAATATGCCCAGAAGTTTCAGGGGGTGACAGAGCATCAAAACAGCAATTTAGTTTCAGATGGTTCAAGAAAAATGTTCTTTGTACTGTACTTACAGCTTCTGTGTAAATTCAAGATTGTGTCAAAATAAACCAAATTATAATAAGTAGTGAATATAAAGTACTCATACAGTTTTATGTGCTGAATAATACCATAAAGTACACAGGAAAGCTGTTAGATATACAAGAATTTATGGCAATACATTTTTGTAGCAAATTTTTCAATTCTCTATCAGACTTTGACAGATAGAAATGATCAAAACAAAAAAACCAGCATAAATATGTGCATTATAATTAAGCAGGATTATTAATAGCTATATCAATCAAGAATAAGAATTATTTTTAGGTATTCATAAAGTATTGCAGAAGTTATTTCTATGTTATTTTCCATAAAAACTCAAAACGAATCCCAAGATGGTGAGCTGACACCAGCCACATCCTTGTACAACAATACAATGTAACTGGAGATGACTAATACATATTTTGAAAAGTATGATATGTGACAAATATTTGAAAGGTTAGAAAGAAATCTTACATAAAAATATGATTATTTACTGGCTCAGTGGTGAGGATTTTTGTTTTCTTTACAATGAGGTGCAACTCATGTAGAAAACTGTGGTTTCTGCTCTGTATCAGTAAATATTTTCAGTCCTCTAAAGCAAGATTGTGTCATCTGCATATTATAGGTTGTTAATGAATTTCCCTCCAATTCTGGTGCCACATTCTTCTTCATATGACCCAGTTTTTTGGGTTATTTGTTCAGCATACAGATCAAAAAAGTATGGTGAAAGAATACAACCTTGGCACGTGCCTTTCCTAATTTTAAACCATTTCAGTGTTCCCTTGTTCTGTTTGAACAACTGCCTCTTAATCTATGTACAGGTTTTTGTGAGCATAATTTGATGCTCTGTAATAGCTAGTCTTCCCAGTGTTACTCATAGCTAGTCATGATCCACAAAGTCAAACGTCTTTGCACAGTCAATAAAGCACAGGTAAACATCTTTCTGGTATTCTCTGCTTTCAGCCAATATCCATCTGATATCAGTAATAGCATCCCTCATTCCATGTCCCTGTCTGAATCTGGCCTGAATCTCTGACAGTACCATGTCAATGTACTGCTGCAGCCCTTTTTGAATTATCTTTAGCAAAATTGTCTTTTTTGTGTGATATTAATGATATTGTCCAGTGATTTCTGCATCCCATTGGGTCATCTCTCTATGCTATGGGCACACATATGTCTCTCTTCCAGTCAGTTGACCAAGTAACTGTCTTCCAAATTTCTTGGCATAGATGATGTATAACTAAAATCAGGTAGTAGTCAATCTTTCATTTCAGAAAGAGACAGTTCCAGGACCATCAGGAGGGAAGAGCGTGCGTGGAACATGAGATCCATACTTAGTAAAGCCGTGATAGCAGAGAGAGTTGTAGAAATGGTGGCATGGAGGGACAGAGCAGCTGAAGAATCTAGGCTCATGGACTGTGTGCCTATGGGCAGAAGACTGGCTCACAGAGTGTGCCCTTTGGAATTTAAATGAATACATATTTTTTGTATTGTTTTGGTTTATATGGATTTGTTGAGTTATCTTGTAAACCTTCACTCAATTCACAATAAAAATTTAAAAACAAAAATAACTGGGTTTACTGATCAGAAAGAGACTGAAGGAACACAAGACTATGGCCCTTGGCCACCCTCTTCAAGTTTGTAATTGAATTTACCCTCATGATTCAATTTTCAGCCAAGTGTGGTAAATAAGTACTTAAGGAGAACAACACTAGCAATGTATACTCACCATGGAATGGTCAACCGTTCAGGATCAAAAGGGCACTATTTATCTAAGGACAAAGTTCAGAAGGATTGGGAAGGGAAGTAAAATGGAAATAAGAACCACAGCTAGAAAGTAGGATAATTGTTGTTGGAGGGGATTGTTATTGGAGGGAATTGAAAGCATTGAGAGGAAACAAAGTGTATGATTTGTTGAATGTGAAACTGATGATCTTGTTTGTAATCCTTCACCCAACTCATAATAAGCTTCAAAAATATACAAACTGACTAATTTTAAAAACTAGAAAATTATATATCACATTATACCTATCCACAAAATTGATTTCATGTGAATTAAATAATTTCATTTTTTAATGGAAATCATAACAGAAAAGAGTCAAAGAAAAAAACAGTTTATAACAGAATAAATATAAATGGCCAATGAATGTATGGAAGAATTAAACAGAACTGACTAAGAATCAAGCATATGCAAATTAAGACAAAAGCCAAGTCTTCACATAAATTAGCAAAAATGGTGAAAATCTTATATAATAATTAAATGCAAGGTTGGCAGCTCAAACTCACCAGTAGCTCCTTGGAAACATTTACAGGGTCTCTATGAGTCAGAGCTAACTCGACAACACTTAAAAACAACACCAACAATCTTTCAGAGAACTGATTTTGAAAGAGAGTCCAAGATCCTGGAAACATGCATAAGAAAATTACAGTAAAAACTATGTGGGAAAGCAGGGCTTATTTGTTGTTGTTTAAGTTTTTATTGTGAATTGAGTGATAGTTTACATGGAAGAACATCAGCTTTACACTCATCTTATTGCATTTTGTTTGATTGTAATGATTACAATTCCCTCTGTGCATCATCATCATTCAACAGTATTTGTTTCTATTCCCTCTGTTTTTTTTGTTTTGTTTTTTATGTACACCAAAACACTCAGGAATATACAATCATTTAAATACCCAAAGGGCATACCCTGCAAGCCTGCTTCTTGCCCACCAGTGCACAGCCCTCTCCCCCCATGAGTCTAGAGTCCCCAGCCACTCCATCTCTCCATGTCATCATCTCTTCCTTCATCTCTGGCATTACTGCTTCTCTGAATAGAGTCCCACCCTCCACTCCTGCTCTTCTCCCTTGATGGTTCCAGGGTCCTCTGCTCCTGAACTGCAAGATCAACCGATCCTCTCTTTTTGCTACAAAACCTCTACCTTTACAGTTGTAACAATTGCAATCAGTCATGATAACAATTACTCACTATTGAATCATAAGAATCTTATCTCCATCTCCTTTCACCAGCCCCGTCTAGACAGGATGAGAACCACTCAGTGAAGATTGTACCTTCTCCCACACCCTCTGAAACTAAACTCCCTTTTGAAAACTTGTAAGCCAGTCAC
>NW_006408550.1:21605977-21613361 GCF_000296735.1 Chrysochloris asiatica | reverse complement strand
AGAGAGAGAGAGAGAGAGAGAGAGAGAGAGAGAGAGAGAGATTATTTTCTTCCTCTCATTGATTTCTGATCATCCAGCCATTGAAGCTAGGTCAAATGGGTACTATCTGCAAGTATGGGTGTTCTTGTGCATCTCCCCTCACTTCATATCAGCTGCATGCTTCACTCTCTGCTCTAGCCAAGCAGGGCTTAATTTAATTTAAAAAAAAAAAAATTCTTGTATCCATTTTTTTTCTGTTAAATATGTTATGTTGTTGTTAAGTGCTATAGAGTCAGTTTCAACTCATAGCGACCCTGTATAAGGTTTCTGAGGAGCAAGTGGTAGGTTTGATCCACCGACCTTGCAGTTAACAGTCCAGTGTTTATCATACAGCAGCACACCAGAACCCATTAAATTATTATGAGGATAACTATTGAATTAAAACCATCCTGTATTTTTATATAAATTTTATTCACAGGGCCTAGGTTCTGAGGAAAGCTTGCTGAATGTCATAGGAAAGTGTCAAAAAGAAGCAAACAACAAAAAAGAAAACCAAGCTGTTATCAGAGTCTGAGGAAATCTCAGCTTTTAGAGGTTTAAGTTTCAAGTGAAACATACAAACCAAAAATACAGGAAAAATGCAAAATATTCAATAATTAAAGACTGTCACAAATTTATCAGTGATATAAAATCAAGCTAGAATTTATACAATACAGACAAGTAGACCCAGGACTTCTAACACATACACCTCACAGTTCCACATCATTACTGGGTTGTATTGTTAATGTGCCCACCTCCCTCCATTGCCAAACTGCTTCTCATTGGACGTCACTCTCTAAGTCTGCTACCTCTACTGATTTTCTACTCCTCTACCCTAAGCAACATTTCTTTTGTGATGCCTCTTTTCTCCCGACTGCAGTAATGAATGAGCATTCTTCGAGAACAGCTACGTTTGCATGGCTGAGGTTCGCGGTGTGTTTTACTGGATGACACATCTCTATAAGTATTACTTTGTATCAGAAATGATAGTTTATATTTTCCTCTTACTGACCGCATTAAGTTTCCCTAAAAGTTAAAATATTGTAGCTTCACAATAATATGAACAGGCTTTATGCATGGAGAGGAAATAGTGAAAGCAACAGTATTTTCTACTTGTTCAATATATATTTAATTTGGAAATGTTAGATGCCAGTGAGTAGATTTTTGATGCATATCAACTCCATGTGACAGAATAGAATGGTCTTGTTGGTTTGCTAGGCTGTAATCTCTCTGGGGTATATTCCAGGTCATATTTTGACTCTCATGGACTTGTTGCAATTTTCTTCAACTTCTGCATGAACTTGCATATGAATAATTGATGGTGTGTTCCACAGTCAGCCCCGGTCTTGTTTTTGCTGATGATATTGAACTTTTCTACTGTCTGCGCCCTCAAAGGTAGCAAATTTGATTTCTGTTTATTCCATATGATAACATCCATGTGTAAAGTCACTTTTTATGTGGTTAAAAAAAAAAAAAAAGATTTTTACAATGAATACATTGTTGATTTAATAAAATTCTATTATGCAGTCTCAAGCATCATTTCTCTCAAGGCCATATTTTCCAAATACTAATTCATTCTTTTTGTTTCCAACTGTGGCATTCCAATTACCAGTAATTATCAATGCATCTGATTGCATGTTTGATCAATTTCTGACTACATAGTTGGCAGAATTCTTCAATTTCATCATAACTGGCTTTAGCAGTTGGCATATAAATTTGACTAACAGTGCTTGCAGGCATATGGAAGTCAGCCTGTCACAGACAACATTGTACTTCAAGACAGATTTTTAAATGTTCTTTTTGACAATGAATGTGATGGCATTCTTCTTCAATTTGTCACTCCCAGCATAGAAAACCATATGATTGATTCAAAATGGCCCATAACAATCTAGTTTAGCTCACTAATCCCTAGGATATTGATCTTTGTGCATTCCATTTCATTTTTTACAACTTCCAATTTTCCTAGATTCTTACTTCATATATTTCATGTTTGGATTATCAATGGATGTTTATAATGCAATTAAGCGCAAATTTGATGCATTAGACACTAATGACCAAAAACCAGAGAGTTGTGGGGTGAGATTAAAAATATCAAACAGGAAGTAAGCAGAAGGTCATTAAAAAGACAGAAAAGAAAGTACAAGCTAAAATGGATGTCAGAAGAGACTCTGAAACTTGCTCTTGAACATGTTATTGTTGTTGTTAAGTGCTGTCAAGTCAGTTCTGACTCACAGTGACTCTGTATAGGGTTTCCAAGGAGCAGTTCATGAGTTTTAACTGCCAACTTTGAGGTTCAAACTGACCTTATTACAGTCAAGTGCTTATTGTACAGCACCATACTAGGACTCCAACAGAAAAGGTAAACTAAGTGGAAGAAATGAGGATGTGAAAGAGCTGAAAATAAATTTCACAGGACAGCTCCAGAAGATAAAGTCAAGTATTATAATGAAATGTGCGAAGTCCAGGAGTTAGAAAATCAAAAGGGAAGAACACACTCCGCATTTCTCAAGCTGAAAGAAATGAAAAAAATTCAAGTCTTACTTGAAACATTGAGGGATTCATGATCAATATATTGAATAATGCAGGAGGTATTAAATGAAGATGGAAGGAATATACAGTCACTGTAGAAAAAAGTAATGGTTGATGTTCAACCATTTCAAGAGGTAATATATGAGCAAGAGCCAATGGTACTGAAGGAAGACGTCCAAACTACACAGAAGACATTTGCAAAAAACATGGCTCCATCAGTTAACAGAATACAAATAGATATCTTTCAACAAGCTAATGCAGCACTGAACTCATCTATGCCAAGAAACATGGAAGATAACTACCTGGCTAACTTTGAAGAGAGAAGTGACAGAAGGGAATGTAGAAATCACTGAACAATATCACTTATATCATATGCAAATTACTTTTTGCTGAAGATAATTCAAAAATGGTTCCAACAGTACATCAACAGAGAGCTCCCAGAAATTCATGCCAGATTCAGAAGAGGTTATCATTGCTGATGTCAAAAGGATCTTGGCTGGAAGCACAGAATACCAAAAAGATGTTTATTTGTACTTTGTTGCCTATGCGAAATCTTTTGACTTTGAAGATCATGGCAAACTAAAGATAACATTACAAATAATGGTATTCCAGAACACTTAATTGTGCTCAGGAGGAACCTATACACAGACTAGGAGGAAGTTGTTAGAACAGAAGAAGGAGATGCTGAATGGTTAGAAAATCAGGAAAGTTGTGTACCAAGGTTGTATCCTTTCACTATACTTATTCAATGTTTATGTTGAACAAATAATCTGAGAAGCTGTATTATATGAAGAAGAATGTGGCATCAGAATTGGGTGGAAACTCATTAACAGACTGTGATATGCTGATGATACAACCTTGCTTGCTGGAAGCCAAAAGAACTTAAAATACCAACTGATGAAGACAAAAAGAATTGCACCTCAATGTAAAGAAAATAAAAATCCTTACAGCTGGACCAATAAATAACATCATGATAAATGGGAAAAGATTGAAGTTGTCAAAGACTTCAATGTGCTTGGATCCACAAATAATCATCATGGAAAGCAGCAGTCAAGAAGTCAAATGATATATCATACAAAGTTGTTGTACAAGACCTCTTCTAAGTGTTAAAGAAGACAGCATATGAAATATGGACAAGAATGAAGATAGCACAGAAGAAAATGCATTTGAATGATAGTGTTGAAGAATATTAAAAGTACCATGAACTGCTAGAAGAATAAACATTCATATGTGGCAAGAAGTACAACCACAATGCTCCTTAGGAACCAGGATGGCAGGACTTTGTCTCTCGGACTTCAGACATGCTATTAGAAGGGACTAGTCCCTGAAGATAGAAAAGTGGAGAGTCAGAGAAAAAGAGGAAGATAGCCAAGGAGATGGATTGGCACAGTGGCAGAAGCAATGGGCTCAAATGTGACAATCATTGTGAGGATGCTGCAGAACTACACAGTGTTTTTTTCTATTGTGCACAGGGTCACTATTAATCAGAATCTACTCAATGGCACAACAACATATCTTTATGAAAGTAATTGCCAAGACTGTCTTCCATGGAACTGCTGAGTGAGTTGGAGCTCCCAACATTTCTGTTAGCAGCTTATCCTTGGCACTATCAGAATTCCTTAGATTTGAAAATAATCAATTTATATCCCTAGAAAACATTGTCAGTAACATTATTTTAAAGGTTGTTTTTGTTTTGAAGTAACTTCAAACTTACAACAATAATAACTTGCAAGAACAGTACAAGAATTTTTTTTCCTGATAATTTGTAATTTGTCAACATGGTGTCCCATTAACTCTGAATACTTTAGCATCCATTTCCTACAAACAGGAAAGCAAATCCAGCATCCCTCTTCTTAAGATAACCAATGTGAATAAGCCCATCCTTGTTTCTTTCTAAGGCACAACTTTGCTGTACTTCTTGCAAGACAGATTTGTTTGTTTTCTGGCAGTCCATGGCATATTCAGTATTCTTCAGCTGTACCATAATTCAAATGCATCAATTCTTCAGTCTTTCGTATTCACTGTTCTGCTTTCTCATGCATATGGCATGACCGAAAATATCATGGCTTGGATCAGGCGCAAGGTAGTCCTCAAAATGACACACACACATTGTTGTTGTTGTGAAGTGCCATTTGAGTCGGTTCTGACCTATAGCAACCCTGTATAGGTTTTCTGAGGGGCAGCTGATGAGCTTGAACTGCTAACCTTGCAGTTCCAATGGCTTTGCAGTCTGGCACATTGACCCACAGTGCCACACCAGGTCACACACACATACAAATGTTTAAATCTACATTCCATTTTCTCCCTCCCCATACCCAAAGCAAGAAACAACAGAAAAATAAAAACAAAATATCACACACACACACACACACACACACACACACACACAGAACAAACCAGTTGCCATCAAGTTCATTTCAGTCATAGAGACTTGATCGAACAGAAAAGAACTGTCCCATAGAATTTCCAACATTGTCCCTCTTCACAGATGCAGACTACCACATCCTTTGCCCATGGAGTACCTGGTGAGTTTTAAGCACTGACATTTGGTAAGTGCTTCTGTTGTTGTTTTGTGCCATTGAGTCAGTTCTAACTCATAGTGACTCTATATAGGGTTTCTGAGGAGTGGCTGGTAGGTTTGAACTACCGACTCTGTACTTAGTGGTCCAGTGCTTATTGTACGGAGCCACACCTGTGGACTAAACCACTGCACCACCAGGAACCTTTGCATAGTAAAAATTACGTTTTCCCCTGCACTCTAATTCCAAAGTAACAGTACACTACAAACTAGTGTTTATTCTAGCTCTTCACCTTTCCATACTTGTCATTTTCCCAACAGTAATAAATCTAACTCTCATGGCTCTGAATACACTTGCTCATTTGTGGATAGATATAATCTTTGGGAAAATAAGTTTTAAATGTAGTCCAACACTGGTTTGATCACTATTCCCTACAATATCTCTTGACCTCAACAGACTATCACTCCATATGGCCATATTTCTCACTTAAGCGTCAAATCCCTAGCCAGTTTGCTTGTTCAAGCTCTAGGTTCTGCTCCTTCTGGAAGCCTGCCTGGCTTGACCTCATCCTCCAGCTTTTAGACTAAATTATTCATAAGGCAAGAATGGTGAAGAATGAAAGGAAGAAGGCAGGCGGACAGGCAGGAAACACAGTCCATGTATGTTCAATGTGGGCTTCAAGGTCAAAAATTCAAATATCAGAACTGGGTCTTCCTTCTGAAATCGTATCGCAAAGTCTACAGAACTCTCTTAATAGCTTATTTAAATAGAATGTCAGAGTCAAAACCCTAAATGGTCCCTACTTGGAAACATGTACAAAGTCCTTTGCCTGTGTAATTCATAATGAAAAGGCTCTGCTGCTTGGTATTTTACTAAAGATACTAATGAAGATATCGCTATCTGGAATCACTCATTGTAAATTTAATGAAAAGATACATTTATATTAAAGCAAAGCACTGATTTGCATGAGATAACTATTTCTAGTGTTCATTTACTTTCCTGTTTTAAAATTATCCCTGGACCATATAAGAAATGTATTTTATTGTCCTTACCTAGTTTTGAACTTATTACTAATAAATTATTGAGTCTTTCCATCTCTGTAAAGTGCCAACTAGCACTTGGGTGAGATGAATTTTTTTTAATTTCAAAAAAAAAAAAAAATCAATTTCTTTTATGACAGATTACTAACGGCTCCTAGCTATTCTTTTAAACTCTATGCATCCCTAGCAACACAAGAAATAAGAGGAAAATTGACAGAATCATTCCAGGTCAGGTAATATTGTTATGCTCAACTTGAATTGGTGGTGGTTCTGTGCCATAGAGTTGGTTCTGACTCATAGCGACCCTGTACAGGATTTCTGAGACTGGAAATTTTTATGGGAGCAGAAAGCCTCATCTTTCTCCCACGGAACAGCTGGTAGTTTCAAACTGCTGACCTTGCAGTTTGCAGCCCGATTCGTAACCACTACACTACCAGAGCTGCCTCAACTTGAACTATCAGTTTCAAAAACAGCATTTCCTTTTTTTCTGTGTTATGCATACTACAAGAACCGACTCCACGGCACATAACAGCAACAAATGCATACTACAAATACATAGCCTTACCATATAGATACCAATTAGATAACTCCAGAGATCATTGGAAAGATTCTAGAAAGTGCTTTCTGAAGTTAGTAAGACAAAATCTTGATTTACCATTTTATAATTAATTTCCCTACGCTTTGTACTCCAGTATTCTAAAGTCATGAAATCTTCATAGCATTATTTTCCAGCTTTACTAGTAAGTTTCCACTGCTGAAATAAATGCGTTGTAAACATCATTTGGAGTCCTACTGTGACGTTTTGGGCTAATGCGTCAGACTGCAAAGTTGTTTGAGGAGCAAGGTTGGTGGTTCAAGCTTACCAGCTGCTCCTTGCAAACCCTATACAGAGTTGCTATGAGTCAGAATTGACTCGATGGCACTTAATGACAACAACAACAAATTTATAATCATCCATCAGTTTTAAATATAATCTTAGCCCATTTCCTCTTTTAAAAGCCCTAAAATGTGCATGTATAACTTTGCAAATACCATAAAGAATAAAAATTAGTAAATAGCTTATTTTCAGTAAACAAAAATATCCTTGGTTGTAAATTCATCATTTTTCATACTATATTTGTTTTATTTGTTATCTGGAAACTGTTGTTGTTGTTGTCAGGTGCCATCGAGTCAGAACCGACTCATAGCAACCTCATGCACAGCAGAACGAAACAATGTCCGATCCTGGGCCAACCTCACTACCACTGCCACACTTGAGTCCATCAATGATGCCACATG
>NW_006408550.1:21550129-21604687 GCF_000296735.1 Chrysochloris asiatica | reverse complement strand
AATGCATTTTGGACTTCCTCTCTGAGTATCATTGGCTCTTGTTCATATGGTATCTCTTGAAATGGTTGAACATTAACCATTTCCTTTTGGAAACTACTTATACTAAAACTAGACTATTTTAACAGTGTCTACTCTGATTTCTGGTATGGCACTGTGGGTTACTGCGCTGGACAACAAAGTTCGTTTGAACTGCAAGGACATCCATTTAAGCTTAACAACTGCTCCACTGAAACCCCATACAGAGTCGGTCACTATGGCTCAGAACTGACTTGACTTAACAACAGTAACAACAACTCTGATTTCAAAAGTTATACATTTTCACAATAGTCATATGGAATCAATAGGTTTTACCTTGAAAGAGAACAAGTGTTTCTGATATCTTGTTTTCCAAAAGCACAAAATTCTTCTTTAATACTAATTCTTTATGTATTCATTCAGTAAGTAGATATTAATCTCCTATGTTATAAGAGAGAAAGCAGGAAATAGATTGCCCTCATGGAACTTTGTTGAGAGAAACAGAAGTAATCAAGCAAGTAAATACATAATATAACATCCAGACAAAGAATAGCTAGAAAGAAGGTGAACACAGTAGTGGAGAAGGGATGATTCTTTAAATAGACTGGCAAGGAAACAGTTCATGAATAAAGTGATACCCTGAAACAGAAGTGATCCTTCCAGGCAGGAAAAACTAAGAGGAAAATTTCTAAGGTAGGAGCAAACTTGGCATGTTTGCAGATCAATGGGATTAATGAGGACTGAGATTTATGAAAAAGAATTTTAGAAGATTAGATCATCGAGGACTAGATCAAGTGTCTTTGAAGGCTTTGATAATTAATAATGTATTTTATAAATTAACCATTCTTCCTTGTAGGCACATGGATTTTATCCTATCACTTACAACACTGTATTTCAAGATAAATACTGAAAGGTTGTTTTTGAAAATGAATGTGATGCTCTTCCTCTTTAATTCCCAACATAGTGAACCAAATGATTGTTCAATTTAAATGGCCAGTTCTAGACCATTTCACCTTACTAAGGTCTCCTGGTGTGTCACTATAGTATCAACACTGGATTTTGAACCACAAGGTCAGCAGTTCAAACCACCAGTTGCTACTCAGAAACCCAATATAGGGTCACTATGAGTCAGAACTAACTCAAAGACACTTGACCGTAAGCAACAGCAGAACATTTTAACTCACTAATGCCTGACATATTGAGCTGCAAGCATTCCACTCTGCTTTTGACAGCTTGCAATTTTTCTTAAATGTCTGTATTTCTTGCATTTCATGTTCCAATTATTAATGATTCTTTGCAGCTGTTTCTCCTAATTCAGAGTCATTCCACAGCAGCAAATGAAGGTCCCCAAAGATCAACTCCACCTATGTCATTAGGGTCAACTGGTGTGGTGCTGTGGGCTAATGCGTCAGGCTGCAAAGTCATTTGAACTGCAAGGTCAATAGTTCAAGCTCACCAGCTGCTCCTTGGAAACCCTATACAGGGTCGCTATGGATTGGAATTGACTTGACAGCACTTAACAACAAAACAACAACCATTCTGAGGAGAAAGCCCTTCCCCAGTCATATTTTGAGTGTTTCCAACCTGAGGGTCTTGTTTTCTGTCACTGTATCATATAATGTTCTGCTGTTATCCATAAGATTTTGACTGGTGGAGCAGTATCTCGTTCTGCTTTACATAGGGCTGACATGAATCAGAGATGACTTGACAACACTTATCCACAACTTTCTTCAGAACTAGATCACCATGTCTTTCTTCTTGTTATCAGGAGGGACCAGTTCCTGGAGAAGGACATCATGCTTGGCAAAGTAGAGGGTCAGTGAAAAAGTAGACATTTTCAATGAGGTGGATTGCAGTGGGTGCAAAAATGGACTCAAGTATAGCAAGGATTGTGTGAATGGTGAAGGACCAGATAGAGTTTGTTTTGTGGATTGTATACACATACTACTATGAGTCAGAAACTATTCCACAGCACTTGACAAAAGAATCTTCATATGTATGCCTTGACCTAAAGCATCCACAGCAATCTAAAATCTACTGTGCTGTGTAGTAGGAACGTAATGTTGTTCTAGATGAAGAAGACACAAGCTTTAGAGAGAAATAATGCTTGGATTGGAAAGAACTTTAATCATTATATTGTTGTTGTCAAGTGCCACTGAATTGGTTCCAACTCCCAGCAATCCTGTATAGGATTTGGCGGGTGAGTTTGAACTTTTCATTCAAGATGATCTTGTGATCAGTGCTTATCCTACAGCACCCCAATTTAATCGCTGCTGTTGTTGTTGTTAAGTGTCATTGAGTCGGTTCCAACTCATAGTGACCCTGTATAGGGTTCCTGAGAAGAGCTGATGAGCTTAAACCGCCAACCATGAGATTCAAGCTGACTTTGCAATCCAGCGCGTTAACCCACAGAGCCACACCAGGACTCCCTTATGTCTGCGGTGCTTCAAAATTATTTGGATGCCTTGAGTAAACAAAAATAGTCATATTCCACATCTGAACATTTCAGTCCTCTAGTTTGTTAATTGACCAATATTCTGTACTCTTAACAAGAGCACTGTAGATTTTTATTTGGCTTCTCTGTTACCAAAACATGGAACAACTTGGAATCTTCCATTCTAGTTGTGCCTTTTATGATATAGAGGAAGGACTTGGCCATCTGTCCCCAGCATGGGGGATAAAAATCGGCATTTCCCTATACTAGTCCATTTAAGAGCTGTAGGAGAATGTCACATGATCTTCGGATTAGTACAACTATCAGTGTATTTCTGATATAAATCCTTTACTTAGCAGTCAAGTGCTTAACTATCGGCCAAACAGGGCTCCTTTCTCAAATTATAGTAAAACTCCAACTTTTATCCCCTTGTAAAGAAACAACAACAATAAAAGAATAAATGGCAAATAAAATTATCTTAAACTCCTTTGATTACATCTCTTCATATTCAAATCAGAGTAACACCATAGGACAGAGTGGAACTGCCCCATGGGATTTCCAAGGCTTTCAAGCTTTATGGAAGCAGCTTTTCCACTTCTTTCTCCTTTAGAGCGGCTGATAAGTTTGAACCACCATCCTTTCAGTTAGCAGCTGAGTGCTTAACTACTGTGCCACGAGGGACCTATATACATCTAGTTTATGTATGATTGTAGAATTCTAGCAGCATTTTCTCTGGTTTGAAGCATTAGTGGTATCTTACTTTTTGTTAAGATATGGGTTGTTTTTTTTCCATTTTTAAAGAAAAATCTGTATTGCTTAGTGAAATCACATAAAACAGTATTATTAGAAAGATTAATAATGTTTACGTTAGGGTAGATACATTGTAATGCACATCAGGTTAATTTGAAGTATTATCCCAAAACATTCTCTTAAATATGATCTGTGAAGATAATATATAAAATCATATACCATGCTGAGAAATTCTCCAGGTTAGTAAAAGGAAAAAAAAATAAATTGATATTCATCTCTGTGGCAAAGAAAAATTATTCTGGTTTTTACTTTAAGTACGAAATTGAATAAAGAAATCAGTTACAAATGTATCAAAAAGGATTATTTCCAGTTTCTAATTTATGTTATTTCTGAAGCAAACGTTGAATCAGTTATTTTTTCTCTTCTAAAGTTTATATAAACAGAAGGAGGTTTTAAGGTTAGGAAAGAGCAATCAAAGCCATATTTTCCAAAGAAAATTATTCCATTATCTTTTCAAATTTTTCACATTCTGTCAGCCATAATCATAAAAATCAATGCCAGTTTCTCATTACTATTTTTTTTTTCCCGCAGACATGTGGTATCAGGAAAAACAATGATATTTTCAGTTGAGATCTTGGAATGATAAAACACTCCACCAAAACTCTATTTCTTCATCTATATGTAAGACAAAAATAGCTCTGACAGAAAAAGATTGCTTAAAGGCAAAAATAAAATGTTTTGGGAGGAAAAAAAATCAATTTTTAAAATGATTAAAAATCCTGAAATTTTTTTGCTCTATAATTATTGCAATCCTTGTCAGGCTAGATTTCAGTAAAAGAATTACTTCTGAATAAAAAATGAATGTTATGTACAATAAAACTCCAGACCTAATTATTTGCTCTCACATTCCACCAACTTTCTTTTTGGGCATTAGGAAAAATGAAAAGGTGCTTAGAAGTCAGATCCAGTAAGCAGCAAATAAAGTAAGGTGAAAGGGAACATTACATAATGCATACATGCACTAGAATAGTATGCAACAATAAAGGGTAATGAGGAGTCAGTAAAACAGAACATTGATGAATCTGGAGGATGTTATGCTGAGTGAAATAAGGCAATCACAAAAGCATCACTCTTATAAAAAATTGAGAGTAGGGTTCCAAACAGAAAGCAACATTCTTTGATGGCTACCAAGGATGGTAGGGGGAAGGAGGAAAAAAACACTTAGCAAACAGTGGACAGACACATATTAATTCTGGTAAAGGGAAAGACAATTCCCATATGGGTGAAGTAAGCACAATGTGACCCAGGTAAATGAAGACACAGAGGTACGCAAGAATAAAAGACAACTAACTACAGTAAATGTTATAATATATACAGTTCTTCAGGAACAATAACAACAATCAAAAAGGTGTCAGGGATTACATAGGTAAGTATGCATGCTATGTAGGTCGGGGGAGACATATAGATTATACACGCAAGCATATGCAGAGAATTCAAAATGTTCATGGGAAAATTCTATTATTTTTTCATTCCATTTTCCATGAACTTTTAGAAGCCCTCTCATCTACATACAGTTGTGAGCATGTATATATATCTATATATATTTGTTTGTGCTGCATATATCTTCATATATATAATAGAGCTCATAGGGAACACAGTTATGGAAACTTCTTAGACATACTCAAACGGGTTGTGAGACTGAGTTACTGACTGATCTTGAAAGCTAAGGACCTTACTTTCTGGGGACATTGAGGTCAATTGGCATATTAATTCATGAAAACAATGTGACTAGCATCTGGGTCTGAAAAGTTTGCCAGTAGTTATCTATGATACATCTATTGATCTCTTTTTGTCTGAAGCATAGGAGAGTAAAAGAAACAAGACTCAGGAAACAGTTGGTCCATAGACTAATGGTCTACATGAACCCTAACTTCCTCTAGCCTCCAACCAGAAGAACTAGATGGTTCCCAACTATCACTACTGACCTCTGTGACCAAGTTCACAACAGAAGGTCCCTGTTAGAATAGGAGAAAAATGTAGAACTAAATTCAAATTCACAAAAAGACCAGACTTATAAGATTGATAGAGACTGGAGAAAAACCCTCGGTACTATCATTCTAAGGCACCCTTTTAACCTGGATCTGAAGACATTCCTGGAGGTCATCTTTCAGCCAAATAATAGATTGGTCTGTAAATTACATAATACCCCTAAGGAATGTGCTTCTTAGAGCAATCAACTAATGAAAATCTGCCCAAAAGCAAAGATAAGAAGGCAAAGAGGGGCAGTGTTGACACATTGCAGGAACAACCACCATTATTTCACTCAGAATAATGTCCTTCAGATTCACCAATGTTCTGTTTTGCTAACTCATCATTATCCTTAATTGTTGCTAGTATTCTATTCCATGTATGTATCACATTTTTTTCCTGTTCATCTGTTGATGGACACTTTGGTTTTTTCCCTCTTTGTTATTGTGAATAATACTGCAACCAGGGATGGATTTCACAAATAAACAAGGTAGGTACATACTTAGAGTATCAACAAAACAGAAGCACTAGTTGTGTAAAGCAAGACCCATAAAATCAAGCAAAAAGGACAGAAGCAAAAGTAAGAACAGCAGTGGAAGATAATTGGCAGAGTGTTAAATAAATGAGATACCAGCTCCAGTACATGAGAATGTGTGGACAGAAATAAAGTTCAAACCATGAGGGTACCCACGTGCAAGGTGGTTTAAGCTATGAGTCTCCTACGCTTCAACACCTTCATTGATATTTGTTTTCTATGGTCTCCTCCCATGTAATTGAAATTCCTTATTTTAGCAGGTCTCTTTGGAGTATAATATTTCTTTCTAAAAAAAAAAACAAAAAACCCACAAAAGTTGGGAGAGGGCTATTATAGCTAACTCTTGTTACATTCACCCTCTGTGCAACTGGATCCAAAATGAGTGGTTACTGGACAAGGATAGATTATATTAATACATAACACGTCTTTCATTCATTTTGAGAGAACCATCTTATACTTCCATGACAGCTGATGCAGCACCTCCAGCCAGGAGACCCAGCAATTCTCTTTGCCATGATAGAGGCACAAGGGAATGCTCTTGCACAAATCCTGGCAAACAACCAATGGGAACTGCAGTCCCAGAAGACGTTTAAAAGCCAGAGAACTCAAGTAAGTCTCCCCTTGCAATGAACTTGATCAAGCTACTTTTTAACTGCCTAGCAGTTAAGCACAGACTTATGTCTTAACTTTTGTAAACAATAATATTTACAGCTTTAATTATATATATTTTACATATATGTAGTTCAGTGCTGTTGAGTCAGTTCTGACTCATAGCAACCCTATAGAGGGTTTCCGAGGAGTGGTTGGTGGGTTTGAACCACCAACATTGTGGTTAGCAGCCCACATCAGGACTCCAGACACAATATATCATACATTTATTATAATGCTAACCTGGGTAACAATTAAATATAATAGTAGCATAGAAAACATCCCCAAACACTGGAAATACTACTATTTACCTAATACGAGAAGTTTTCATTTATGTAGCAAGAGAGTTTCTTTTTTATTGTCTATTACACAGGTCACAGTGCTTGCAATTACTTCATATATGCTAATAAATGAGGTATTAAGCACATTAAAAGGACACAAATTTTAATATTTAATTATTGTGCAAATTGTTTGTTTTGCAATGGGTGTCCTTCTAAATTTGCTTTCCAAGGTAGCAAGAAAAGGCATTTATCATAATATTACATTTATATTTTATCAGTGTTTTTATGTATCTGTGTAAGGAAATAGAACAATTCCTCAAGGAAATAAATTAAATGAATTATATAAATGTGTTTTCTTTTCCACTATGCTTTGGACTGACTTTCTCTTAGAAATTGATATTGTTTTGAAGCAAAGCAAAGTTACTCATCAAGAAGTAGTGCTATTGTTACATCAATTATGAATATAGGAATTGGACAGTTCCATAAAAACATAAAATGTATATTTTGTAAATTTCATATACAATAATAATTCTAGTTTCATATCCCACCAATTCGGAATAACCTCAGATTCCCTTCTGTATGTCAGTCACAGAAGAACACGCCAGTGGCATTAAAACATAGTTGATCTGGTGCATTCTGCACAAAGCAAACCAAAATGCATCTTCAAGTCGAGCATGTCCTTATATTTGTATCATGCACTTTGTGATCACTCTTGCCCTTACTTGGTACCAATGAACTCTGAAGACAAACCATCAAAGCTTGGAAAGTGAGTGCCTAAGGTTTTTGTTTTTTTTTAAGTTACAAACAGGCATACACATATCCAAGTATATATTCAAAGGGAATACACAGACTGTCCGTGTTTAGGGTGTTCACATGCCTTAATCCAAATGTGTCTGTAAAAAACATGGCTGTACATATATATCTAGTCATGTTTCTGCTCTTGTTTCTCCAGAAGAGGGATTGCTCAGTCATGTGTATTTCTGTTTCTACTTTTTAAGTAAGTGCCTTACCATTTTCCATACTGGTTGGACCATTTTACAATCCTACCAGTAGTCTCTGAGTTCAGTCTCCCCTTGCCTTGCCAGGGTTTGCTATTTTCTGGGGTTTTATTTTGTTTGTTTGTTTTTAATCAGTGCTATTTTTACAGGGATGAGGTGATATCACATTGTAATTTTTTATTTGTATCTCTCTAAGGAACTGTGGTAGCGCAGTGGTTACGAGTCAGGCTGCTAAGCTCAAGGTTGGCAGTTTGAAACTGCCAGCTGCTAGCGGGAGAAAGATGAGGCTTTCTGCTCCTGTAAAGATTTACAGCTACGGAAACCCTGTGCAGGGTCACTGTGAGTATGAACCAACTCCACGGTACTTAACAACAACAATTACTAACACAACAGAAAGATGAGGCTTTCTGCTCCCACAGAGATTTACAGCCTCAGAAATCCTATACAGGGTGACTATGAGCCAAAACCCACTGGACGTCACTTAACAACCACTGCAATGGCTAATGACCCAACGGAATATGGAAACCATGGAACTATATATCATTAATATCACATGTAAGTAAAATTTTACTGAAGGTAATTTTTAAAATGGTTTCAGCATACATCAACAAGGAACTGTCAAGAATTCAGTCTTCCAGCTGGATTCAGAAGAAGACACAGAATGAGGGATACCACTGATGATATTAGATGGATCTTGTCTGAAAACAGAGATTATCAGAAAGGTCCAGCACACTTCACCATGCTCATGAGGAACCTGTACGTGGACCAAGAGGCATTTGTTCAGACAGAACAAGGAGATACTGACTGGATTAAAATCAGAAAAGGTGTGCATTAGGGTTGTATCCTTTCACCATTCTTATTCAGTCTGTATACTAAGCACATGGAGTTCTGGTGTGGCACTGTAGGATAAACACTCAATCACAAGGTCACTTTGAATTGTAAAGTTGGTAGTTCAAGCTCACCAATTGCTCCTTGGAAATCCTATACAGGGTAGCTATGGGTTGGAACCAACTTGATGGCATTTACAACAACAACAACTGAGCAGATTATCCATAAAGCTGGATTATATGAACAAGAACATGGTATTATGATTGGGGGAAGATTCATTAATATGTGATATGTAGGTGACACAACCTTGCTTACTGGAAGAGAAACAAATGTGCTGAAGATCAAAGACTCTAACTTTCAGTGTGGATTACAACTGAATGTAAAGAGAACAAAGATCCTCACAACTGGACCAATAAATAACATCATAATAAGTGGAAAATGAAGTTGTCAAAGACTTCATTTTACTTGGATCCACAATCAATGCTTATGGAAGCAGCAGTCAATAAATCAGGCGACATATTGCATTAGGCAAATCTGCTGCAAGAGATCTATTTAAGTGTTTAAGAGCTGCCACATCCGACAAGTGGCTATACTCCATGACCTACATGGAGAGAGTAAACCCTAGTAGGGGTGATGGGAGTTTAGAAAAAAAGAAAGACACAAGACACAAAATGAGAATAGAATAATTAGGACCAGGTGGGACACACATTCTGATGGAGATACTTTGTCAATGTTCTATGTTCAGCTCGTTTATTATATACACAAATCAAAGGAGAGAGCTGGGGGCAGGGAAAAGATTGCAAAATCTTTTGGTGTATAGATGCAAGCAGTAAGTGGGACTTTATCAGAAGAATGTAGTTGCTAGGGAAACAGAGATAGGGTAGCAAGATGTTTTTGCTGAATTGACTGAAGGCCATGGCTGCGTACAAGGAAAGACTTTGCAAATTCCTTGTTCCCTGAGGCAGACTTTGCAAGTTCCTCAGGGGGCAGCCTGACCTGGAAGCAGCCCAATTTTGTGGACCACAACTGTTTAGTTGCAATCCTTCAGTTAAACTGCCCCCAAGTCTGAGACCTTCAGTCCAAATCACTCCCAACAAAGAGCAAAGATGTCAGCTTGAAGACTAAGGTGCACTTGACCCAAGCCATGGTATTTTCAGTCATCTCAAGTGTATGTTAGAAAGTTGGGCAATGAGTAAGGAAGACTGTAGAAGAATTAATGCATTTGAATTACGTTGTTGAAGAATAATATTGAAAGTACCATGGAAGAACAAGCAAATATATGTTGGAAGAAGTGTAGCAAAAATGCTCCTTAGAAGTAAGTATGGCTAGACGTCTCTTAGGATTTGAACAAGTTTTCAGGAGGGAGAAATCTCTGGAGAAAGGCATCATGCTTAGTCAATTGGAAAGTCAGCAAAAAAAAAGGAAGACTCCCAATGAGATGACTGACACAGTGGCAGCAAAAATGGGCTCAAACATTACTACAATTGTGAGGATGGTGAAGGACTAGGCAGTGTTGTGTTGTGCTGTGCATAGGGTTGATATGAGTTTTAACAACTTGACAGCATCTAACAAAAACAACAGCAAAAGCCTTTGTCCCTATGCTATCTTTCAGGAACTTTATAGTTTTAGCTTTAACATTTAGGTCTTTGATCAATTTTGAGTTCATTTTGTGTATGGTATGAGATATAGATCCTGTTTCATTTTCCTAAAAATGGATATCCAGTTTTGCATGCACCATTTGTTAAAGAGAAAATCTCTTCCCCATATAATACATTTCAGTCCATAGCCAAGGATTAGCTGTACATACACAGATGGATTTACTTCTGGGTTCTCAATTCTGTTTGATTGTTCTACGTATCTGTTGTTGTACCACCAGTATCAGGCTGTTTTGACTACCATGGCTGCATACTATGGTCTAGGGTCAGGAAGTGTGAGACCTCTTTCTTTGTTCTTCATCAATAATACTTTGGCTAGACTGTTTTTATCCTTTCCATATAAAGTTGGAGATTAGTTTTTCCATTTCATTAAAGATAGCTATTGGGGTTTTTGGAAAGGGACTGCATTGTATCTATAGGTTGCCTTGGGTAGTATTGGCATTTTCCCAATGTTAATTTTAAACTTTCATGAGCCTGGTATGCTTTTTCTATTTATATGAGTGTCTTTTGGTTTCTTGCAGTAGTAGTTTGTAGTTCTCCTTGTGTATGTCTTTCGTGTCCCTAGATTGATTCCTAGGTATTTTATCATTTGGGCTGGGAGGCTGTTGTAAATGATATTGTTTTCTTGATTTCCTTTTCAGAGTTTTCTTTGATAATGTAGAGAATCCAAGTGAGTTTTTTGTATGTTGATA
This sequence comes from Chrysochloris asiatica, assembly GCF_000296735.1. Taxonomy (NCBI): domain Eukaryota; kingdom Metazoa; phylum Chordata; class Mammalia; order Afrosoricida; family Chrysochloridae; genus Chrysochloris; species Chrysochloris asiatica. The sequence continues at coordinate 21,593,823 of NW_006408550.1, read as the reverse complement.
TTGTACCTTGCCCCTTTGCTGAGCCCTTCTGTTGGTTATAGTAAATTTCTTATGGAATTTCTGGGATTTTCTATGTATGGGACAACTATGAGTAGGGATAGTTTTACTTCTTCCATAACAACTTATATATACTTTATTTTCCTTTCTTGTCTTATTGCTTTGGCTAGGACTTTCAATATAACATTGAATAAAAGTGGTAATAATGGACATCTTTGTCTCATTCCCATTTTCAAGGGCAATACTTTAATCTCTCTATTGAGTATAATGCTGACTGATGCTTTTATACACATGGGGGCTTCAAAAAGTTCATAGGAAAAATCCAATCATCTTTTAATTCCATTGTTCCACAAATGTTTGAAAGCCCCTCATATATGGCCTTATTATGTTGATAAAATTCCCTTCTGTCACCATTTAGCTGAGGGTTTTTATCAGGAAAGGATGTTGGATTTTGTAAAATGCCTTTTTCTACATCAGTTGAGATGATTATGTTATACTTTTTCTTTGTTTTATGTATGTGGTGAATTCTGTTGTTTGAAATTCCAGTGTTGAACCACCCTTGTATCCTTGGTATAAATCTCATCTGGTACTGATGTACATTTTTTTTTATATTCCTTTGGATTCTGTTGACTAGAATTCTGTTGAGAATATTGGAGTCTGTATTCATATGGGATATTGGCTTCTAATTTTCTTTTTTGGTAGTATCTTTGCCTGGCTTTGCCTGGAGTTATGCTAGTTGCATAGAATGAATTAGATGGTTTCCCTTCCTTTTCTAAATTTTGGAATTGTTTGAGTAGAATTGGTGTCAACTCTTCTCTGAATGTTTGGTAGAGCTCTCCTGTGAAGCTATTTAGTCTGGGTCTTTTTTTAAATTGGGAGTTTTAAATGACATCTTAAATTTATTCTTTTGTTATTGATCTATTTAGGCTTTCTGCCTCATTTTGTGGTAATTTAGATAAATAGTTTGTTTATACAAATTTGTGCTTTTCTTCTAGATTTTCAAATTTATTTAAACTCCCCTTCCCACACATGCAAAGGTTTAAAAGTCCACTGCCATCAAGTCAATTCCAACTCAGTACAGGACAGAGTATCGCTGCTCCAACACGTTTCCAAGACTGTAAATCTGTATGGGAACCTGTGGAGTGGATGATGGGATTGAATCACCAACCTTGCAGTTAGCAACATAATGCTTAACCTGCTGTGCCACCAGAGCTGCTCAAATTTATTAGAACAGAATTTCCATAATATTCTGTTATGATCCATTTTGTCTCAGTTGGTTCTGTTATAATGCCCCTCATCTCATTTCTTACTTTGATTATTTGCATCTTCTTATTTTATCCCTTTGTCAGTTTAGTCAGTGGTTTGCCCTATTTGTTGTTGTTGTTAAGTGCCGTCGAGTCGGTTCCGACCCATAGCGACCCTGTACAGGGTTTCCGAAGACCCAATTTTTAGTCTTGTTGATTTTTTCTATTGTCATTCTTTTTTCTGTTTCATGTTTTTCTGCTATAACATTTAATATTTCCTTTCTTCTGGAACTGTGGATTTCTGTTGATGCTCTTTTGCTCTTTGTTCAAGTTGTTTTTATTGCTGTATGCTGTTGAGTTGATTGTGACTCATAGTGACCCAGTATAGGGTTCCCAAGAACAGCTGGTAAGTTTGAACTACCTACCTTGTGACCAGTGTGGTTAGCAGTCCAGTGCTTATCCTATAGTACCACACTAGGGAGAAACTATTAATTTTGACCTTTCCTTCTTTTTTGAAATGTGCATTTATTGCTATAAATAATAGTCTGAGCACTGCTTTTGCTGTATCTGATTTTGTATGTTTGTTTTCATTCTTATTATATTCTAAGAATTTTTTAATTATGTTTTTAATTTCTTCTATCACCAAATACTTTTCTACTAAGGTCTTATTTAGTTTGCTTGTATTTCATTTTTAACCTTGTTCTTTCTGTCATTGGTTTCTGGTTTGGTAGTGTTATGATCATAGAAGAGGCTTTGTATTATTTTGAGGGTTTTGGATCTATTGAAGCATGCTTTGTGGCCTAAGGTAAAAGTTTGTTCTGGAGAATGATTCATATATGTTGGAGAAGAATGTGCATGGTGCTGTTATTGGGTGGTATGTTCAATATACGTCTATGAGGTCAAGTTGCCTAATTGTGATATTTAGATCTACCTCTTTGATATCCTTTCTAATTCTGACATTGAAAGTAGTGTGTTAAGTCTCCTACTACTATTGTAGAAATATTTCTCTTCAATTATGTTAGAGTTTGCTTTCTGCATTTTGGAGCTTTGTCATTGAATGCATAACTATTTATTATGCTTAAGTCCTCTTGGCTAATTGACCCTTAATTCATTATATAATACCCTTCTTTGCTTCTTCTAATGGATTTTGACTAAGACTATCTCTTTACTGGTACATTTAAACTATTTACATTTAATGTGATTATCGATAGGTATGGATTTACTGATGCCACTTCATTACACTTTTTTTTTTCTTTCATTTTTTTTAGGTGTGGTGTTAACAGTTTCTTTGTTTTGCTTAATTTTCTGTGCTGAGTTATTTTTGTCAATGAATTTTATTTTCTTATCTTTGTTGGTATTGATTTTGTGTTTACTTAATCTTTTCTATTTCCTACTTTATTTAGGTTAATAGACATTTTTCTTTGTGGTTATTGTGAAATTCATCCATATCGTCCTAAGTTTAAATAGTCTCTTGTATCTTGATATTGCCTTGGGTTCCTCTCTATATGGAAGTTCTATTTTTGTTGTTGTTAGGTGTCATCGAGTCTGTTCCGAATCATAGTGACCTGATGCACAACAGAGAAAACACTGTCCTGTTCTGGGCCATCCTCACAGTTGTTGTTAGGCTTGAGTCCACTGCTGCTGCCACTGTGCCAATCCATCTCATTGGGGGTCTTCCTCTTTTTTGCTGACTCTCCATTTTACAGAGCATGAAGTCCTTCTCCAGGGACTGGTCCCTCCTTATAACATGTCCAAAGTATAAGAAATGAAGTCAAACCATCCTGGATTCTAAGGAGCATTCCAGCTGTACTTCTTCCAACACAGACCTGTTTGTTCTTCAGGTAACCCATGGTACCTTAAACATTTTTTTCCAACACCACAACTTAAATTTTTCAATTCTACTACTGTCTTGCTATTCACTGTCCAGTGTTCACATCTTTGCTCTTTAAAGCTTTAAAGAGGGTTGTTTGGGTAGCAGATTCATCTAATGCAGTAAGTAGTTTTAATTCTTGACTGCCCCGGGGAAGAAAGCAAATATGAAGGTCTAGAGATAGATGTACTTGTGGTAAAACTTACTGTAAGTATATCTTTTACAATACCTATCTTCTTATATGATATTTCTTATTGGATTTTGTTTTATTATTGACCTGGGAATGATCTGCTTCCTTCAGCCTGTGTTCTCTTTGATATAGAGTAAAAATACACACATTTTTACTGTTTTCCCTTTGTGGCATATGGTGAAGGAAAAAGATTTGCACTTTCCCATTTGGAAGAAAAAAAAATCACTTTTTTCGTTGAGTTAAAAGTGAAATATTGCATAATAACATGATGTTTCCTTTTCTGATTCTCATTTCTCCCACTTCCAAGTTACTCAAGTTTAACTACTTAATGACAACCACTGTGGTGGCTCCATAGGATAAGCATTTGGATTTCAAACCACAGTATCTGTGGTTTGAGCCCACTAGACATTCTGTGAGGGAAAGATGAGGTTTCCTCCTTCAGCAAAGAGTTAAATCCTCAGAAACTTATGAGTTGAAACCAACTCCACGGTACTTAACCAAAACAATCCTTATTTGTTAAGTGCCCTAGAGTTACTTCCAACTCATACTGACCCTGTATGGGTTTTTGAGGAGCAGCTGGTGAATTTGAACTGCTGACCATGGTTACCAGTGCAGTGTTTAGAGCCACACCAGAACTCTGAATAATTCAGATTTCTCAGTTCCCTCTTTAGGAGTCCTGGTATGGTGCTGTGGGTTAATGCACAGGACTGCAAAGTCAGTTTGAACTACAAGGTTGGAAGTTCAAGCTCACCAGCCACTCCTTGGAAATGTCTCTAGGGGTCTGAATGGGCTCTACCAGCACTTAAAAATAACAACAACAAATTCTTTCTTTAGAGAAATTCTTTAGTAATTCACAGCTTCCTTTATTATTCAAATGGCTACTGATTCTTCTTTATATTATAAACAGGGGATCACAATATGATCCTTTATCTTATAGAACTCCTTCTAGTGGTCTCCCTGTTCTTAAACTGTCTCCTCTAATGCCAGGAATGATTTGTATTTAGAGAGAGTGCCCAGGCAATTTAGCAAACACATAAAGTCAAAGCAGTTTTACAGTCATCTCGATGTACAGAAAGGCTGTTACAACTTATAGAAACTAATAAAGAAGCAAAAGCCAACATTTCAATGCTTTGCTCTGGCTACTATTAAGACATCTAGAGTCTGCAAATGGAATTCTGTCTTTGTTCTTATTAGAGTATGAATGTCTCTACCCATGTGGATAAGGAGGCAAAGCACATTTATGCTATTCAAGTCTTTCCCGTAATTTAATTGATCTTTCAGAATTTACTACACTGGCCTTGGGTTGTTAGTCAGAAAAACGGCCCTGAAAGTTACATTGCCCTGCCAAATGTAAGCCCTTTCAGGTGACCTGATAGCATAATAGAGATTGATAACAACGTAGCCACATGTAGAAGAGTACCAAGAAAAGAAAAATCTTCCTGGATTTTCTTCCAGCTTTTACTAACTATATGGGGTATGCCAGACCTTTCATTACGGGGAAGCTATTTGTCATTACTTGTCAGCCTATGACAGACTAATTTAGTCTGTAATCAAATAAGCCTGGAAGTCATTTTTATTTATGTATAAAAGGATAAAATATAGCTGTCTTACAGAATAGGAGAATGAAAAATCACAAACTTAAAACCAGTGGTCTTTTTAAAAACATCTATTCTTGCATGCATCCAATTGTCTCTAATTCTTATTTCAGACAATGTTCAGTGTCCTGCTCGCTGGCAGATCATTCTTCTACCTGCTTTTTTTATAATCAGCTGCCTCTCTATTCAAACCAGCCCCATTTTTTAAGTCCTCTGATTTATTGTCTTCTATAAATGCCTCTAGGGAAAAAAAATGCACAGCTGAAAATAAGCCCCAGACACACAGAGGCAAAGAGCGCGCACGGCGTCCTCAGGACTGTCCTACCCATTTCCATCACTAACTGCTGACCTGAACTGACGTCTCATTATAGAGAATGAACGTTTCAGACTGAGAGTTAAAATACACCAATGTCTCTATTATTTGACTTCCTTGTTGCCAGCCTTAGACTACTTAAAAGAGGGGGGGAAAATATGGGGAAAGGAGAAACCAAAATAAAGTAGGCTAGAAGTAAGTAACATGAGTCTAGGAACAATGCTTTTATGCCCTTGTAGAAATAAACAATCTATTTTATCTTGTTGCTGTTAAATGTCGTGGAGTCAGTTACGATTCATAGTAACCCTGTATAGGGCTTCAGAGGCATTAAATCTCGAGAGCAGAAAGCCTCATCTTTTGCCCGTGGAGCGGTTGGTGAGCTCGAACCACTGAAATTGCGGTTCGCAATCCAGTGCGTATCATACAAAGCCATCACGCTCCTTATTTTATCTTTGTTATTGTTGTTGTTAAGTGCTGTCTAGTCGGTTCCAATTCATAATGATCCTGTATAGGGTTTCTGAGGAGCAGCTTGAATCATCAAACCTATGGTTCATACGGACCTTTCAGTCAGGTGTATTAAACCGCAGCACCACATCAGGACGCCCTATTTTATCTTGTTGTTGTTAAGTGCTAGTGAGTTGGTTCCAAATCGTAACGACCCTGTGTAGGGTTTCTGAGGAGCAGATGGTGAACTTGAACTGCTGACCTTGCAGTTCAAACTGACTTTGCAAGTCCAATGCATTAACTCACAGCACCACACCAGGACTCCTATTTTATGTAAAGTGCCGTCAAGTCAGTCCCGACTCGTAGCGACCATATATAGGGTTTCTGAGGCTGTAAATCATTCAGGGAGAAGAAAGCTTCATCTTTCTCCAGCAGAAGAGTTGGTAGTTTCGAACTGCTGACCATGTGGTTAGAGATCCGACAATTAAGAAGATTTACCAAGAAATAAAATAGAAAAATATCCCAGGCAAACCCCAAGACTATCCCAGTCAGTAGATTTTGAAACATTTCCAAGCACTGAAATTTTAAATTTTTTCCCAATATAGTAATGAGGTTTTTGAACACCAAATCAATGCAATTTTCTCTTATTCTGCCACTAAAAATGTGCAGCCTCAGAAAACTACAATCACACAGTGCACCTTTTGCTCTGCAGAGTCATTTACTTCTGCTCTTATATATGACACCTGGTGTGGCATTGTAGGATAAGCACTGGACTGCCAACCACAATGTCGGTGGTGCAAACCCACCAGCAACTTCTGTGAAACCCTATACAGGGTAACTGTGAATCTTAACCAACTCAATGACACTTAACAATTTATAAAGGCATGCTCCTCCCCTGGATTACAGGAACAGGTATGAAAAGAACTTGGGGAAAGTCATGTGCAGAGTCCTATTCAGGCAGCATGTCCATCTCTTTAGAAAATACCACCATCTGCATAGCGTAAATTCTGAATGCCAGTCAGAAATGCTGGGCCTTCAGAGATACCCATAAAACAGAAAATTTCGCAAGGAATATCTGACGTCTATCTGGTAGTGTAGTGGTTACGAATCGGGCTGCTAACCTCAAGGTCGGCAGTTCAAAACTACCAGCGGTTCCGCAGGAGAAAGATGAGGCGTTTTGCTCCCGTAAAGATTTACAGCCTCAGAATCCCTGTGGAGGGTCACTATGAGTTGGAACTGACTCCACAGTACTTAACAACAACAATATAGGGCCATCAGCCTGATTGCAGAAAGACTGACAAATCCTTCTCAGGCTTCCTCTAGCCTGGCGGCATGCCAAAACTTTAGGCAATTAATATGCTAAGTAGGAGAGCCCAGGCTGTCATTTGCCCACATTTGGCTGCTGGAACCTTGAAATTAGGTCATGGCCACCAGGGAAAATTCCTTCTCAGATGGCAGGCTACATGAAATGCTAACAGATCTGGACAGGAAGAAAGACATCCCAAATTCTCTAAACTATGGGAATGACATGCACTATTAAACTTATATGAACTTGTGATTTTAAGATCTTCTAATAAGCAGTCACGAAACCTTGCTTTCCACCCTGCCCTTGAAAGGAAACAAAAGGAACAAGCCTCCTTTTGAACTTTTCAGAATTTCTCATCAGTTTTCTTGATTATGGAGTCCTGGTGTGGCACCCGAGGATAAGAACTTGACCTCAAGATCAGTTTGAACCAGAAGATTGGTGGTTCAAACTCATCAGCTGCTTCTCAGAAACCCTATACAGGGTATTCATGAGTCGATTCCGATTCATAGCGATTCTAAGAATAGAAGTTTTTTAAATGAGCAAGGGTGTTGTAGTTGTTAGGTGCCGTCGAGTCAGTTCTGACCCTATATACAACAGAATGAAACACTGTCAGTTCTGTGCCTCCTCACAGTTGCTCCCATGCTTGGGCCTACTGTTGTGGCCACGCTGCCAAATCCATTTCACTGAGGGTCTTCCTCTTTATCACCAACCCTCTGATTTAAAAAGAATGATAACTGCTACTCTAGATATTTTTAAACTCTACTAAATTTACGACTCCATCTTTATGTAAAAGGGTGGCATACCTGAAAGAAAAATTGTTAGTTTGTTTTTCAAAAGGAATTGTTGTGTTGTCCAAAAATGTGCATAAGATATTACCTTCAAAACAATAGAGTATGTTTTGAAGAAGTAACATTGAAATATTGTCAAAATACTTGTTAAGATTTCATAGATTTGAATGGAGTTGCCGTGAGTCAAGGCCACTTGACAGGAACTGGTAGTCTTGGGATGATTCAATGAGGCGATTTTGTTCCTAAATTATTGGTAATAGGGGAGCTTCAGACTTAGAAATATCCCCACCAAAAACACCAGAGAATCAGTGTGTATTAGAGGAAAGATCATCAGTAAACATTTTAGAAAAATGCATTTAACTTCTGCTTTTATTATTAATTCCCTTTTTAACTTTTAGCCTCAGTTTATTAATATATAAAGTTATTAGTTACGCATTCTACATCTAGCTTCTTATGATTATAATTTTATTTAAATTATCAACCTTCCTGAGAAAGAAAAATTATAATTCCCAACACCATCAATTCATAAACAGTTCAATGATAATCACTTACACTACATACCAGGAGGGATCAGACCAACAGCAACAACAGTGAAGTATGGCATTAGCATATATAGAAGGTGGTCAGATCAATTTGACTTAACATTTTCAACATCCTTTCTTTTACCTCAATTGTTTATTGTACCTGTTTTCTGAAGGCAGCAGTAAAACCATTTCTCATAGGAAAAAAATGGTCCCTTTTGGTTTGCCTAAGGGTCTTGAATCCATTGGTACTGATGAGAACCAGTTAAACACCAGGTGTTTACAATGACTAGGTCTTTGTGTTGTAAATCTGAAAATTCTCATAACAAATAAATCAAAGCATAAAATCCTAATTGAGGCTCTCAGGTGGCCAAGACTTCAAAATCTGAAGGTTTTTAGTTGGAGAAGCCTAAAATTGCCAAAGGGTAGAAATAACCTTAAGAGACCTGGTGGTGCAGTAGTTAAGCTCCCACTTGCTAACCGATAGGTCAGTGGTTCTAACCTACCAGCTGCTCCACAGAAGAAAGATGAGATGGTGGGCATCCATAAAGATGCCAGCCTTGGAATCCCAGCGGAGCAGTTCTACTCTGTCCTCTGGGATGTTATGAGTGAGAACTGATTTAATGGCGATGGGTTTGTTTCCTGGTCTGAAAACTTTACAGAAGTAGATTGCCAGGACTTTCTTCTGCGGTGGGTGTATTTGAGCCACCAATCGTTAGGCTACTAGCTGAGGGCAAACTGCTCCCACCAAGCAGACACCTTAAGATCTTTAGAGGAATAGCAAATCATGAAAGTCCCAAATCTCCAAAGTCCTCAAGAACAGAAGTTGTTGTTGTTGTTAAGTGCAATCGAGTAAGATCAGAGGTGGTGGTGTGGTTATGTGCCATGGAGTTGATTCTGACTCATAGCGACCTTATACAGGGTTTCTGAGCTATAAATCTTTATGGGAGCAGAAAGCCTCATCTTTCTCCCACGGAACAGCTGGTAGTTTCGAACTGCTGACTGACCGTGAGATTAGCAGTCCGATTCGTAACCACTACGCTACCAGAGCTGCTTAAGAACAGAGGTAGAGGCTCTTAAAAATAAAATAAATAAATAAGATGTCAACTGGAACGGAGGAATTCTCTTCCTAAAATATGTGTTCTAAATCCTAACCTCTATACCTGTGGCCCAGGTGGTGAAGGTGGTTGTGTGTCGTGAAGTCGGTTCCGACTCATAGCTACCCTGTACAGGGTTTCCAAGGCTGTAAATCTTTACGGGAGCAGAAAGCCTCATCTTTCTCCCACGAAACAGCTGGTAGTTTCGAACTTCTGACCTTAAGGTTCACAGCCCGATTCTTAACCACAGTGAATTATGAGTTGGGCTACTAATGGCAAGGTCAGCAGTTCAAATCTATCAGTTACTCCATAGTAGAATGATGAGGCTTTCTGCTCCCGTATAGATTTACAGCTTTGGAAACCCTATCCAGGGCCGCTATGAATTAGAACTGACTCAACAACACACAACCACGACCACCACCATACCTCTGACTATAACCCACGGTGGTGAAGTGCTTAAGTGCTCAGCTGCTAACCAAAAGATCAGCAGTTCAGACTCATCAACCACTTCATTGGAGAAAGATTTGACAGTCTGCATTACAGCCTTGGAAATGCAGTGCTCGTAAGCAGCTCTCCTCTGTCCTGAAGGGTTGCTACAAGTCAGAATCCATGGCAGTGGGTGTTGTATTTTTATATCTGTGATTATAATGTCCACTGGGCATGGATTTTCTTTGTTATGACAATTTGACAGTACTAGTTTAGAGAGTGCCTAAGTTAATCTCTTTTGAAATACAAAAGAGCAAGCAGGTTGGTCTTAAAGAAGTAAGCAGAGTTGGGGATGGGTGGGTGATAAATGTCATGTCACATGAAGGTCACAAAAGAAAAGAAATTCAGAAGAGACATGGACTTTCTTCCAGTCAACAAAGAGAAAGTTCTCCCTTAGATCCAGCACAATGAAATCAGTCTTCAATCTCCCTAAACTGTGAGGAAATAAATTTCTGTTTGTTAAGCCACCCCCTTTTGATATTTCTGTGATAGCAGCATAGATAACTAAGACAACAACTTCTTTACCCATGTAAAGGGAAACACCATTAGAGTTGCACTGGGAAATGTTCTAATTTGTCACATTCTAGAAATGATTGAGACTACACACAGTCTTGGGTAAAGATTGCAACTCAATATGAAGAACACAAAAAATATTCACAAATGGCCCAAGAAGCAACATCACCATAAATGGAGACATGATTGAAGTTGTCAAGGATTTCCTTTTACTTGGCTCCATAGTCAATGCCAATGGAAGATGCAGTTCATCAAACAGTATCATTGGGAAAATATACTGCAAAAGAATTATTTAAAGTAATAAAAAAGCAAAAATATCACTTTGAAGACCAAGGTATACTGACCCAAGGCATGTATTTTCAGCAGTCCCGTATGCATGTGAAAGCTGGACAAAGATTACAGATGATCGAATTGAAGAAGAATTGAATATTCAATATACTCATACCATTCACTGCCAGAATAACAAATAAATCTGTGTTGAAAGTACAGCCAAAATGCTTTTTAGAAGTGAGGATGGCAAGACTTTGTCTCATGTACTTTGGACACAGTATCAGGAGAAACCAATATCTGGAGAAGGATATCAGGTTTGATAAAGTAGAAGACCAATGAGAAAGAGGAAGACCATCAGTGAGAAGGCTTGGCACAGTGGTTGCAACAATGTTTTCAAGTCCAGCAATGGTTGTGAGGATGGTACAGGACTCAACAGTGTATTTGTTCGGTTGTATATAGCATCATTATGAATAAGAAGCAACTCAGCTGAACCTACGAAAACAACAGGAATTATTATCAGGGACTTTAGTAGCCCCCTCGTCTTTTTCCTTTATGTGTCTTATTTATTTCTGTTTTTGCATCCTCTAATTTGCCTGGCTTCTGACCCCTGATACTTAGAACTGTGTGTGCCAGGGTTACTCATATTCAGGATGCACTATGCCTGAGAATGTGCTGCAGAGAGAATGAACATAGCAATTACTATTTCATTTGGGCACACCTGTCATGACATGCTTTGGGACAAGCTGGAGAAATAAACAGCAGATGATAATAGAGTTATTTGGATACACAACTGGTGGGAGAGGCATGAGCTAAAACTGCTGATTAGTGGTTCCATGGCAGCCTTTGCAAACACTCTTTATCAACTGTTGTCAATGCCTTGAGTAAGGACATAAAAACCTAATGAAGCTAGTGACCTACCAAGGCTGTGTGAAGCAGTTTATGTGTTAAATGACAGAATTAAGATACTTTACACATAAATTAAAGAAAGAAAGGAAGACAGAGAGAGGAGAGAAAGAAGAAAAGCACCGTGGTGGACTGAATTAGATGAATAACACGATTAAATACAAACATATATGTATATAAGAGCAGCACATATTTTTGAAAATAAGTATTTCAGCTAATGATCAACAATAATAGTTTGTGACTTCCCCCACAAAGTATATTCCTCCTGTATCACCTATATGGAGTCCTGGTGTGGCGCTGTGGGCTAATGCGTCAGACTGCAAAGTCGTTTGTACTGCAAGGTCAGTGGTTCAAGCTCACCAGCTGCTCCTCGGAAACCCTATACAGGGTTGCTATGGGTTGGAATTGACTCAACGGCACTTAACAATAACAACAACATATCACCTATATGACTTTACCACTATGCTCAAAACTGTGCACTAAGTTCCTTAAAAACCCCATACAGGGTTGCTGTGAGTCGGAGCCTACTCTGTGTATTTTAAGTCTTAGCCAGAGCTACAAGGCAAGAAAGAGAACTGATAAGTATCCAAATTGGCAAAGAAGAAGTAAAACTCTCCCTATTTTCAGATGATATGATACTATACATAGAAAATCCCCAAGACTCAGCAAGAAAATTATTGGAATTCATTGAAAGATTCAGCAAAGTGGCAGGGTATAAGATTAATATAGAAAAATAAATTAGATTCCTTTACACTAATAATAGAAGTCCTGGTATGGTGCTGCGGGTTGATGCGCCAGACTGCAAAGTTGTTTGAAGTGCAAGGTCAGCTGTTCAAGCTCACCAGTGTCTCCTCAGAAACCCTATACAGGGTCACAATGGGTCAAAACTGACTAGATGGCACTTAACAACAACACACTAATAATGGATTTCACAATAACTATGGACTCCTGGTGTGGTAGTGTAGGCTCAGCACTGGACTATGAACCACAAAGTTGACACTTCAAACAACAAACCTCACACTAATAATGGCCTCCTAGCGTAATGGTTACAAACCAGGCTGACAATCTCAAGTTCAGCAGTTTGAAACTACCAGCGGTTCCGCAGGAGGAAGATGAGGCTTTCTGCTCCCATAAAGATTTACAGCCTTGGAAACCCTGTACAGGGTAGCTATGAGTCAGAATCAACTCAACAGCACTTAACAACAACAACAACAAGTGTGGCACTCTAAAGTAAATAGGAAAACAATACCATATATACTAGCCATCCAAAAGATGAAATATTTAGAATAACTCAAATCAGATAAATAAGAGACCTATGATAGCAAAGAAAACTACAAACTACTACTACAAGAAGCCGAAGTTGTTGTTGTTATTAAGTGCCATCGAGTCAGTTCTGATCCATAGCGACCCTATGTACAGTTTCCAAGGAGCAACGGGTAAGCTTGAATCACTGACTTTGCAGACCAGGGAAAAATTTTTGCAGTGACATATAAGACAAGTGACTAATATCTAAAATTAATAGAAAACTACAACTCTTCTACAAGAAAAAAACAAATGACCCAATTAAAAAATGGGCACAGGACATGAACAGATACTTCACCAAGGAAAACATTCAGGCATCCAACAAACATACAAAATAATATTCATGATCATTAACTATTGTTGTTGTTGTTAAGTGCCATCGAGTCGATTCCAACCCATAGCGACCCTGTATAGGGTTTCCAAGGAGCAGCTGGTAAGCTTGAACCATCAACCTTGCAGTTCAAACAACTTTGCAGTCTGATGCATTAGCCCATTGTGCCACACCAGGACTCCATGTAAGGGTTAGAAAGAGAATTTTTTTTTTTCTTTTTTTAATGTTTTATTGTGAATTATATGATAGTTTACATTATACTTTAGCTCTACATTCATTCCATCATATATCATCTCATTGCCATGGTTCCCATCCCCTCCATGCATCATCAACCACCCAAAGGGTATATCCCAGAAACCCGCCCCCTACACTTCCCCCTCTTCCCCCCAGTTTTCGGCCCACAGTCCCTTTCCCTCTCCGTGTCCAAAGTCCCCAGTCGCTTCATCACTCCACGTCATCATCACTGTCTCCATCTCAGGCATCTCTGTTTCTCTGGGCAGGGTCCTGCTCTCGGCTCTTCTCCGTTGATGGTCCCGAAAGAGAATATTTTTACATAGCTATTTACCTTTGTTGCAAACACAATTATGTAGAACATACAACAGGCAAAATGATGAAAACTTAGATATGATCAAACATCTTAATGTAGGCCTGGGAACGCAGGACCATAGTCTCAGAGGACACTATGGTCAGTTGACATAATACCGTCCATTAAGACAATGTTCTACATCCTACTTTGATGAGTAGTGTCTGGGATATTAAAAGTTCATGAGCAGCCATGAAAGGTACAACTATTGGTCTGTCCATATCTGGTCTGCAGAAGAAAAAGAGTGATACAAATTGAAGAAGCCTGGAATCAATTAATCCAATAGACTAATGAAACATGTGCCCGTCAGTCTCCATAACTCTGAGACCAGAAGAACTAGATGGTGCCCGGCTACCACTGCCAACTGCTGTGAAAGAGATTGCATTAAATGATCCCCGATAGAATGGGAGAAAATGTAGAACAGAATTCAGAATTATTAAAAAAAAAAAAAAAATTCCGGGCTTCCTGGTAAGAAAAAGACTAAAGAAACCAGAGACTATGACCCTTGACAATGCTTCAGGTTTGAAAAGGCCCAATTTTCAGCTAAATAGTCCATACAAATATAGGGGGGAACAACACTAGTAAGATTTGCTCACCATGGAATGGTCAGCCATTCAAAATTAAAAGGGCAATACTGACCTAACAACAAAGTTATGAAGAGATGGGAACATGGGTGGAATGGAAATAGGAACCACAGGGAGGAAGTAGAATAATTGTTGTTGCATGGAGGAGATTGCAATCCTTGAGAGGAAACAAAGTGTAAGGTTTGTTGAATGTAAAATTGATGATCTCTGCAAAACCTAATTCAGTTCACAATAAAAAGTTAAAACAAATGTTGGTCTACTTGCTGAGTTTGAATATTCTCTCTTATTATCTAACGAGATCATCGTAACTCAATGTTGCTTTCCTTCAACTTTTATGCACTTTAGAGGTAAATTTTGGTTTCAATTACAGGAATGTCCCAGATCAGTGTTTTTGGATATTATTTCTCTGTTTATTTTACATCCCCTTTGTCATTTGTCTCTGGATAAGGCAAATCTGCTGCACAAGACCTTTTTAAAGTGTTGAAGAGCAAAGATGTCAGCCAGAGGACTAAGGTACGCCTGACCCAAGCCATGTGTTTTCAATAACCTCATATGCATGCGAAAGCTGGACAATGAATAAGGAAGATCATAGAAGAATTAATGCTTTTGAGTTATAGTGTTGGAGGAGAATGTTGAAAGTGCCATGGGCTGCCAAAAGAACCAACAGATCTGTGTTGGAAGAAGTGCAGCCAGAGTGCTCCTTGGAGGCCAGGATGGCAAACTTTGTCTCTCATACTTTGGACATATTGTCAGGAAAGAACAGTCTCTGGAGAAGGATGTCATGTTTGGTAAGGTGGAGGGTCAGAGAAAAAGAGGAAGACCCCCCCAACGAGATGGATTGGCCAAGTGGCAGCGTTGATGGACTCAAGCATGGCAACAGTAGTTAGGTTGACCCAGGATAGGGCAGTGCTTCAGTCTGCTGTGCATAAAGTTGCTATGGGTCAGTACCGACTCGATGGCACCTAACAACAACAACAACCACCCTGTACCTGTCACTCAGATCTGTCCTGAGAATAATCAGGTATGTGAATGATGGTGGTAGTGGTAGTTATGTACCGTGGAGTCAGTTACTGTACAGGGTTTCCGAGGCTATAAATCTTTATGAGAGCAGAAAGCATCATCTTTCTCCCACGGAACAGCTGGTAGTTTCAAACTGCTGACCTTGCGGTTCGCAGCCCGATTTGTAACCACTACACTACCAGAGAATATGTTTAGAGCATTGTTATTAAATGGACCATATATTAAAAGGTTGTTGTTGTTAAGTGCTGTCAAGTTGGTTCTAACACATAGTGACCCTGTATAGGGTTTCCGAGGAGCAGCTGGTAAGCTTGAATCACCGACCTTGTGATTCAAACCGACCTTGCAGCCCAGTGCATTAGCCCACAGCACCTTTTGTTGTTGTTGTTGTTAAGTGCCGTTGAGTCGGTTCTGACCCATAGCGACCCTGTACAGGGTTTCCGAGGGTGTAAATCTTTACGGGAGTAGAAAGCCTCATCTTTCTCCCGCAGAGCAGCTGGTAGTTTCGAACCGCTGACCTTAAGGTTCGCTGCCCGATTCGTAACCACTACGCAGCACCTTAGAAGTTATTAAATATAGTTACTGTGAGTTATTACCAAACCAAACCTGTTGCCATCCAGTTGATGTCAACTCCCCCAGGAGACAACAGCCCCAAGGGACAGCCAGTGCTATCAGGAGTGTTAATTACATCTCTCCTCTGAAAGGGAGGGCTCTTGCTTTCTACTAATTAAGAGTAGTTGGGTGAGGCAGGATTTCCATAGGAGCAAATGTTTATTATAGGAAACAGGTTTGCAAACTGAGACAGGCAGGGATGAATGAAATGCTTAATCCCCTGAATCTCCAAACAAAGGCTTTGCTGGGCTTGAAGAGGCTTTAGGTAGGAACAAGCATCATGCTAATTCATTGGAATAGGTAGGGATGTCCAGGAAGTGGCCCATTTCACTTAATAACAGCAACAACAATTGTTGTTAGGTGCCATAGAGTTGGTTCTGCCTCATAATGACTCTATACACAACAGAGCAAAATGCTGTTCTGCCCTGCACAGTCCTCACAATCCTTGCTACATTTGAGCCCACTATTGCTACCTCTGTGTCTGTCCATCTCATTGGGGCTCTTCCTCTTTTTAGCTGGCCCTCTTCCTCTTTTTCACTGACCCTCCACTTTAGCAAGCATGATGTCTGTTTCCAGGGACTGATCCCTCCTGATAACATGTCCAAAGTATAAGAAACAAATTTTTGCCATCCTGGCTTCTAAGGAGCATTCTGGCTTTACTTCTTCCAACACAGATCGTTTGTTCTTCTGTCAGTCCTTGGTACTTTCAGTATTCTCCAACACATGCATCGATTCTTTCATGGTCTTCCTTATTCATTGACCAACTTTCACATGAATTTGACACAATTGAAAATACCATGACTTGGGTCAGGTGCACCATAATCTTCAAACTCATCTCTTTGTTCTTTAACACTAAAAGGAAAGTGGTCTTGTGCAACAGATTTGCTTAATGCAATATGTGCTTTGATTTCTTGACTGCAGCTTCCATAAGCTTTGGCTGTGGATCCGAGTGAAATGAAGTCTTTGACAACTTCAATCTTTTCATCATTTATCATGATGTTATTTATTGGTCCAGTAGTAACGATTTTTGTTTTGTTTACATTGAAGTGCAATCCATACTGAAGGTGGAACTTCATTGGTAAGTATTTTAAGTCCTCTTGGCTTCCAGCATGCAAGGTTATACCATCTGCATATTGAAGGTTGTTAATGAATCTTCCTCCAATCCTAATCCCACTTTCTTTTTTATAATCCAATTTTTCAGATTATTTGCTCAGCATGCAGACTGAATAAATATGGTCAAAGAATACAACCCTGGCACACAGCTTTTCTGATTTTAAACCATTCAGTATCCCCTTGTTTTGTTGTAATGAGTGTGCATTTTTCTATGTGCAGGTTCTATGTTCCTCGTGAGCAAAATTAAGTGTCCTGGAATGCCTACTTGTCTAAACATTATCCATAGTTTGTCATGAGCCACACAGCTGAAAGTTTCCAATAGTAAATAAATCACCAGTAATCATCTTTCTGGTATTCTTTGCTTTCAGCCAAGATACATCTAATGTCAGCAATGATCTACCTAGCTCCATGTCCTCTTCTAAATCCAATTTGAAGTTCTCGGAGATCTCCATGTACTGTAGCAGCTATTTTATAATTATCTTTAGAAAAATCTTACTTGTATGTGATATTAATGATATTGTTTGATAATTTTCACATTACAGCAGGTCACTTCTCTTTGGAATGTGTATAAAAATGGATCTGTTCCAATCAGTTGGTCAGGTAGCTGTCTTCCAAATTTCTTGGCATAGATAAGTGAGCCCTTCCAGTGGTGCATTGTTTGTTGAAAGATTTAAATTTGTAATCCATCAATTCTGTGAGTCTTGTTTGTTACCCATGCTTCCAGTGTAGCTTAGATGTCTTCCTTCAGTATCATCAATTCTTAATCATATACTACCTCTTGAAAGGAGCTCTGGTAGCATAGTGGTTACGAATCAGACTCTGAACCTCAGGTCAGCAGTTCAAAACTACCAGCTGTTCTGCAGGAAAAAGATGAGGCTTTCTGCTCCCGTAAAGATTTGTAGCCTCCAGAAACCCTGTACAGGGTCACTATGAACCAACTGCACGGCACATAACAACAACACACCTCTTGAAATAGTTAAAAATTGTTCATTTCTTTTTGGTACAGTGACTCTATGTATTCCTCCATCTTCTTTTGATGCTTCTGTATCATTCAATATTTTGCCCATTGAATCCTTCAACATTTGAAGTTGAGGGTTTGAATATCCTCTTCAGTTCTTTCAGCTAAAGAAATGCTATGGACATCCTTCCCTTTTGGTGTTCTAACTCCAGGTCTTTGCACATTTCATTTTAACACTATTTTGTCTTCTCAAGCTGTCCTTTGAATTTTTCTGTACAGCTCTTCTATTTCATTTCTTCCCTTTGCGTTGTTGTTGTTGTTGTTGTTAAGTGCCGTCGAGTCGGTTCCGACCCATAGCAACCCTGTACAGGGTTTCCAAGGGTGTAAATCTTTACGGGAGCAGAACGCCTCATCTTTCTCCCGCGGAGCAGCTGGTAGTTTCGAACCGCTGACCTTAAGGTTCGCAGCCCGATTCGTAACCACTACTCTACCAGAGCTCCTTATATTTAAGAGCAGTTTTAGAGTCTCTTCTGATATCTATTTTTGTCTTTTCTTTTTTTCCTGCCTTTTTCATGACCTTTTCCTTTCTTCCTGTATGATGCTCTTGATGTCATCTCTCAATTCTTCTGGTCTTCTATAATGAATTCATCTCCAGTCATATAAAGCATCAAAACAATTCTTGAGATGGTTTTCAAATTCAGATGATATATATTCAAGGTCATATTTGTCTCTCATAGACTTGTTTTAATTTTCTTCAGCTTCAGCCTGAACTTATATATGAACAATTGATGATCTGTTCCACAGTCTATCCCTGGCTTAGTTTTAGCTGATGATATCAAGCTTTTCCACTGTCTGTGCCCACAGATGTAGTCAATTTGATTCCAGTGTGTTCTATCTGGAAAGGTTCAGGTGTATAGTTGCCTTTCATGTTGTTAAAAATGGCTTTTGCAATGATGAAATCACTAGCCTTGCAAAATTCTATCATGCAATCTCCAGCTTCATTTCTGTCACCAGCACCATATTTACCAACTACTGATTCTTGCTCATTTCCAATCACCAGTATTTATCAATGTACCTTGATTGCATTTCTGATTAATTTCTTACTGAAGAGATTGGTTGGTAGAAATCTTCAGTTTCATAATCACTGGCTTTAGTAGTTGATGTGTAAATTTGAATAACAATGATATTGACTGTTCTTCATTGTTGTTAAGTGCCATGGTGTTGGTTCCACTCACCCTGTGTAGGGTTTCTAAGGAGCAGTTGGTGAGTTTGAACCACCTACCCTGTGGTTCAAACTGACCATTCTGTCCAGTCCTTATCCTATTACTCTATCACAGGCAGTATTGTACTTCAAGATAGATCTTGAAATGTTCTTTTTGATGATAAATGTGATATCATTCCTCTTGAATTTGTCAATCTTTGCATAGTAAACCATATCATTGTCTGATTCAAAAGAGCCAATACCTGTTTCGGCTCACTAATGGCTAGACTATTGATCTTTATGCCTTCTACTTCATTTTGACAACTTTCAATTTTCCTAGATTCATATTTCCTTCGTTCCATGTTCTGATTTTAAATGGATATTTGCAGCTGTTTCTCCCCATTTTGAGTTGTGCCCCTTCAGTAAATCAAAGTCCCCATGCTTTGCTCCATTCACATCATTATGATCAACTCTGTTTCGAGGAGGCAGCTCTTTTCCAGTCATATTTTGAGCGCCTTCCAACCTGAGAGCTCATCTTCTGGAACTATAGCTGATGCTATTCACAATGTTTTCATCTTCTAGCATTATATCTGACACTTTGACTGCTATTTGTAAGGTTTTCATGACTAAACATTCAGGAGTAGTTGGCTTCTCCTCCTTCTGAGTCTGTCTTAGTCTGAAAGCTTCACTGAAACCTTTCCACCAGGAGTGACTGAGCTTGTGCTTAAAATACCACTGGTCTACCTTCCAGCATCACAGTTTCATGCAAGTCACCACAGTACAGCAAACTGACAGACGAGTGGTGGCCATTTAAGAGATGCCACGCAAATTGGGTGCGTGTTCAACATTTGTTCAAGATGGATTATTTATACTGCAAAGGTCTTTGGTAGTGGTAGACAAAACTTATTGTAGGATGTCACACATGTGTAGTTCCTTGAGACTCCAGATTAAGTCCCTCCCAGGGGCTGGTGTTCTCCGCCTAGCAGAAGGTCATCCCGCAATATTCTACTGAGTAAAACCAGAAGGCCTGTCAGACATCTAATAATGAAGTGCAGTACAGTATGGATGACTGGTTTGTGGTAGACTGTAAGATGAGCAAGGTATTGCGATTATTGGTTTCAAATTCTAAGAGGCTCCCTGAGCTTCCTGCCTCAACTGGTTTTCAGAGTCTGTTATTACAGAAGCAGATTGCCACAACTTTCTTTCATGGAATGGCTGATAGGTTCAAATTGCTGAACTTTAGGATTAGCAGTCTATCACTTCATCACTGTGCCACCAGGGAATAAGTATTTCCAGTACTGTCAAATTAATTCCAACTCATGTTGTTGCTGTTAAGTGCCACAGAGTCGGTTCCAACCCATAGTGACCGACCATAGGGTTTCAGAGGAGCGGCTGGTGAGTTTGAACCACCGATCTTGTGGTTCAAGCCAAACTTGAGGTCAAGTGTTTACCCTATGGCACTACACCAGGACCCACCCTACAATTTAGATAATGTAGGCAATTTAAATTAAGTTTTGCATGGTATCAAATTCTCATCAGATCATGAGATGATGCTGAGTTTGTTTTGAAATTGACATATAGCTGAAGCAAGAAGCAAATTTCACATAAAGTCAGCTTAACAAAATATTCCATGTTGTTGTTGTTGTTGTTGTATGCCATGGAGTCGGTTCCGACTCATAGAGACCCTGTATAGGGTTTCCGAGGCTGTAAATCTTTACGGGAGTAGGAAGCCTCATCTTTCTCCCATGGAACAGCTGGTGGTTTCGAACCGTTGACCCTGATATTAGCAGCCCGATTTGTACCCACTATGCTACCAGAGCTCCTTTGGAAACCCTATACAGGGTGGTTATGAGTTGAAACTGACTCAATGGCACTTAACAACAATGCAGATACATGATATGTAAAATTTTCTAAATAACAATCAAATGTATATTTGATTTCAGATTTCATTTGCCAATCTACAATGTCCTTCCAAGGAATCATGGGAAATATGTATTTGGTTTCTAAATGCTGCAAAAATCATTTAGAGTTAAAGACTGCAAACAGCAGGCAGTCACTAACAAGTCTCCTTAATTTTTTGTATTCAGAGATTAGAAGTGCACAATATTCCTTTACATTCTCCTACATAGACCCATTATTTTTTTCACAAGAAACAGTTTTCTGATGACTCATTAAAAGAGTTTTTAAAAAATAGAGTATGAATGAAAGCTATTCCCTTTGGCCTTATTGTGGCCTACTCACATCTCTTATTTTTGTTAAGTGCCGTTGAGTCGGTTCCAATTCATAGCAATCCTGCATAGGACTTCCGAGGAGTGGCTGGTGAGCTTGACCTACCAGCCATACAGATCAAACCAACCTTTCAGTCTAGCATATTAACCCACAATGCCACGCCAGCACTCCTATCTAATGAGCATAAATATGGGTTGATTTCCCAAGAGAAATGTATTTGTCCTCAATCTAAGACCTGTTCCTTTACACTGAGACAAAATCATAATGGTTAATCAAAACTTTGATCTTTCCCAGTTTCTGTAACCTGATTCACACATGCAGGGAAGGGTTTGAATGGAATGGTATACAGTGATAAAGCTGTTAGGTGCTGTTGAGTCAATTCCGACTCATAGCAACCCTGTATAGGGTTTCCAAGGAGCTGCTGGTGAGCTTGAACCACCGACCTTGCAGTTTAAATGACTTTGCAGTCTGATGCATTAACCCATAGTGCCACACCAAGACTCCTTCTTATATCATCAGAGAATTTCAAATGACAGAAATGCTGATTCATGTTATTCCTGAATGAATTGTTTGTGGACATGTTTCTCTTGCAGTGTTATAATTTTGTATTTTATAGCGTAGTGGTTATGAATAGGGCTGCGAACCTTAAGGTCTGCGGTTCGAAACTGCCAGCCGCTCCACCGGGGGAAAGATGAGGCTTTCTACTCCCGTAAAGATTTACACCCTCGGAAACCCTGTACAGGGTCGCTATGGGTCGGAACCGACTCAACGGCACTTAACAACAACAACAACAACTATCGCTACACATTTTTTTAAAAGTTGTTACTGTTAGGTGCCATCAAGTCTGTTCCAACTCATAGTGAGTTGGACAACAGACAAAATACTGCATGGTCCTCCGCCAATCTCACAATCATTGTCATGCTTGAGTCCATTGCTGTTGCCACTGTGCCAAGCATGTTGGCCTTCTTCAGGAACTAGTCCTTACTGATAACATGTGTGAAGTATGAGAGATGACATTTCTCAATCCTGACTTCTAAGGAGCATTCGGGCTGTACTTTCTTCCAACACAGATTTGTTTGTTTTTCTAGCAGTCCGTGGTACTTTCAGCACATTTTAAAAAAGAGTCTAAATTTAATTAAGCTTCTCTGTATGAGGAATCCTGGTAGTATAGTGGGCAACACATTGGACTAATCACCATGATATCAGCAGCTTGAATCTACCAGCCACTCAATAGGAGAAAGATGAGCCTTTCTGTTCCCACAGAAGCAACAGTCAAGAAATCAAACGACGTATTGCATTAGGCAAATCTGTTGCACAAGACCTTTTGCTGTTGTTGTTATGTGCCACGGAGTCGGTTCCGACTCATAGTGACCCTGTACAGGGTTTCCGAGGCTGTAAATCTTTATGGGAGCAGAACGCCTCATGTTTCTGCCGCGGAACAGCTCGTAGTTTCGAACTGCTGACCCTGAGGTTCACAGCCTGATTCGTAACTACTATGCTACTAGAACTATGTTCAGAAATACCATCTGTACATTTGTTTCTTATATAATACCTATTTCTCTTTCAAACACTGGCTATTTCTTGTACTTGTGAAGCTATTGACTGTCTTCTGTGTTCTTGGGAATGCAATTGCTCTATTCTTTGGGAAAGAAAGATAGAAAAAAAAAAAAAAAACAGAAAAAATGTATGGATCTGGAGCTGAAAGTGCTGGACTCTGAAATGGCAACTATCATCAGCCATAGTGGTTTCTTCCTGACTGTTCTTGATGCACAGAAAACCAGTGGTTTAGTTTGTGAGTGCTGAAATCACTCCTCTGTGGTAGCAGCAGACAGGGGAAAGGTGTTCCTTCCATATATCGATAAGAAAAGACAATAACAACGAGCCTCCTCTACATCTAAGAGGAAAGAACTGTGACACCAGACAGGAAGAATAAAATTAGTCTGCTGAATTATAATCTGCTCTTAGCCCAAGGGAAAAACATATAAAAGTAAACATAAACAAAAATACATCAGAACACAATGGATTAACAAGAAGACAAAGACCATGTTTTGAAGCTGCATTTTTTTCCATATATTACTTTTCACTTAATTCAAATCAACCATATACTGCAGTAGTGTGGATTCTATTAGATAGCTCAGTCTAAATATTCATTAACTGGCTGAGCTGAGTTCTTTATTCAATTTTAGTGGTCAAGACATTCATTGCAAATTCTTCCTAAAAAAAAAATATCCAAGATTTCAGGGAGAGTGTGTTATGAGGCCAGAGGTACCCTCAGGCACAACCTTGCTGGGATTCACCTCACCACCATTGGTGCGCGACCACTTTCTAGCTGTCATCTCAGGGGCAGCTGGCTTGACAGAGATAAGTTATATTGGAATCTTACTGTCAGAGATAGGAAACATGAAGTGCAACTGCAGAACCAAATTTAAAATGGCAAAATGTTTGCAATCATAGGCATTTATTCTGCAAACATAAAGTTTACAAAATGTAAAGCTATCCAAGAAGAAAGGTAATTAATATAGCCTTTCAACTATTGAGAAGGCATTTGTTTTTCATTGATCCAAATTCCACCAGTAGCACTGAAACATTTTACCTTGTTTTTAAGATTAATTTCTAGTTGCTTACAATGAAATCAAATAAAACCTAGTGATCACATTTTTCTATTTTAAAACTGATATCTTCAGAATGAAAACTATTAAAGAAAATAAACTTAGACTTAATAGTAAGGAGTAAAAGAAGGAAATCTGGTGAAAACATTACTAGGACATATATACATCTATTTAATACTTAACTCTTTTGTGTTTTCTTAAGTGCCATCCAGTCAATTCTGACTCATAGCGACTCTGCACGGCTTCTGAGGAGCACATGGTGGGTTCGAACCACTAACCTTGTGGTGTGCAGTTCAGTGCTGATCCTATAGCTGCACAATAGGAGCCACTTAACTCTTTTAGAGTTTGTTGATTTTGTTCAAAAACCAAAAATATACAAATCAGTGTTGGAGGAGAATATTGAAAGTACCATGGACTGTCAAAATAATAAACAGATCTGTGTTGGAAGAAGTAAAGTCAGAGTGCTCCTTGGAAGCCAGGATGACCAGACTTTGTTTCTCATACTTTGGACATATTATCAAGAGGGACCAGTCACTGGAGAAGAATATAATGTTAGATAAAATGGAGGGTCAGGGAAAAAAAGAAAGACCCCATCGAGATGGATTGGCACAGTGGTGGCAGCAATGGATTCAGGCGTAGCAACGATTGTGAGGTTGGCCCAGGAGCTGGTAGTGTTTTATTATGTTGTGCATAGGGTCACTATGAGTCAGTGCTGTCTCAGTGCCACCTAACAACAACAACAACAAAAGGAGTCAGCTTGATAGCTATTTTCTATGGACAGGAGATAATCGCGGGTGCCTATTATGAAGAAATGTTAAGAAAATTTAAAATTACATTGTTGTGTAAAATGCAAGCAAAGTTGCATTGAGGAGTCTCCCCTCACCCCACCCAGGTCATGACAATGTGCCTGGTCATTTATCCAGGGTACAAGTGCTGGCCTATGAGAATTTCATTGGAAAATCTTATCCCATCTACCATGCAGCACTCATCTGGCCCCTTCAGACTTATTTTTGTTTCCAAAGCCCAACTAACATTTAAAAGGGCATGATTTAGTCCACAGATGCCTCACTGACATTGAGATGTGGTATAAATCAAAGTTCCCAGGATTCTTCAGAGAAAGCTTGATGGTGATGGTGTGCCGTGGAGTCAGTTATAACTCACAGTTAACTCTGAATCAGGTTTCCAAGGCTGTAAATCTATACAGAAGCAGAAAGCCTCATCTTTCTCCAAGGTAGCAACTGCTAGATTGAAGTTGCTGATCTTGCAGTTAGCAGCCCAGCTTGTAACCCACTACGCTACCTGGGTTCCTTCAGAGAAAGTTAGAGAGGTGAAAATAACATCTTCAGAAATGTACACACATATAAACAGCCCTGTTCTCCCAGGATTGCAACAACACCCACATTGGTGATCAGTGATCAGAGGCGTGTGATCCCTCGCCTTACTTTGCACAACCTCTGATGATCTGAGGTTTGGTCCTGCTACACCTACCCACCTGGCAGCCATTGTCCATGCTGTACCAACTTTAAAAAAAATATATTTCTTCTTAGTTCTTCACTCATTCCCACCTCTTTTCTTTTCTTTAAAAAGAAAGAAAGAAATGTATATACTTATATAGAGGAATTGCGAAGAAACAATAACTTCACATTTTGATAGTTCTGTTTGATAAATGTTTCTATGATTTTGTAGCAATTCTTTTTGACTTACCCTTGTAAATATAGCCATCTCACAAATGGTGGGATGACAAGCTCTTTCACCATCTTCACTAATTAAACCATTCACATAATTACTATGTTCACGATAAGACAAAACAAAAAACAAAACAACAACAACAAAAACAAACCCACAAACCATCATCTAAAATGTATTGGTAGTAGTAAAAGAATACCAAATATGAAGACAGATTTCCTATATAACCTTCATGCACAGCAGCCATCTTCCTCCTAGGTAGATGCCATTATTTGTAAAACAACCTAAATAAAAGATGAATCAGGGTCAATGGCATCAGTATTAATATTTATTTCACATGAATATTTGTCAAAAGGCTAGCAATAGATTATATATAGCAATTGCTTATCAAGTTTAATAATGCTCAATCGAAAACAGTACATCTAAAAATCACCATTATTTGGTGGTGAAATGGCCTTCATTTCAACAGATATTACCCAGTCATGTAGTTCTAATGGAAAACATTTAAAACTATTTTCATCTGCTGGTATTGGCAAAATGCCCTACGAAAGCAGAAAACTCAGAGTATAATGCACTGATAAATAACTCAAACCAAGGTATATTTTGAAAATACAGAAAGCAACACATACACACACACACAAATACTTGTGTGTATTTACACTTGTGTGTAAATATTCTTGACTTAGCTAACAATTCAATTGTATTAATTCAAATATGCATTGGCTAAGGAGCCCCGTAAAGATTTACACCCTCGGAAACCCTGTACAGGGTCGCTATGGGTCGGAACCGACTCGATGGCACTTAACAACAACAACAACAACAAAGGAGCTCTGGTAGCGTAGTGGTTACAAATTGAGCTGCAAACCTCACTGTGAACAGTTCGAAACTACCAGCCATTCCATGGGAGAAAGATGAGGCTTTCTACTCCTGTAAAGATGTACAGCCTCAGAAACCCTGTACAGGGTCGCTATGAGTCGGAATCAACTCCACGGCACATCACAACAACAATTGACCAGTGATGTATCAATGGTATGTCAAGATATCTCCTAAGAACTGACAAGCCAGTAGTATGTAAGAGTGCCCGAGTGTTTTTTGCTGTTATTGTTGTTGTTAAGTGCTGTTGAGTTGGTTCCGACTCATAGCGACCCTGAGAGAGGATCACCTGGTGAGCTTGAGCTGCTGACCTTGCGGTTTAAATAGATGTTGCAGTCCAGCACATTGACCTGCAGAGTCACGCCAGGACTCGGGATGTTTTTTTAGATTTAAGGACACCCCCATAGAGCTAGATCAGGAATTGTGAGCACGGTTGGGGTTATAGCCCAATATTATAAAAAAGTTTCTTCATGATCTTGGAACTCTCTTCCTCTGAACCTGAAGGAAACCAGGCTAGCCAGGTAAAAAGAACAGGGCAAGAGTGCTGGGAAGCATCAGTAAGTTTAGACAATCATCAAAGGCAGAAAAAATGTACACACAGTCGGTGTGGATGCTGTAACTGTCAGGTGCCTCCTTGTTGGTTATGATTCCGGTCGACCCTGAGCACAATAGGAAGAAACACTAGCCCAGTGCCATGTTCATTTTCCACAGGAAGAGCAGCGTGCTGTTGTAGCTTCTGAACACTATGGTCAATCCCACTGGTCACCGCGAGTTCAGTTCCCAGGAGCAACTCCAACTCCTGAGTCAGGTGTGTTTTTAGCTCTTGAGCTTGGACGCCAGCTTATTCTGTCAATTCCCACCATCAGTAGAGTTGTAGGCCTTGAGTAATGAAAGACTATTAAAGTGTGCACTTTCGCCTCTTGGATCCTAGCTCATCCTCGCAGTTACAGTTATCCTTGCTCCTCCCTTACTTCATGTCCGTCCTTCCTTCCCTCCCCACTGCCTGCTCTGCCGACATCAAGCTCCCACACACTTAGAGCAATGTCTTCACAAGACTGTTTAACTCACTTTCTCAATTGCATAAGATCAAAGCATTATAAGAAGTCTTAATGAATGTCAATCATTCTCCACTGATGGTGCTCTGACTAATACAGTGATGTTTACATAGCATGTATGATAACATTGAAAAAGAATTATGGTGTAATATACAGTTAAAAACTCACAGCTCGGCTTATGCAAATTTCAGTATCAGTAGTGTTAAAGGATCTTAAAAATCCACTAGACTATTCAGTGTGATTCCTTCTGGATAATGGAGCGAAGTGGAAATGTTTGGCTTCAAATTTTTTGACTTCTTCAATGTTTTCAAAATTTAAAAAATGAACTTTATTAATTTTATAATTTATATCAGCATTGGAATATAAATTTGTTTGTATTGTTGATGTTATGTGCCATGGAGTCTGTTGTGACTTATAGCAACCCTGTATGGGGTTTCCAAGGCTATAAATCTTTATGGGAGCAGAAAGCCTCATCTTTCCCCCGCGGAACAGCTGGTAGTTTCAGACTGCTGACTGTGAAGTTACCAACCGGATTCGTAACCACTATGTTACCAGAGTGCTTTTGTTGATGTTATTGTGCCAGGAGTCCCCTCCGAATCATCACGACCCTGTATAGCATTTCCAAGGCTGCAAATCTTTGCAGGCGCACAAAGCCTCATCTTTCTCCCGTGGAACAGCTGGTAGTTTTGAACTGCTGACCCTGAGGTTAGCAGCCTGATTTTTAACCACTACACTACCAGAGCTCCTTTTGTTGTTGTTGTTGTTGTTTTTGTTAGGTGCCATCGAGTTGGTACCAACCCACAGTGACCTTATGTACAGCAGAATGAAACACTGCTCAATCCTGGGCCAACCTCACCACTGTTGCCACTCTTGAGTCCATCAATGCTGCCACTTGGCCAATCATCTCGTTGGGGGCCTTTCTCTTTTTCTCTGACCCTCCACCTTACCAAACATAATATCTTCTCCAGTGACTGGTCCCTCCTGACAATATGTCTGAAGTATGGGAGACAAAGTTTGGCCATCTTGGCCTCCAAGGAGCACTCTGGCTGCACTTCTTCCAAATTGGATTTATTGGTTCTTTTGGCAGCCAATGGCACTTTCAATATTCTCCTCCAATACCATAACTCAACAGCGTCAATTCTTCTACGGTCTTCCTTATTCTTTAGACATCAATAAATCTTCAGAGGAAAAAAAAAAATTAAAAAAAGGTAGTCACAGAACCAGGTGATTATGTTATTGTTGTTAAGTGCCATCGAGTTGGTTCCGACCCATAATGACCCTGTATAGGGTATCTGAGGCTGTAAATCTTTACTGGAGCAGAGGGCCTCATCTTTACCCTATGGAACCACTGGTAGTATAGAACTGTTGACCTTGAGGTTAGCAGCCCAACTCATAACCATTACGCTACCAGAGATCCTTAAGCCCTCTTCATTTAGATCAGTGCATCCCTAGGGGTTTTGTAAATGCTGGTATTAAAAACATAGATGTAGAAAGGATTTTAAACAACTAGAGTTACATTCTCAAATGTTCCTCTCAGACTGAGCCACTAGACTTCACAAATGCTAATTTGAAAAACTGGGTCATATGCCCAGTATAACTTTATATCTTTTCCTGTGGAAGAAATACATATTTAAAAGACTTTTAGGGGAATGTATTAAAAACTCTATCTTCAGAAACATTCTTTTTGGCTCCTTGCAAATATAAGCACATCTATCTTACATCATCACTCAACTGCCAGGTCGGTTTGAACCACAGAGCTGACAGTTCAAACCCATTAGCTGCTCCTTGGAAATGCTACACACGGTCATTATAAGTCGAGACAGACTTGATGGCACTTAACAACAACAGTCTTGTGACATATACCCACAAACACAGACACATTAAAAGAAATTCTAATTTTTGGTATTTATTTCCAAACTTTGAATAACTATCGTAGCCACCTATGTATGTTTTACTTAAAATAACACATATATGCAGACATACACACACAAGTTTTGAACTATTTTCTGCTTTGAAGTGTTTTTGTTGAAACAACACGTTTTAATAATGGAAGGCATTTAGAGTGTAATGGAAAACTTTTTTAATGTAATGCCGATTTTGATACAATTGTTGTTGTTGTTGTTAAGTGCCATGGATTCAGTTTTGACTCATAAAGACACTGTATAGAGTTTCTGAGGAATGTCTGACAGGTTCGAATGGCCTATCTTGAAGTTTTCAATGCACTGCTTATCCTACAGCACCACACTAGGACTCCTTAGTATTAATTAGTATGACAAAAATGCTCTGAGAAGTCACTGGTGTTGGGTCTAGAGGATGAGGTCCCATTTCTTCAGATTCAGGTATCCAGATCTCCACCAGATGACAGCACACACTAAATGTGGGATAACACCTTCCCACTAAACCTCAGAGTCAGGAAATGTAAGTGGGCACTATATGTCCCATGGGTCAGTAAAGTTTTAAAGAAGTCACCCACAAGCCATTGTTGCTAACTTAATTCCAACACACAATGACCCTCTAGGGCAGAATAGAGAGCCCATAGGTTTTCCAAGACTATAACCTTTACAGACATGGACTCCCATGAAACAGCTAATGGGTTCAAAATTCTAACCTTTTGGTTAGCAGTCAAATGTTTAAAAACTTTGTAAGTTATTTAAATAACAATGTTTGAATGTGTTTTTAGCATATTACTACTTATAAAGAACATTCACAAGCACATGAGAAAGACATTTTAATTTTATATTTGTTGACGATACAGAGCCTCAGAAAGATAAAGAAGTGGTGTTATGGTTTTCATCATACTCTTTTATTACAATTATAAACTTTATAAAACATTGTTTTTAAGTGCTGCCAAGTTGGCTTTGACTCATAGCAACCCTGTATAGGAATTCCAAGGAGCAGCTGGTGAGTTTGAACCGTTGACCTAGCAGTGAAGTTCTTATGCTAGGGCACCACACTAGGACACACTATTACCTGATTAGTTTTTAAATAGAGCATCCTTGACATACCAAAAAAATTAGAGTAGATATTTATCAACACTAATTAGCATTCAAACATTCTGCAACACATTCTCACTATCAGGCAAGAGACTTCTGGTTTGGGGGGTGGGGAAAGCAAAGACAGACAGTGAAAACTCTTCTGCCAAAATCCAAAAAAAAAAGCAGAGAAAGAGCAGTCCACAGAAAAACTGCAGAGCTTTGGATCTTGTTTAAGATTCCTGGTGTCAATTTCCTGCTCCCATTGAGAAGAAATCTGCCTGTGGAAGCGAAATATGGTGATTTCTGAATCGAACCAGCCATGTCAGCTGGCAGCCAGAAGTCCTCAGACCAGAGGGCAGGGCCACAGCCAAGCGTAGGCAATGACCCAGCACTGGAAGTTGTGGAGCTGCATCTCTGAAGAGAGAGGTGTGACCGATTTTTCATCTTTCACTTTTCATTTTTCACGTATCTCTCCTCTTCATCCCAATCAAACCCTCACTGCACAGCCCAGACCCTTCAGGCAAGCGGGAGCACATCCCCCAAACTGTCCAGCATTGCACCCACAGTTTTCCAATGGCACAGAGAGGAAACCCGCAGGCTGCTTCTTATAATGGTTTGACCCTGGGAACCTGCTCCACTAGGCAGGACCCTTTGCACAGCAAAGACCAATGGACAGTGTCAATCACAGTTTTATTTTTGAATGGTGGTTTCTGTCTCAGCTTTTATACTGTTTCTGTCTTTGGCCCTTTTGGCCTCACTCTTCTTCCAGGGGTTAGAGCTTTATCCCTCTACCTTACCCAAGAAGAGACAGCAACTGTGCCCATACATCCAAGCTACAAGCATACCCTGTAGTACCCTACCATCTGAACAAGAGTCAAAACCAGCTACTAGGCATTACACATGAAAAGGGAAGCCTATTTCCAGATCATATCCACCAAGAGATGCTCAGCAACCTTAACAACAAAGCAACATACATCAGTTTAAGCATTAAAAACTCACATATGTGCTGAAATGTCCACGAAAACATAAAGATCTCAACAAAATCCAAAACAAAAAAAAAAGTAACTGAGACAAATGAGCTGGAAGCAGACACAGACTTTCCAGTAGAAGAGCAGGCTCTGGATCTGCCTGAGAAGGAATTCAGAAGAATAATATGGAAACAAATTCAACTGCCCCAAAAAGGGGTGGAGGAAAATGAGGAAGAAGTCAGGAAAGTGCTACAGGAGCAATCAACAAGATAGATACAGCATTGGAAACAATTCAAAACCTATAAAAAGAAGTCCAGATGATTAATAAAAAAATATATCAGAAATGGACAATGCACTGAAAGGGCAAAGGAGCAGAATGGAAGAGATGGAAGCCAGAACACAAATCTCTCAATACTGCTAAGATAGAACAGCAAGCAGAAAAAAGGATTAAAAAATCTGAAAAGAGTCTAAGATTCATGCAGGATAACTTGAAGAGGAATAACTTAAGGATTATTGGCATTCCAGAACAGGAAGAATCACAGAAGTCCAAAGAAGAGATAGTTGAAGAGCTTCTGGAAGAAAATTTTCCTAACATTTTGAAAGGCGAGAAGACAAACATTCAAGAAGTTGAAAGAACCCCAGGAAGGATAGGCCCCAAAAGAAAACCACCAAGACATATCATAATCAAGCTCTCCAAAATCAAGGACAAGGAGAGAATCCTAAAAGCAGCCAGGGAAAAGAGAAGTGTTACCTACAAAGGCAAGCAAATCAGATTAAGCTCTGACTTCTTGGCAGAAACCATGCAGGCAAGAAGACAATGAGGAGACAAATATAAAACCCTAAAAGAAAAACTGCCAACCAAGAATTGTCTAGCCAGCAAAACTGTCAGTCAAATACAATGGTGCCATCAAAACATTCCAAGATAAACAGAAGCTAAGAGATTTTGTTAATGCCAATCCAGCACTTCAAAACATCCTAAAGGGAGTTCTTTGGAATGAAAACCAGCAAGAACAGACAACAACCAAAGATTGACAGATGTGGCAACACCACCTAGAACTCAGTCGATGAATAGCAGAGTTCAGAATGGAACAAAATTACAGCAATGAATTCAGAGGACCTGTGAGGCCAACCAAAGATCAAAATATTAACAATGTCAAAGAAAGGAAAAATATAGGAACAGAGATCCAGGTGGTGAGAAGGTCAAGTAGATGGCAGGATACAATAGAGTGTCTTAAACTCAGGGAAAACTTAACAGACTATAGGGTAACCCCAAAGACAATTAATACTGCACAACTTACCATGAAAATGAAGATCCAAGCAGAAAAAGGAAACATTAAAACAAAGAAGAAACTGACAAGAAGTAGCACAAAAAACATGAACGCAACACAAGAAGACATGCAGAACAAAGGAACAAACAGCACCACAAAAAAATTAACATGACAGCAGTTAATCCATACCTATCAATAATTACACTGAATGTCAATAGATCAAATGCACCAGTGAAGAGACAGTGGCTGGATGTATAAGAAAACAAGACCCTTCTATATGTTGCCTGCAAGAGACACACCTTACACACAAAGACAAAAACAGACAAAAAGGATGGAAAAAAATATACCAACCTAACAGCAATAAAAAAAACCAAACAAGCAGAGGTTATACTAATCTCTGATAAAATAAACTTTAAGGCAAAAACCAGCATAAGAGATAAAGAAGGACACTATCTCATGATTAAAGGATCAACTGAGCAAGATGACATAACCATAATTAACATCTATGTTCCAAATGAAAGCGCACCAAGATATATAAAGCAATCCCTACTAGAATTAAGGAAAGAAATAGATAAATCTACAATTATAGTGGGGCATTTTATCCCTTTCGGAAAGGGATAGAACAACCAGAAAGAAACTCAACAGAACTACAAAGGAACTAAACAACACAATCAACCAACTTGACCTCATAGATATGTACAGAGCATTCAACCCAACAACAACACAATATACATTGTTTTCCAGTGCACATAGACCATTCTTCAGAATTGACCATGTGTTAGGTCACAAAGCAAGCCTCCATAAATTTACAAACATCAAAATACTACAAAGCATCTTTTCAGAGACTGAATAACACCCTGCTGAAGAGCACTGGATAACAGAAGAAATTAAACGTGAATTCAGAACGTTCCTAGAAACAAATGAGAATGAAAACACAACATAAAAAAATCTTTGGGATACGGCAAAAGCGGTACTGAGATGACAATTTATTGCAATAAATGCACACATCCAAAAAGAAGAAAGAATCAAAATTAACACATTAACACATCTCCAGCAACTAGAAACAGATCAACAGAGGGAACCTACAGTCACCAAGAGAAAAGAAATAATAAAGATCAGAGTAGAAATAAATGAGATAGAAAACAGAAAAACTATAGAAAGAATCAACAGGACAAAAAGGTTGTTCTTTGAAAGGATTAATAAAATTGACAAACCATTGGCAGACCTAACAAAAGAAAAGAGGGAGAAGACACAAATACCATGCATGAGAAACCACATGGGCGATGTCACAACGGAACCAAAGGAAATAAAAAAGATAATAACAGAATACTATGAAGAGGTGTACTACAACAAATTTGAAAACTTAGAAAAGATAGATACATTTTTAGAAAAACACAACCTACCTAAACTCACACAGAGTGAAGGAGAAGACTTGAACAGACCCATAATAACAGAAGAAATTGATCAGGTCATCAAAAAACTTCCAACCAAAAGAAGTCCAGGTCCAGATGGCTTCACTGGTGAGTTCTACCAAACACTCAGGGAAGAGTTGTCACCAATTCTACTCAAATTATTCCAGAATATAGAGGAGGATGGAAAACTTCCTAATACACTTTATGAAGCAAGCATAACTCTCATACCAAAGCCAGGGAAGGACATCACTAAGAAAGAAAATTATAGACCAATATCCCCCATGAAAATAGATGCAAACATTCTCAACAAAATCCTAGCCACAGAATCCAGCAGCACATCAAAAAAATAATAATAATACATCATGATCAAGTGGGATTCATATCAGGGATGCAAGGATGGTTCAACATTAGACTAGCTATCAATGTAATCCACCATATAAACAAGAAAAAAACTACATGATTATATCGATTGATGCAGGGAATGCATTTGACAAAATCCAACAGCCATTCCTGATAAAAACACTCAACAAAGTAGGAATTGAAGGGAAATTCCTCAACATAATCAAGAGCATATATACAAAACCAACACCCTACATTACTCTTAATGGAGAGAAACTGAAAGCCTTCCCTCTGTGAACAGGAACTAGACAATGATGCCCTTTGTCACCACTCTTATTCAATATTGTGCTCGAAGTCTTAGCCAGAGCTATACAGCAAGGTAGGAAAATCAAGTGCATCTGATTTGGCAAAGAGGAAGTAAAACTCTCTATTTGCAGATGATATGATCCTATATATAGAAAACCCCAAAGACTCAGTAAAAATGCTATTAGACCTCATTGGAGGATTCACCGAAGTGGCAGGGTATAAGATCAACATCCAAAAATCACTTGGATTCCTCTCTGCTATCAGGCAAACCTATATATACCAAAACCAAAACCAGATCAGCTGCCATTGAGTTGATTCATAATCATATTGATACTATATAGGGTTTCAGAGGGTATAAACCTTTATAGGTACAGCAAGTCTCATTTTTCTCCCACAGAGCTGCTTGAGGGTTTGAACTGCTGGCCTTGGCAAGTAATCCAGTGTTTATCTTACAGTGTCACCAGGGTTCCGATGTAATATTTTGTTGTCGTTATTTGCTACTGAGTCGATTCCAACTCATGTGACCCTGTATAGGGTTTCTGAGGCAGTAAATCTTTATGAGAACAGAAAACCTCTCCTGCAAAGCGACTTGTGGATTTGAACCACTGACACTTCAGCTAACAGCCCAATGTGTAACCCAGAATGAAACCAGGACTCCTTCATGTGGTAAAATGTTTTAATAGATGAATGAACAACTCAATGTTATTAATGATAAAAGAATGTGAATTCAAGTCTTTGTAAACCAAATAAATTATACATTAATAGCCTTAGAGAATATGGGATTATAAAATAATAGAATATTTCCACAAACTTTTTGAAGCCCCTAAAATAGATATCTATATATCAAATTCTGTCTATATTAAATACCCCCCAAAATGATTTAAGTACATTTTGTTAAATAATTAGTTGTTCAAATAGACAATATATAAAACACTACATTTTAGTATAAGAATTTAGGAATGATCTTTTGAATAAACTACCAGGATACCCCCACAAAGATAAGCTAAATATTCATATATATGCACTTTGTTTCCATAAAGCAAGTGCATAGCACATCCATGTTTCAATTCAATCATCTGTCAGTTATCAGGGGCAGCGCATCGGCCAATTCCATCCCACTGCTTGTTTTGTATGGTAAATTAATTTAGGAATTTGCTTTCTGATTTTTTTTTTACTTAAAAAAATCAAAATATTAATATTTTGTGATGTGAAAAATTGTATTATATACATTTGAATTTTATTGATCATAAATTAATGTGGTTTTTTTAATGCTTTATTGGAACACTTACCTATTTGTTCTGCTTTGTCTATAGCTGCATTTGCATTCTATCAGCCAAATGGAGTAGTTGAGAAAGAGACAGTATGCATTTTACACTGCAACTTGGAGCTCTGCAATTTACTGTGATGCAATTAATCATTTTTTATCACCTATCTAGTCAGATCAAAGAGTCCTGATGTGGCGTTGCAGGATAATGTGCTAGACCATAAGGTTGGCTTGAATCACAAGGTCGGTGGCTCAAGCTCACCAGCCGTTCCTCAGAAACCCTATACAGGGTCGCTATGAGTCAGAACTGACTCAATGGCACTTAACAGCAACAGCAGCCATATAAAAGTCTTGTAACTCTCACAAAATGATTGGGTGGGACTATGCAAATAAGGTGCTTTCGGTACACTAAGGGGATTGGACAGTTTTTCCATTCACTTGGCTTGAATGTAACCAATCCAGTAGGTTGGAGCGGAACTTTACTACCACCTAGAAGAGGAATCAGGAGTGCAGTACATCCTTTGAACCCAGAATCTTTATGTTGAAAACCTACAGACCCAGAAAAAAGACCTGTAACACTGAGAATGATGAGAAGCAGCAGCAAACTCAGCAGAGTCCAGCAGCAGCAGACCCAGGCAAGAAGTGATGTGGTGGGCTTCCTGGCCCACCAAGAAAGGCAGCTACAGTAGGCTTGCCTCTGTGTGCTTTCAGTCAGGGGGACGCCTGGAGGAGTAGGGTGCCTCCAGGCACTTAGACTATAGTTTACTTAAATAGTTAATCTTGAAGGTAAAAATGAAAAGTTTTCATTTTGAAACTAAATTAAAACCATCAAGCTTCCTATCTTTTCCAAACTTTGGAACTCTTTTCTACAGACTAAGAGAATTATGATCTCTCCTCTACTACAGATCTTAACCTTGGTGAGATTGAAACAACAACACATTCTGCAAGTCCCATGCAAAGTAGGCCAGAGAGAGAGAAAGCTATTAAAATGAATACGAAGGAAATTACCTGGGCTGTGTTACCCTGAGGTGGTTGAAAACAACTATCAGTGCTTGTACCTGTTCTCATGATGACCAATAAACTCAATCTTATTCCATGACACCACTTTGAAATGGTTTCACTGCTCAGCTGAAATAAAATGCTAAACTTGATAAGATCATTTGTCATTATGTCAACAATTGTTTATTAGTAATTCGTAACAATCACTGTTGTGCTATAGGCCTCCTCCAGCACCACTGGTTTTCAGAAAGCTGCAGCTGGAGCAGGTGAAGCTTTGTTGAGCAATGACAAATGGGTCAAAATCTTGTAAGAAGCTGGATTCCATGAAGGATGATCTTACAATTGATACCAGTTATGACTCTTATTAGATGCATGGGAATATTTGGATAGTTAAGCAAATTTTAAGTAAGTGGACATTTTGAGTTTTTCTTTCTCAAAAGAGGCTTGGTTAAGTAGTGGTTAAGTAGTCAGCTGCTAACCAAACTGTTGACGGTTTGAACTTACCTGCCACTCTGTAGGACAAAGATAAGGCAGTATGTTTCCATAAATACTAGAAAACCCATTGCTACTGAGTTGCTTCTGACTCATAGCAGCCCCACAAGGCAGGGTAGAAGTGCTTCATAGAATTTCTAAGTCTTTAATTCTTTATGAAAGCAAACTGCTACATCTTTCCCCGTGGAGCAGCTGGGGGGTTCCAACTAACAACCTTTCATTCAGAAGGTCACTGCGCCACCAGAGCTTATCCATGAAAACCCTGTGGTTTTATTCTGTCCTTTTTGGTTACTGTAATTAAGAATATACTAGATGGGAAGGGGTTTGGCTTTGGTTAGTTACTTAGCCTAAAGTTGTATGCTACCAAGTCTATTTCCACTCACACAGAAGCCCACGAGTAGAACTGCCAAAAAAGAGTTTTCTAGGCTATAATTTTGACCCCAGGTAAAACAATCCACAGGGTTGTTGTGTGGATTCAAATTGCCAATGTTCTGATTAGCAGTTAACCGAATTGCTACCAGGTCTCCTTAAAGTCCACTAATAACAAGAAATTGTAATTGTGCTTATACTGAGTTCTTTATTTAAAATTTAAGGATCGTTTATTTTCTTAAATGATGTTAATTAAGTACCTTTATTGGAGATTGGCAGCCTATCATCATGGTTATGCTTTTAAGGTCCCGCACCATGTTTTGTTTTGATTTAGCTACTATGGCAATGTTTTTGCACTGTTATTATATGCCACATGTTGTTAAGTGTTTAATATCACTCCACGTGTCAAGGATTTCATTTCACTTGGATCCACAATCAGGACCACAGGAAGCAATAGTCAGGAAATCAAACAACATATTGAATTCAGCAAATCTGCTGCAAAAGAGCTCTTTAAACTGTCAAAAAGGAAAGCTGTCACTTTGAAGACTCAAGTACGCCGGACCCCAGTCATGGTATTTTCATTAAGAGTCAGGCTGCTAACTTCAAGTTCAGCAGTTCGAAATTACCAGCTGTTCCATGAGAGAAGATAAGGCTTTCTGCTCCCACAAATATTTACAGCCTTGGAAACCCTGCACAAGGTCACTATAAGTCAGAACCAACTCTATGGCACACCACCACCATGTTTGGGAAAGCTGGACAATGAATAAGGAAGACCATAGAAGAATTAATATTTCTGAATTATGGTATTGACAAAGACTGTTGAAAATACTATTGTAGTCCAGTGATTTATTCGATCTGACTCTTCTAGTCATAATCTTTGTAACTTCCAGCAAAAAAAAAGGGGGTGGAACCATGCTGATAGGGTGTATTTCCTCTTCTCCTCAAGGATCTAGGTGAGAGAAGGTGGTGGGAGATGTTGATTAGATTATACGATTCCATTCTAAAATGACTAGTTACAAGGTTAATTTTTGTTGTAAAAATTTGAAACCCTAATGTGGGAATCAGTCAATTTTGCCATCCCACTGGGTATAAAATGAGTCATTCCAGATGCAGGAGGTGGGAATATCACTGCTATCAAGAGAGAAGAACCAAGAGTAGAGCATATCCTTTGAACCTCAAAATCCCTGCACATTGGAGCTCCTTGATCCAGGAGCAAGAAAGTTGTGACACCAGTGGAGTGGCCGGAGGACAGCAGCAGAGCCAAGAGCACAAACGCAGACAGAGTGGTGGGCTTCCTGCTCCGTGGAATGATTACAGCTGAGTGTCTTTGAGCAGGAGGCTCGCTTGCAGAATGATGTGACTCCAAGCACTTCATTGAGGCAGTTAATTCTAACAACCCCACAGAGCAAAGCCAGCGGCAAGCTTTAGGCTGAGGCTTATGGCAGAGAGGACCGCCCTTGGGGCATTTATCAGCAACACTAAAGGAGCTTTGTAATGCTGCTTCAGCAGGGCATAGGCCAAGGGGTTGCATGACTGAGAAGGCAAGGACCAAAGAGAGGCCTGCTTGCAGGCACAACTGGGAAGAGATGGTCCTAACCAAAAAACTGTAGACTAAGCATTTCTGACCCTGAATTGTACCCTGTTAAATTTTCTAATAAACCCCATAATCATGAGTATTTTTTTGAGTTCTGTGTGGTCTTTACAATGGTTTATTGAACCTAACAGAGAAGTAGAGAGTGCCATGGGAGACACAGTTGGGTGCAGAATTGGTAAAGAAGGAGAGTGAAGATCTGTTGGACTTTTGACTCATAGACACTAGCTTTGGGCTAATGTTGAGTTTGATTCTCCTCCTCCCTTGTAAAGTCAGAAAAGGTTAGACATGTTTCCATGTCATTCTGATAACTAGGGACTTCCAGAAGAATGAGAAAATCTGTCCTGGAAGAAGTACAGCCAGAATGCCCCTGGGAAGTGAGGATGGAGAGT
Source organism: Chrysochloris asiatica (assembly GCF_000296735.1). NCBI lineage: Eukaryota > Metazoa > Chordata > Mammalia > Afrosoricida > Chrysochloridae > Chrysochloris > Chrysochloris asiatica. Next base: position 21,553,758 of record NW_006408550.1, on the reverse strand, counting down.
CTTGGTTTCATGTACTTTGGACACGTTAACAGGAGGGGCCAGTCCCTGGAGAAGTCCATTGTATGAGGTAAATTAGAAGGACAGTGAAAATCAGAAGACCATCAATGAGTTGGATGGATGCTGGCTGTAACAGTGGGCTCAGATGTAGAAACGATGGTGAGGAGGGTGCAGCATCAGGCAGTATTTTGTTCAGTTGTATATAGGATGGCAATGAATCGGAGCTGCCTTGACAGCACCTAACAACAACAATCTCATTTGTAACTTAAAAAAAAAAAAAACAAAAAAAAACCACCTTATTATGGTGAGATGAACTAATTTATGGGACCTTTGCCTTGTTTGTTTGAAAAAGCATCTTGAGAGATTTTTGCCTTAAGTATTTTTACTTGTTTTTTAGTTTGCCCTAGTTTTCTACCAGAGATGCTTTGTTACCTTTGTCCTAGGTGATTGACATTCCTAGGTAAGCAGTAATCAACTTGTGGTTTGATTTCTTTTTGTTTGACCATGGACTTCAGCATGTATCTTGCCAGGATCCATCAATATACTCATGCAAATGAAGTGACTATACCCTACTATGCAAATGAAGCATTTGTGGCCTCCCTGGAGGAGCTTGGTCAATTTATGACCCTGGTAGGAAGGTCATGCCTTGAAACTGACCATATATTATGTGGCCAAGCCCATACAGGGTTTCAAACAGGTGAAGAAACAAAAGGCATGGAGGCAAGAAGAGAGACACAGATAGAGAGAGAGGAGAGAAGGAATTCCCTAAAAGAGTTACACCATGGGTTAGGGCTCTTAACATTGAAGACAGCAAGGGACTCAGAACGGTTGCTGTGGTGAAGCTGATGATGACAACAGAAACCTGCTGCTGGAAATGCAGCTAAGCATGCTGAACAAAACTTACAGTAGTGATGAGCTGGGTAAGTTAGCAATGGAGAGGCTGATGATGTGGAGCTCAGAACAGGGAGGTCTACACAGCTAAGACTTGGGGCTTATGAGGTCCAAAGGAGGCCTGTCCTGAGGAGATGAAAAACATCCTGATCTAGAGTTTTAACCTGTAGTAAACCACTTCATTCTGAGTGTGGTCTGTGAGTTCTTTGTGCCTATTGCAACAGATTATTGCCCTCAATGGAGAGGAAGCGAATGCCGTGGAAGGGACGGCAGGTGTCAGAATTAGTACCAAGGTTTGGAGAGTGAAGGTCTATCTGCCTTACACTGCATGGATGTCAACCTTGGCCTGAGCTTGATTCTCATTAGTTCCCTTGAAGTTAGACACATTCTGATACTACTTCCACGATTTCTCCTGTAACTTTACACATGAGAAAACAAGAGTCTAACTGAGGTAGAGTAATCCATGATGGTAGAGTTAAGATTGGAAACCACGCTTTTCTGACAAACAGAAGTGTACTGTTGACCACCATTATGCTATTCTGCTTCCCATTCTAATCAAAAACAGGAGGGAAAATTGCTAGCATATGTTTATTCCATTATTTGTCTGTACATTATTAGCTATAGACATTAGTGGCAAGGCAGTCTGTTTTTATGAAAAAACAAAATTTCACTTAGATTTGATTCCAAATCAAGACTTGCCTGCATTTGATTCTGAAATCAGATTAGCCATAAATCACATAAATCACACTGCCTGTAACCGGTTGCCTTTGAGCGAAATCTGACTCATAGCAAACTCATGTGTCAGGGTGTTACTGTGTTCTGCAAGGTTTTCAGTGATTGATTTTTTCAGTAGATTCCCAAGTCTGCCTTCTGAAATGCCTCAGAGTGGGCTCAAACCTCCTGTTACTTTATTAACAGCTGAGCGCACTTCGTACCACCAAGCCCCCCAAATTATGATTTGTTGTTGTTGTTGTTGTTAAGTGTCATTGAGTCAGTGCCGTCTCATAGCAAACCTGCATGGGGTTTCCAAGGAGCAGCTGGTGAGTTTGAACTGCCAACCTTGTGGTTCAAACTGACCTTGCAGTCCAGTGCTTTACCCTACAGTGCTATACTAGGAGGCCCCAAATCATGATACTTGCCCCTCTTTAATATCCACAACTCCTGCTGTGGCGCTATACAATAAAGCACTGGACTGCTCGCATCAAGGCTGGTGGTTCCAACCTACCATCCTATCCTTGGGAAACAGGGATGGTATGAGTTGGAGACAACTTGACAGCATTTAGTAATAACAACTCTTCTGTAAAATAGAGGCAAGAGTAACTACTGCGAGGTTTTTTGCAAATAACATGCATCTTCTTCTTTCCTTTGCCAACCATGCTCTCTACTTTGAGATATTTCTGAGCACATGTTATGCTACTATTCAGTACATTTAAATAATGACTATACTTTGGGGAAGGGGTGATAATGCAATTGAAGAGCAACCATACAGCAGGCACATTATTTGTGAAAAAATAGGTACCTTGAGAGTTTATGTAAGGTAATGCAAGTACAGATGTTGTCATCAAGTGATGTGGAGACAGTTCTGAATCATACTGACCCCGATATGGTGTTTTTGAAGCCATGAATCTTTGTGGGAGCAGAAAACCATCTTTTTCTCCTGCCACGCAGCTGGTGGGTTCAAACTGCTGACCCTGTGGATCCCATTTCAGTGCTTATCTTACAGAGCCATCAGTTTCCTGTAAGTGGAGTGGTGGTGGTAGTGGTCGAGAGCACTCAATGAGTTGGTTTTGACTCATATAGACCCTGTTTACATTCTCCAAGACTAAATCTGTTGTCAAGTGCCGTAGAGTGGGTTCTGACTCATAGTGACCCTGTATAGACCGCAAGGTCGGTTTGAACCACAAGGTTGGTGGTTTCTCACCAACCATTCCTTGGGTATACAGTGTTGCTATGAGTCAGAACCAATTTCATCCACTCAAAAACAACAACATAGGATTTCCAAGGAGTAACTGGTGAATTTGAACTGCTGACCTGTGCAGTTTAAACCAGTGAATGATCCCACAGGCAGAAAACCCATCTTTCAACCTACTGACCTTTCAATTAGCAGCCCACTGTGTAGCCTTCAATACCACCAGAGATCCTGTGGATAAAGTTGTTGTTGTTTTTAAGTGCCATGAAGTGGATTCCGACCTAGAGTGACCCTGCACAGGGTTCTGAGGCTGTAAATCTTTATGGGAGCAGAAAGCCTCATCTTTCACCTGCGGAACAGCTGGTCGTTTCAAACTGCCAATCTCAAAATTAGCAGCCCGACTCGTAACCACTACAGTACTAGAGCTCCTTGAAGGTACAGTTGTTGTTGCGAAGCACCATCGATTCAATTCCGACCCATAGCAAACCTGTATAGGGTTTCCAAGGAGGCTGGTGAGCTTGAACCACCAACCTTGCAGTTCAAATAACTTTACAGTCTGACACATTAGCCGACAGCATCTAGCCCAAAATAATAATTGTTCCTTCTGTCTATATTTTTCTGATGTGTAAATTTCCATATGTCCTACCTTAAATTCTGGCATAGATTTTTTTTTTCTGATTTATCATAGGTTTATAAGCACTGTACCATTATTGTTAAGTGCTATCGAGTTGGTACCGGCCCATTGTTGTTGTTGTTGTCAGGTGCCATCGAGTCGGAACCGACTCATAGCGACCCCATGCACAACAGAACGAAACAATGTCCAATCCTGGGC